>NC_091482.1:36232223-36595973 GCF_036971445.1 Narcine bancroftii
CAAGGCGGGGAAGGATAACGTCATCACCGATGCCATCTGCGCGCTCATGCTCGGCCTCGACTTAGACCAGCCCGCCTGGGACCAGAAGTCCAATGAGGACACACGAGCCTTCAGGACTGCCATCATGGACCTATGGTTCCAAGACCACCCGACTCCGAGCGGTGGAAGCACCGTCCTGTGCAATGTCTCCATGGGCACCCCACGGCCAGTGGTTCCCTAGCAGTGGCACAGGCAAGTCTTCCATCACATCCACGACTTTTCACACCTGTCCATCAGGTCCACAGTCCGGATGGTGGCAGAGCGGTTCATCTGGCACGGGCTGCAGAAGCAGATCACGGGCTGAGCCAGAACATACACCCATTGCCAGATGTCCAAGGTACACAGGCACACCAGGGCACCCGTGCAAGAGTTCAAGCATGTCCAGGAGCAGTTCAGCTACATTCACGTGGACATAGTCAGGCCCTTATCCATTTCCCGTGGCAACCGTTACCTGTTCACGGTGGTGGACCGCACCACTCGTTGGCCCAAGGCAATACCGATGCCAGACACCTCCACAGACTCCTGCTCCCAAGCACTGTTGCACAGTTGGGTCACCTGGCTCAGTGTTCTGAATCACCTCACAAGCGATCGGGGTGCCCAGTTCACTTCTGCACTCTGGAAGCACGACGGTGCTTCCGCCACTCGGGGTCACTCAGCAACAGGTTGCGGATTGAGTTACACCACACCACGGCCTATCATCAGCAGGCCATTGGGCTGGTCGAGTGTCTGCACCGCCACCTTAAGTCGGCACTTATGGCCCACCTCACTGGTCCCAACTAGGTGGACAAACTGCCTTGGGTGCTCCTTGGCATCCACTCCATGCCTAAGTAGGATCTGCAGGCGTCATCAGCTGAACTGGTCTACGGTGCACGGCTGGCACTTCCTGGTGAGTTCATCAATGCGCCTCACAACCCCCAGCGATCACTGCACGACCCCCAGCGGTCACCACACGAGCTGCTTCCTCACCTCCGGGCCCACTTGGACTCCTTCGCATCCCCACCACCGCCCAGACACGGCACACGGCCATCTCACATCCCCAGCAAGCTGCTTTCCACAGAGTACATTTTTATTCGGCGGGGCCCGCTTGCGGCACCTCTGCAGAGACCTTATGAGGGGCCATACATGGTTGTCCAATGTTCAGGGTCTATGTTAACGCTGGACATCAGTGGCAGGTGGGAACTGTTTATTGTGGACCGGCTGAAGCCAGCGCACCTCGACCCCACCGAACTAGTGATTGTGGCCCAGCCCAAGAAGTGAGGTCATCCAGCTAAAAAGGACATTGGCACCAGTTCTGGGGGGCGGCTGTGTGGCAGCACACCTCTAGGCAGGTGAACCTCCCCTGCTTGTAATCCACACGGCGAGGCAGCTGACCACCGTCAGGGTTTTCCTCTTCTTCTCAGCACAAGGCTCAGAAGCCCACGCTGGGGGACCATGTGATGCCCGGCTGATGTCAGCACCCCCCAGTGTGGTTCTCAGCCAGGTCTGGGCTGGGAGTACGTCCAGCCCAGCAGCCTGCAATAAATCAGTTCTGCTCACTGAGCTCAATCCGTCTGGTTGTGTGTTCTTTCAGTAGCAGTGTAGATGCCACCACAAGTAATTTATTTAAATTAAATTATTTGCCATTGTTAAAAAAATTGGAAGAGGATTTGAAAAGATAGGAAGATTTACCAATAACGTTAATACGATGAGTGAATTGTATTAAAATTAATATTTTTCCAAGAATACAATATTTGTTTCAATCATTTTCTTTCAAAACTTGAATAAAATAATACGTGAATTTCTTTGTAAAGCTAAGATGACAGGAATTGGTTTAGAAAACCCCTTATCTATTACAATGATGGTACTTACAAATTTGATTAAAATGATAATTTTACCTAATTTTTTGTATCTTTTACCAATTTTCATTCCTAAATCCTTTTTTAATTCATTGGATTTGCTTATTTCTTCATATATATGGCAAGGAAAACAACCTTGTATAAATAAAGCTCAACTCCAAAAGACAAAAAGGAATGGGAGAAATTATAGCTTCTCAATTTTAGATTTTATTATTGGGTGGTCAAAATATGCAATTTACTCTTATTGTAACATTTTGATAAATGTGTCGTCTGTCATTTGTGGTTAAAAGCGGAATTGAATTTTTCTAAAAATCATCTATATTGGCAATTTTAGATTCTCTTTTTACCCTTTTCCTTTTCTAAATTGACAGATATTCTGATAATGAGGCATTGGTTAAAAATAAGGGTTCAATTTAGGTCATAATTTGGATATTATAGTTTTTTCCTTGCTCGCCCTATTATAAATAATCATCTTTTTCAACCTTCTTTTCAGGCACAGGTTTCAACGTGTGGCATGGATTAGGTATTAAACGTTTTTTTTAAATATTTGACATAATTTTGCTTCTTTTGAACAATTGACAGTAAATTTCAAACTTTCTAATGGGCATTTTTTCAGATATTTACAAATTAGGCATTTTGTTCAGTCCAAACTTTCAGAATTCCCTTGAATTTCCAAAACAAATATTCTTGATTTACTTATTGATCTGCAGTTTTCCCATGGTAGATTAATATCAATTATTTACAATAACAATGGATTTAAGAACAGCCTCAATGACTGGGATTAAGAATGATTGGGAACATGTTTTGAATATATCATTTTCAGATGAAGAATGGGACACCACTATTCATTAGATTAATGAATCTTAATTTTGTCCATGACAATGTTACAATTTAAAGTGGTGCATAGAATGCACATCTCCAAAGTCAAATTATCTCGTTTTTATTCTGATGTTGATCCACTATGTGATGAGTGTAAAATCTTCGAACCGTCATTGATTCATATGTTCTGGGAGTTCTCTAATTTAGAAAAAAAATTGGAAAAACATTTTCCAAATTTTATCAGTTATTCTTAAGATCAAATTAGATCCCCTGCCCTTTAATTCCTTTATTTGGTTTTTTTCAAGAAGAAGAAATATCTTTGACTTCAACCCAAAATAGAATCTTAGCTTTTACCTCATTGATAACTAAACAAGCAATTCTAATGAAATGGAAAGATAACTCTTCACCTACTCATATCCAATGGTTACAAGATATTATGTCTTACTTAAGTTTGGAAAAAATAGATAAACTATTATAAATGCAAAGCCTGAATCTGATAAGATGTGGGGCCCATTCATGGATTATTATCACAACTTGAAGATTTAAGAGGTACGGATGCTCTGGAGATTCCCTGTCTGGTAACTGAAAGTCATTATTTGATCCATATCTTTATAATTTATACAATTAACCTTGTTTAGGGGGAGGTGTTAAATTAGGAGGGTTTTTTTTATACTTTTCCTTATTTTTCTTTCTTTTTTTTAGTATAGATAAACTAGGGAAAGATAGGTTTAACTTTTGATCATTGATTTTGATTGTAAGAGCCACAAGCTCATTACTTACCTGTTGTTTTGGCCACGAGTGCCAGTGGAGTCCTAGAGTCCATAGACTTCTTCCCACATGATGCACGTGTGCAGCCTGGCACTGCTTACAGAGCCATAGCGTTGGTTCAGCGGTGGTGGCTTCAGCGGGGGCCGGCATGTCTGCCAGTGCTCATGCTCCATGGCCTGGGTTGACGCATGTGTCCTTGGCTCAGGCCCGTTAGAAAACAGCTGCAATGTGGAGCATTCAGTTCAGCAGCGGTTGAAAGGAGATTCTTCAGCCAGCGTTCACAGTCGAAACTTGAAGGAGGGTTAGTTAGGGGCTTCTAATTTCCATTGACTGTTTTCATTGTTGTTAATTACCAGTTGAATATCTTTTAGACCACTTTAAATGTGCTGTTGTTCAGAAAAGGGATTTAAAATACAGCTGAATTTGTGTTAGAAATTATTGGAAATGCGTCATGGATAAACGTCTAATTTAGCCACCAAGCAATTTCAAGGATCATATCGCAGAACAAGATGAAAATACCTGTTTATATATAAAGGATTTTGTCTCTTTTTAAACTTTTTTTATTGGTTTTTATAATAAATACAGTACAATGAAGACAAGGGATCCCAGTCCACTGGGTGAAAATAAAATAAACATCAAAAGTACAGATACACAAACCTTTATCCAGAACCCTTGGGTTCCAAATTTCAGATTTTTCTGGATTTCAGAACAAAAGCCAGTTGCCCCAGATTTAAGCCCACCCGAATTGTGCTGCCATATCCACCCCCTTCCAGTCGCGCTGGTGTCTCTCTTCCCCCCCTACCCACCTGAGTCATGCTGCCATCTCTCTCTCTCCTCTCTCCCGCCTACCTGAGTTGCACTGCTCTCTCTCTCACCCCTCACCCACCTGAGTTGCACTGCCACCTCCCCCCGCAACCAACCTAGTCGCACTGCTGTCTCTCTCTCTCCCTCTGCTGTACCAGCACCAGGAAAATAATGCTGGTTTTTTTTGGAGCTTTCTGGATTTTAGATGTCTGGATAAAGGATTGTGTTACATATAAAGCTTCCACCTAACCTACTCTAATTAAAAAAAGAAAAAAACTAACAAAAAACAGCTGAGTCACTTATCCTGAGGGTTATTATATATTGTAGTTTTGGTTCCTGCCATAAATCAAAAAATAAAGTTGTCTATATCTCATCTGGAAGAGTAAATACATCTAATCACATTAGAAACATAAATATCAAATGAAGATAAGATATAAAAAATCACCATGTACCTTCCAATTTCACCAATGAATCAAATACATGATATCTAAATCTTTTCTGAACTTAAACAGGACATAATTATGAGAGAACAATTAAAACACTAATCTTGGAGGTCTAGAATCTTTCCACTTGAATAAGATGGCTCTTCTACCCAACAATGTAGAGATATTCATGATTCTTCATTGTATCTTATTTATTTTCTATTCAAACTTAATTCTGGCTACATTATGAGGAATTCATCAACTACTAACTCAATACAATTGTAGAAATGGATGTTTTGAATGGGATAGGTTAAGTAAATATGGTTACACTTTTGATTTACAATTTTTGTGGGATATGTATATGATATGATTGGATTTATGTTATTAAAAAACCATGTATAAAGGGTTTTTTCTATTAAATTCAATAAAAATATTTTTTAAAGAAAGTGAAAATATGGTGAAGGGGTCCCGGTAAACATTTTTTTTTTTAAATCCTGCACTTCTGGGCACACAAAACTGAAACGTTAAAAAAAGGTGTGTGAACCGAAAACCGAGATGGCTGTTATTCCCCGTGGTCTGATGAGCCAATTAGAGCCTTTTTCTTCTTTGGCTTGGCTTCGCGGACGAAGATTTATGGAGGGGGTAAAAGTCCACGTCAGCTGCAGGCTCGTTTGTGGCTGACAAGTCCGATGTGGGACAGGCAGACACGGTTGCAGCGGCTGCAGGGGAAAATTGGTTGGTTGGGGTTGGGTGTTGGGTTTTTCCTCCTTTGCCTTTTGTCAGTGAGGTGGGCTCTGCGGTCTTCTTCAAAGGAGGTTGCTGCCCGCCAAACTGTGAGGCGCCAAGATGCATGGTTTGAGGCGATATTAGCCCACTGGCGGTGGTCAATGTGGCAGGCACCAAGAGATTTCTTTAGGCAGTCCTTGTACCTTTTCTTTGGTGCACCTCTGTCACGGTGGCCAGTGGAGAGCTCGCCATATAACACGATCTTGGGAAGGCGATGGTCCTCCATTCAGGAGACGTGACCCACCCAGCGCAGCTGGATCTTCAGCAGCGTGGACTCGATGCTGTCGACCTCTGCCATCTCGAGTACTTCGACGTTAGGGATGAAAGCACTCCAATGGATGTTGAGGATGGAGCAGAGACAACGCTGGTGGAAGCGTTCTAGGAGCCGTAGGTGATGCCGGTAGAGGACCCATGATTCGGAGCCGAACAGGAGTGTGGGTATGACAATGGCTCTGTATACGCTTATCTTTGTGAGGTTTTTCAGTTGGTTGTTTTTCCAGATTCTTTTGTGTAGTCTTCCAAAGGCACTATTTGCCTTGGTGAGTCTGTTGTCTATCTCATTGTCAATCCTTGCATCTGATGAAATGGTGCAGCCGAGATAGGTAAAATGGTTGACCGTTTTGAGTTTTGTGTGCCCGATGGAGATGTGGTGGGGAGATGGCTGATGGAGGACCTCAGTTTTCTTCAGGCTGACTTCCAGGCCAAACATTTTGGCAGTTTTCGCAAAGCAGGACGTCAAGCGCTGAAGAGCTGGCTCTGAATGGGCAACTAAAGACCCCAACAATGAAGACGCTGTTTACATCCGGTACCGCACGGATGGCAGTCTCTTCAATCTGAGGCGCCTGCAAGCTCACACCAAGACACAAGAGAAACTTGTCCATGAACTACTTTTTGCAGACGATGCCGCTTTAGTTGCCCATTCAGAGCCAGCTCTTCAGCGCTTGACGTCCTGCTTTGCGGAAACTGCCAAAATGTTTGGCCTGGAAGTCAGCCTGAAGAAAACTGAGGTCCTCCATCAGCCAGCTCCCCACCATGACTACCAGCCCCCCCACATCTCCATCGGGCACACAAAACTCAAAACGGTCAACCAGTTTACCTATCTCGGCTGCACCATTTCATCAGATGCAAGGATCGACAACGAGATAGACAACAGACTCTCCAAGGCAAATAGCGCCTTTGGAAGACTACACAAAAGAGTCTGGAAAAACAACCAACTGAAAAACCTCACAAAGATAAGCGTATACAGAGCCGTTGTCAGACCCACACTCCTGTTCGGCTCCGAACCATGGGTCCTCTACCGGCATCACCTACGGCTCCTCGAACGCTTCTACCAGCGTTGTCTCCGCTCCATCCTCAACATCCATTGGAGCGCTTTCATCCCTAACGTCGAAGTACTCGAGATGGCAGAGGTCGACAGCATCAAGTCCACGCTGCTGAAGATCCAGCTGCGCTGGGTGGGTCACGTCTCCAGAATGGAGGACCATCGCCTTCCCAAGATCGTGTTATATGGCGAGCTCTCCACTGGCCACCGTGACAGAGGTGCACCAAAGAAAAGGTACAAGGACTGCCTAAAGAAATCTCTTGGTGCCTGCCACATTGACCACCGCCAGTGGGCTGATATTGCCTCAAACCGTGCATCTTGGCGCCTCACAGTTTGGCGGGCAGCAACCTCCTTTGAAGAAGACCGCAGAGCCCACCTCACTGACAAAAGGCAAAGGAGGAAAAACCCAACGCCCAACCCCAACCAACCAATTTTCCCCTGCAGCCGCTGCAACCGTGTCTGCCTGTCCTGCATCGGACTTGTCAGCCACAAACGAGCCTGCAGCTGACGTCGACTTTTACCCCCTCCATAAATCTTAGTCCGCGAAGCCAAGCCATTTAAAAATAGCATGGGGAAAGAAATGGATGGGAGAAAAGGACCATGCACTAACACGAGCAGGAAGAATGAAACGTCCCACCATTACACAGGTATGTGAGTGGGTGAAGACTTCTTGAGAAACTGTAAGAATGCAACCATTGTTAAGAAGTGTGGAATCAGTAATGTCCTTGATGACACTGAGGACGATGCATTATTTGAAGACAGTACTGATGCTGAGGTTTTGGGCTTTGACCATGATGATACTGATGAATGTTCAGGTAGTGAGATGATTAAAGTCTTTGTTATAGAACATTGACGTTTTATTGAGTTTTTGTTTGAATACTCTCTTATTAGTTTTCTTTTGTTTATTACAGCAGTATTATTATTAAAATGAGTTGTCTTAATTTCATGTTCTATCCAAGTTTTACCTGTAAATACACTAAAACTAATTATTCATAAAATTTCACACTAAAAAAGGGGGGGGTGGTTTATATGCCAGTGGTTCCTATATGCCATCAAATAGGGTAAGTACAAAGGTCAGCATGGACTAGTGGGCTGAAGGGCCTGCATATGAGTTCTATCGTGTATCACTGTAAGTTAACGTGCAGACGTACCAAGTAATTTCGAAGGCAGAGGCATCATCAGAAGATGTGAAGAGACTCATCAGGCGATGGTGAGAATCCATCTGATGTATTGTTCACGAGATCTGGCCTGGGAGGCAAGGATAGACAAACAATACTGAACACAGGATGCTGCAATTCCCTCCCCTTCCCTGGTACCAAGACAACATGGAGAGGATGGGAAAAACAAGCCCACAATGTACCAGGATGCTCCAGTAATCGCCACATACCTTCTCCTGTTGACTTATGTAAGCATCAATGAAGTCCCTGCGGTTGTTTGGATCCCAAGATTCTTTAACGTGTGATTATTTCTTCTTCTGATTTTCAAATATTTTATTTTGTGGACCCGGGAGGTGACATAGGAAGGGGAACGTATTCATCAACTGCAACAAAGACTGCGTTTGCAAATAAAAACTCTTCTTAATTTTGGAGTTTTCTACACAGAATAAAAGAAAGGGTTAATTTCACAGATACAGCATCGAGACAGGGAGAGAGGGGGAATTTGTGAAGCCAGACACAATAATCTTCAAAGAGACTATTCTGGATTTCTGATGGTTTGGCATCCGACTCCCAAGTTTGATTCCCATTGATACACGGGTCCATTTTCCACACTCCCTTTAACACATTGTGTTCTCATTCTCGCAATCCTTTTAGCACAGAGTGTTCCCAGTCCCACACTCACTTTAACACAGAGGCTCCAGTTGCACATCCCCTTTAACATATCGTGTTCCCAGTCCCACAATCCCTTAAACACAGGGGCCCCAATCCAAGACTCTTTAAATAAAATATTCAGAAAGAGAAAGAATGTATTGTCATGCACATGTCACAAATTTATTGTTTTGTAACAGCATTACAGGTACAAATATTCCCATAAATTACATTAAAAATAAATAAATTCATGCAAAAAGAAGAGAGAATGAGGTGATGTCTGTAGTTCATTGTTCATTCATAAATCTGATGGTGGAGGGGAAGAAGCTGTTCTTGTGCCGCTGGGTGTTCGTCTTCAGGCTCCTGTACTCCTGCATTATACAGTCGGGATAATGTGAACTATTTTGTAACCACGTTAGAGTACACCCTTCTCTCTATAGTAACTGTAGTGCACCACTGTGTGGGGTATGGATATGTATAGGAGTGTGGGTTAAGTTTCCTTAGATGATGGAAAGCATGAGGGTTAATGAAATCTCGCATCTCTAAGTCATTTAAGAAGCCTCCCAAGTAACTCAAGAGACATAACATCCTGGACCTCCTTCCTGATAGTAGCAGTGTCAAGAGGGAGTGGCTAGGCGATGAACATCCTTGACAATAGAGGCTTCTTTCTTAAGACACCACGTCTTTTCGATGATCTTGAAGGGGTGAAGACTGATGCCCATGACATCGATAGCTGAGTCTTTTTCCATCCTGTGCATTGGCACCTCCATGCAACCAGATGCAACCAGACAGAATGATCTCCACGGTAGAAATTTGTAAGTCTGATGACATAGAGAGAACACTACATCACAATACAGACTGGTTGGCCCTCGATGTTGTGCTGACCCATATATTCCTTTTCAAAAAGTACTAAATCCTCCCTACCCTGTATCCCTCTATTTTGTTCCATCCATGTGCATGTCTAAGATGCTCTGATGCCTCCACCACCATCCATGCACCCACAACTCTCTGTGTAAAAACCCTACCCCTGATGTCTCCCCAAGACCTCCCTCCCTTCACTTGGTACATGCTGTATGTCCTCTGGTGCTTACTATTCCAACCCTGGGAAACAGGTGCTGGCTCTCCACCTCTCTATGCCTCTCATAATCTCTATCGCAGACCTCTATCATCTCTCATTCTTCTATGCTCCAAAGTCCCAGCTTTGTTAACCTTGCCTCATAAGACATTTTCTAATCCAATCAGCATCTCCTCTGCACCCTCTCCATAGTTTTGACATCCTTCCTATAATGAGGTGACCAGAACACAATACAAATAGACCCTGACTTACATTGTTCTGACTTTCAATATTTTGAAGTTACAATGATCAGAATCCATTTTGAATAAAGGTAAGTCAGGGTCCACCTGTATCATTGTGGCTGCTTTTCCCTCTTTTAAGGAAATGCTTCTGTCAAATTAGTGCAAGCAGATCACTTCCTACCTCCACCATTCCCCTTAAACGTCATCATTTTGGTGCTCTGATACATTCAGACGCAGTACACAAGCCTGTGTATGATGTCATAACACATAGATATATTGTGTGGCACTGGAAACCATTCTTAGTTTAGTAATAAAGAATTAATGAAACCCCACGTCTCCGTTGCTGTTGTATTTTTATGCCGAGAATACACAACAGATTGGCGATGATGATCGAAGCGATCTTCCTCTATGGTCCGAACATTGGAGAGAAGATTTAAAGAGGAAACTCAAGGTTCCCACAGCAGTGAGCCCCACGGGCTCAAACACAGAGAACAAATAAAAGGAAAAGATGTGGGGAAAATGACTCAGTATGGTGAAAGACCATTTTGGAGAGTTTAAGGTCTCAGAAGACTGGTATGACTACATTGAAAGATTCAATATATACTGTCTTGTCCACAATATAACAGATACACTGCACTTTAAAAGGAAACAAGCACTATTTCCAAGTGAAGTGGGAAACAAGATATTTAAACTGATTGGGACCTGCAAAACTAAGTCTTATGAGCTGTTGAGCATAGTAATCGAGAAACACTTATTCCCCAAACCAGTAATAATTGCAGAACGATACAAATTTTATTCCACAAATCTGTAAGCGAATATTTGGCTGAATTATGTAAACTGTCAGAAAATTGTGAGTTTGGAGAGTTCTTGAACAAAGCATTAAGGAACAAATTGGTCAGGGTTTGGCTGACTGCAATGCCTAAGTAAGACAGATTTACACATTAACCCTGCATATGCTGCAGTGCTGAGTTTCAAAGCAGTGAACTAAAATATGGATATCATACAAGGAAAGTCATCTGCAGTAGGGTTAATGAAAAAATTTAACTGACTAAGAATACTTCTGTTTTGGGAAAAGCAAACACAGCCTTGATAACTGTTACTTCAAAAAGGCCAAATGTCATCTGTGTGACAAGGAGAGACAAATCAAGTCCAGATGCCCAAGGAGAAAAGAAAATAAGCCAAAACGAAGATGCAACCAACTGGCGTCCGAAGTGAAAAATATGGGAGAAGGATGAAATCCCAGGGGGTGAATCTAATTATGTAATGCATGTCCACAGTGTGGGGGATAAGAAATCTGAAATTAATGTTGAGGCTAAAATCAACAATGAACCTCTTCAAATGGGGTTGGACACTGGAGCATCTGTGATTCTAATATCAAAAAAAATGTGAAAGCACGACTATTGCCCGACCTTACCTTGAAACAGTCTGACGTAGTGTTGAAAACAGTAACTGGGGAGGAAGTCAAGGTGCTTGGTAAATGTGAAATAGACGTCAAATATAAAGATTGTGAAAGATTTATCCCTCGTTATCATTGACACAATGGGACATGAATTGGGGGGGTTGTGGCGTGATGGCGTGGATGGGAGACGTGAAAGTACGCCTCTCCCAGAAGATCTAATTTATAACTGACATTTCAAAAAATTTAAACTTTAAAAGATTATTAAGCTTCAGGAACTTACCTGCAAAGCTTTCAGTATGGCTTCAAAGAAATGGAATGCACAAATAAATAAGTGAGAAAGCTATTGGTGAAGAAGTCATTGTGAATTGTTTAGTGTTGAAAAGAGATGAGAAAAGGAGGTTTTACCAGAAGCATGATGTTCCAAACCTGATAAGGGTGCCATGGATGTATTCAAACCTTTTGTGTCAGAGGACTTGGTTTCAGTAAAGGAGGGAGAATCATAGGTTCCAGTTAACATTCTTAGAGATACTGGAGCTGCTCAGTTCACCGTTGTCAAGTTGTAGGGACACCTAATAAGGGTCATCCTTAAAACCTATTCCTCTTTTTGGGGAACCTTACAAGAGTTATTGTGGATTGTGTGGGTCCCCTGCCTGAAACTAAGTCTGGGAATCAGTACTTGTTAACAATTATATGTACTGTGTTGAGATTTCCAGAAGCTATACTACTGAGGAATATTAAAGCCAAAACAGTGGTAAAGGTTTTTCATAGTTTTTGGATTACCTAAAGAGATCCAGAGTGATCAAGGATCTAACTTCATGTCTGGGTTGTTTCAACAGTTGATTTATGAGTTGGGAATAAAACAGATCACTTCATCTGCATATCATCCTGAAACTCAGGGAGCTTTGGAAAGATTTCATTCTACTCTTAAAAATATGATGAGGATTTATTGTCTGGAAAATGGAGAAGATTGGGATCAAGGTATTCATTTATTGTTATTTGCAGCAAGGGAGGCTGTGCAGGAGTCATTAGGTTTCAGCTTTTTTGAAATTGTGTTTGGATATCAGGTTAGAAGACCTATAATATTGTTAAAAGAACAGTGGGATAATGAGGATGTGCAGTTGGACTTACTGGATTATGTTTCTAAATTTAAAGGTAGGTTACAAAAAGTGTGAACTTTGGCTCAAGAGAAATTAGAAAAATCTCAGAGTAAAATGAAGTGTTTATTTGACAGGAAGTGGGGAATTTTAAGACAGGAAGTAAATGTTAATTTTGTTCCCAACTCATGACAATCCTTTGAGAGCTAAATTTTCTGGACCGTATGTGGTTAAATGAAAACTGAATGATGTTAATTATGTGATTAACACTCCAGATCGTAGTAATAAAACTCAGGTTTGTCACATAAATTTGTTGAAACCTTAATATGAGGAGAACAGTCTGTATCAGAGGTGTTAGTTGTTGACAGGGTTGAGGATGTTATGGAAACAGAATCTTGTGAGGGTAACCTTAAAGAAACAATGGTTCCTGTGCACCTGTCTAACTCAGCAATTTTTGAAAATTTGTAGGAAAAGTTAGGACATCTAAAGTCACTAGATCAGAAGCAGTGGAACCAGTTACTTTTGAAATATTCAAGCTTGTTTCCTGATCTGCCAAAGAGGACGTCAGTAATTTATCACGATGTGGATGTTGGGGAAGCAGGTCCCATAAAACAGCACCCATATAGAATAAAGATTCAGAAAAGTAAAATCATAGATCAGGAGGTGGAATATTTATGTGGAAAATGATATTATTAGACCTTCAAGCTCAAATTGGAGTTCTCCTTGTGTTAGGTTTTCTACAGATTACAGGAAGGTTAATTCAGTAACTAAAACAGATGCTTATCCTATTCCAAGAATAGATGACTGTATTGATAAAATTGGGAAAGTTAAATTTCTTACTAAGTTGGATTTGTTGAAGGGTTACTGGTGTGTGCCTCTCACTGAGAGAGGAAGGAGTATTTCTACTTTTATGACACCATCTGGTTTATATGAATATAATGTGTTACCATGAAAAATACCCCAGCAACATTCCAAAGGATGATTAATTCGGTATCCAAGGGTTGACATACAGATGACTTGGTCACAAAAACTGACACATAAGAAGAACATCTGAGGGAATTGGACAAATTGTTTACGAGATTATCCAAAGCAAACTTGACTGTTAATTTAACGAAAAGTCAATTTGCAAATTACTGTAATAAACGTGGGAGCCCATTGCTGTTCAGCTGGGGACCACCCATCCCTGTCCCAGGACACTAACCATTTGACCCTCACCCTCCAGGTCACCGTGCGTGTCTGGGGGAGCAGCTGGCAAAGACGGAGCTCTTCATCTTCTTCACGTCATTGCTCCAACGCTTCACGTTCCTGTTCTTGGAAAATGAGCCCAGGCCAAGCTACAGGGAGGCGAGGTTTGGAATCACCCTCAATCCACTTCCTTTCTGTCCCTGCATTCAAGTTAAATAAGATGGAACATAGAACAGCACAGGATAGGACGGACCCCTCTGTTGAATCCATGATGTTTTGAGTCCAGAAAAACTTTTGGGCTCGTTGGGGGCAGCATGAGTTCAGTCACCTGGTGCATTGTGACATCATAACAGGATTCTCTAATCAAACTAAAACTCTACTGTGTTCTTCATCCATGTCCCCAAATCCTCTTCATTTTCCCGTGCCTGTCTGGAAGCCTTTTAAACACCACTATGGCATCTTCTTCCACCACTATTCTTGGTGTTCATTCCAAGCATCTACCACTCTCTATATAAAAGAAAACTTCCCTGTGTACTTCCCTTAAACATGCTCCCCCTCACTTTAAATGCAGGACCACTCTTGTGTGACACTTTTAACCTGGGAACAAATTCTGTCTTAATTTTATAAACTTCTAACACATTTCCCCCAACCTCCAACACACCAGAGAAAACAACCCAAAGTTGTACAACTTTTGTCAGTTTGTTTGTCAGAAAAGATTTAGTTACATGACACATGATTACTAAATGTTGGTTGAAAATTAAATGTTCTTTTCTGTACTTTATTCCAATAATAGAAAAAAAATTCTTGCTGGTATTGTTGTGATTACAAATGTTAACTCCCTCTGTTGCCCAAATGAATTGGAGACCACTTCACATCTCGCCAGATCATGGTGCCAAAACAAACCTGATTCCTATCTGTGGAATCCACCTTGTGGTGGTAGCCTGAACAACATTCAGGTTCTGGAATTGTCTCAACATTGGGAACCAAATTGTTTGTAATGTGGGGGTAGGGCGATTAATTTCCACCCAGGCCCCTAGGTTCCCTTTCCTTCCCCCCCCCACCCCATGTTGAATAGAATAAAGTGACGTGAAGTTACGTTAAATAACTTATATCGTTGTTCTATGCATAATATCCTACATGTATGATATCACAAAGTTATATGAATCAGTTACCACCCTTTTATTCATTTATTTTTCATTTTCTTAACTTTTGTAATTTTAAAAACTTCCATGTTGTTTGGTTTACATAAGTGACAATAACAGCATGTAAATCAACAATACTCACTTTCCTTGAAAAGAAAGTCGTTCCTATCCTCATGGCTAACCAGCCCCGCTTGTATCGCCACATGTTGGGGGAGACATGGAGAAATGGCATCGTGAGAGGTTTCTCTCTGACCCCAGCATCCCCTCCAGCGAGCACCCTGGGGAGCCATTATGATGTCACAATGCACCAGGTGACTGAGCTCATGCTGCCCCCAACGAGCCCAAAAGTTTTTCTGGACTCAAAACATCATGGATTCAACAGAGGTTAACGCTGTCTCCATCAAGCTTCCCCCATTTTGGACCCACCAACCGAGAACGTGGTTCGGGCAGGTGGAAGCACAATTTCAACTCTGCAACATCTCCTCAGATGCCACGATGTTCTATCATATTGTGAGCACTTTGGACCAAGATACAACAGCGAGGGTGGACAACATCATCCATCATCCCCCGGCTACGGGCAAGTACACCGCCCTCAAAGACCTGCTGCTTGGAACGTTCTGGCTAACTCTCCAACAAAGGGCTTCCAGGCTTCTTCACCTAGATGGGCTTGCGGACCGTACTCCGTCGGTGCTGATGGACGAAATGCTAGCACTGGTGGAAGACCACAAGCCTTGTTTTCTCTTCCACCAGATATTCCTGGAACAGCTGCCAGAGGACATCTAGCTGCTCCTCACAGATGTAGACTTCTCAAACCCGAGGAGAGCAGCAGCCCATGCGGATGCCCTCTGGCACATGAAGAGGGAGAACGAGGCAGCCCTCAAACAGGTGGCATGACCAGGAGTCAGCTGACTGCAAGCCACTCCCAAAACCAAGCCAGAGGAAGGCCAGTTGACCTGATGTTTCTACCACCAGCACTGGGGAGCGCAAGCCTGTAAGTGCCACCAGCCCTGTGGGTTTCAGGAAATGACCAGGCCAGCCGCCATTGATGGCTGTGACAGCTGGCCACACAAACAGCCTCCTTCATGTGATGGACAGATCCATCAGCCACCGATTCCTGGTGGACACAGTGGTGGAGCTCAGCATCCTCCCCCCCACCCCCCCAGCATTAGAGACTCACACCCGATCTCAAGGTCCAACCCTGCAGGTGGCCAACAGCCCCACCATCAGGACCTACGGCACCCACAGAGCACAGATCCAGATCAAGAAGGAGAAGTTACACTGGAGGTTCGTCCTAGCCTTCATGGGCACCGCGCTGTTAGGGGCTGACTTCCTCAGAGCTCACGGCCTACTCGTTGATAAGAAGGCTGGTCAATGGCCAAATGTACCACTCCACCTGACTGGCCCAAAATTGCCACTATTGCCACCGCCAGTGATGAATTCGACAAGATCCTCCACAAGTTACCCGCCATCTTAGAGGCTCGGTTCAACGCCACCCTGCACCAGCATGGGGTCTTCCACCACATCGCCACACAGGGCCCCCCACTGCATGCTAGACCCAGACGGCTGCTGTCTGAGAAGCTCCAGCAGGCAAAGAAGGAGTTCTCCAGGCTCCAGGAACTGGGAATCATCTGGCGCTCAGACAGCGCCTGGGCATTACTGTTCCATATGGTCCTGAAATCGTCCGGGGCTGGAGTCCATGCGGGGACTACCATCAGTTGAACGACACAACCACTCTGACAGGTATCTGGTGCCCCACATACAGGACTTCTCCGCCAACCTCCACGGCACACGGGTCTTCTCCAAAGCGGACCTCGTGCGGGGATACCATCAGATCCCGGTGCATCCAGACGATGTGGGTAAGACGACCATTATCACTCCTTTCGGCCTCTTCGAGTTCCTGTGTATGCCCTTCGGTCTAAAGAACGCGGCCCAAACATTCCAGCAGCTCATGGATGCAATTGGAAAAGATCTGGACTTTGTGTTCATTTGCCTGGACGATATTCTCATTGCCAGTCGCAACCGCGATGAACGCAAAACCACTTCCACACACACTTTGCCCAGCTGGTAGACTTCGACCTCATGGTCAACGTGGCCAAATTCCAGTTTGGTAAGGAGTCCCTCCAGTTCCCGGGGCACACCATTTTGGTGGCTGGGGCCACACCGGCGCCAGAGAAGGTAGCGGCTGTTCAACAATTCCCTAAACCCTCCACCCTGAAAGGCCTCCGAGTTCGTGGGGAAGGTGAACTTTTACCATCATTTTATCCCTGGAGCTGTGCACACCATGCACTCATTGTTCACACGCAAGGCCACCAAAGAAAAGACTTTATCATGGTCAGATGAGGTGGACAGGGCTTTCATCGCGACAAAGGAGGCTCCAGCCAGCGCCACACTGCTGGTGCACCCATGGCTGGAGGCACATACGCCGCTCTCCGTGGATGCCTCAGCTACAGCAGTGGGGGGGGAGTGGGGCGGGGTTCTGGAACACTGGTTTGATGGACAATGGCGCCCGTTGGCCTTTTTCAGCAAGCAGCTGCATCTGCCAGAGCTCAAATACAGCGCCTTCGACCGGGAGCTCATGGCGCTGTAATTGGCCATCTGCCATTTCCGCGACTTCCTCGAGGACAGACCATTCACAGCCTTCATGGATCACAAGCCCCTCACAAGCACTGGCGATGGCCAAGGATCTGTGGTCCGCCAGACAGCAGCATCACCTCTCGTACATGTCTGAGTTCATGACCGACATCTGACACAGGGCCAGCAAGGACAATGTAGTGATGGATGCACTCTCCCGTCCAGCTATCAACACTCTCACGCTTTGACTGGATTACGAGCAACTGGCTCAGGCACAGAGGAATGATGCGGAGATGCAGGCCTTGCAGACAGCCATCTCAGGCCTCAAAATCAAGGATGTCCAGGTGCCCAGCAGCCTGGACACATTCCTCTGTGATGTCTCAACAGGCAAGCCACACCCGGTGGTCCTGCCGCACTGGAGGGCGAAGATCTCGGTTACCCAGCGGTAAAGACAACCATGCGGATGGTCATGGAACGCTTTGTGTGGCATGGGCTGAAGAAGGAGGTGATGGAACTGGTCAGGAACTGTACCAGGTGCCAGACCTCCAAGGTCCAGCAACACATGCGAGCCCCCATCCAGAACTTCGACCCGACGGTTCGCAAATTCCAACACATCCACGTTGATGTCGTCGGGCCCCTGCCAGTGTCCAAGGAGGCTCGTTACCTCCTCACGATGATGGATCAGGCCACTAAGTGGCTGGAGGCCATCCTAATTAAGGAGGCCTCCATGGAGACATGCACCAGGACTCTGGTCAGCCAACGGATTGCTCGTTTCGGAGTTCCAGTGCACATCACTAGCGACAGAGTGGCACAGTTCACATCTGCCCTGTGAACTCAGGTGGCAAAGCTCCTGGGGGATCAAGCTCCACAACACCACAGCATACCACCTGCAGTCCAACGGGTTGGTGGAGAGGTTCCACAGGCACCTGAAAGTGTCGCTTATGGCCAGGCTCTCCGGACAAGACTAGGCAGATGAACTACCCTGGGTCCTCCTTGGGATTAGGATGGCACCCAAGGAGGACCTGCAGGCTTCAGCGGTGAAGTTGGTCTTATGGCACACCGCTTTCCTTGTCGGGTGAGTTTTTCGGCCCAGACCCTGACACCACGGCCACTGACAAAAACCTGCTGGCAGACCTATACAGGCGACTGGCCTCCCCAGCTCCCCCACCCCTGGCATGCCATGGCACACGGTCGTTTCATCTCCCCAAAGAGCTCAACTCAGCCCAGTTCATTTTTGTGTGGAAGGGACCACAAGGTGCACTGCTACAGCGACCATGCAAGAGGCCATACAAAGTCCGGTGTAACCTTCACTCTGAATGTTGGGGGGAGAGAGAAACTCTTTACAGTTGACTGCCTGAAGGCATCCCATCTGGTGCAGACTGCCACACCCAAGCACCAGAGCCGGCTGCCAAAGCAACTGGACGCATAGCCGGTTCTGGGAGGGGGTTGTGTGGCGGCGCACATCCTCATGACGAACCAGCCCCGCTTGTATTGCCACGTGGTGGGGCAGCCATGCGGAAATGCTGTCGTCAGAGGTTTCTCTCTGAGTCCAGCATCCCCTCCAGCGCGCACCCTGGACAGCAATTATGCACCAGGTGACTGAGCTCATGCTGCCCTTAATTTGACTGAAGTCAAATAGTGACTGAATTTGAATAAAACCTGTTGTTAACGACCCTCAATGTGGTGGCAATGTTTCTTCCACTGCTCTCTCACACCGCCACATCATAATATAAACTCCAGACTGGATCCATGGGTAAAGTACAGTGCGAACCATCTTATGGTTCGGTATAAAACCAGTCCCAGAAAACACGGAGAATATTGCATGTTAGTAGTACCTGAGAACAGAGACATTGAGTGCAAGGGATTAAAGATGTAAACTGTCCAGCACAAAGGCTGGCTGGGAGATGGAAACCTCCAGCTGCACTGTCAATGCTGCAAAATTGCACTCAATGCAGTGGGCTCCTAAAACAATTGGCCAACCAGAAAACACACACACCTTCCTTTCCCCAGGTCTGTGCATTTAATGAGAGCTTTTACCTCACTTCGTTGTGGGTGCATTCCATTCTCTCTACCTTCTCAGTCCTTGATTGGATCTGGACTGCCGCGCGCCCGGTGCTGCCCAGGGAGTTGGCCAAGCACGCTGAGTCGGAGGAACAAAGGGGGTGGCCAAGTAGACCAGCTGCAAGTAAAACTCAATCAAGTACTGGCCAAGCAAGATGAAAACCCAACAGCTCTTTTAAGAGCCACTCTCAGTCCAGCTGAGAGAGCTGTACTTAACTAAGTACAGCTCTGAGGAAGGGAAGGTTTAGATTGTTGAATTGGCTGATATAGATCGGCACAACATCGTGGGCTGCAATGTTCTATGCTCTGTACATTTGAGAGTATAATCTGTCTCCAAGCACACAAACCAGGATTAGCCACCATGTGATCAAGAAACTGATGACTCCAAGCCTACTGGGAAAACTCAGCAAATCATCCAGACCCCATAGGAAGCGAAAGGTTGCCGACATCATCGGATATTAGCGAAAGCAGGCAGGTGTCTGAATAAGAAGGTGGCAGGGAAGATGCTGGTCTGAAATGTGCTGCAAAGAGAGGGTATGAAGGCCACCCACTCCCAGGCTCAGCTCCCAGTAGCCAACCAGTTCAATTCCATGCCCCTCTCCAACAGCGGTTGGTGCATCTGTCTACAGCCACATGCTGCTAAACCAAGGCCAGCTGTAAATTGGCAGAGCAGCACCTCATGTTCCATCCGGGCACCCTCCAAACAGTTGGAATTAGCATTCCCCATCCCTCTGACTTCCTTCCTCCAGCTCTTCTCCTCCTTCCCTCTCCATTCTTCCTCATCGTTTGCTGATGTTCTCTCCCTCCCTTTTCCATCTATTACATCCTGACCCCCCCCCCCCCCCGACCCTGACCATTTTGCTCATACCTTGATGAAGAGCCCAAACGTTGTTAAGTATCTTTATTTTTGCTCTATGGAGAACACTGTTTGACCTGCTGAGTTTCTCCAGCATTGTGTTTTTACTTCAATCACAGTGTCTTTCTCTCGGCATTTCCTCCTTGTTCAACTCTACTTGCCAGTGGCCTGTGCACAACTGTACTCATTCACTATTTTACCCTTTCTTTAATCTCCATCCCCACCATGAGGACCCATTTATGCAAAGTTCAACAGCCTCAGGGACATCCCTTCTGAAATGGTGTTACATAGGATTAGAACAAAGGTGGAGGCCTCCTAAAAATGACATTGTTTGAATGAAATTCTCCAGTATCCTGCCCAATAAAACACTGCTACTCCAGTCCAAGAAGAGAGTTGCCTGTATCTGAGAGGCAAGCATGTCTGGATTTCATTGGCCTTGAGAAGGAGATGGTAGTGGGGAGAGCTGGTAGTGGAGGAGATGCTAGTGGACGTCGTGGAGAGAATGAACTATAATGGATGACTAATCCTGAACAGACCCCTCTCATTAGATGCAGCAGCACCCTGCTCTTCCTAAGGAGGTTGAGGAGGCCAGGCTACTTTGAAAACATTTTATAAGAGCACAATGAAGAGTGTCTGGTTTGGCTCCATCATTGTGTGGTAGGGTAGCTGCAATGCTGAATATCATTACAGAGGAACTATGGAGAAGAGGACTGGGGTCATCCTTTCCTCTCTTGATGACCTTTACCGAGGGCCAGGCAGAAAGAATTATAGAAGACCCGTTCCTTTCAGCAAACTATGACCCACTGCCATCAAAATAGAGAGAGCGTCAAAATCAGGATTGCCAGGCTAGGAAACAGCTTTTTCCCACAGGCTGTGAGATTGATTAATGGTACTCCATAATCCTGGGTCTGTTACAACTGGCTGTCTGCACCCAGGATGAGGTTGCCCATGCCAGATCATCAGAGATGTCCTTCTTCAAACAACATGGCTTTCCCTCCACCACCATCAATTTGGTGCTCAGCCACATATTGTCCATTACCCGCACATCTGTCCTGGCCCCCTCAACCGCAAAGCACAACAAGATTCCCCTGTCCTCACCTACCACCCTCCGCATCCAACACATCCTCCTGCACCATTTCCGCCACCTACTACATGACCCCACCACTAGATACATTCCCTTCTTCTCCCCTATCTACCTTCTGCAGGGACTGCTCTCTCCATGACTCCATTGTCCACTCATCCCTCCCCGTCAATCATCCCCTTGCGACCTTTCCCTGTGAACACAGATGCTCCACATGCACATACCTCTTCATTCAGCACCCTTCAGGGCCCAAACACTCCTTCCAAGTGAAGCAGCATTTCACTTGTGAATCTGCAGGGGTCATCTACAGTATCTGGTGCTCCCTTTGTGGTGTCTGCTACAATACAGAGATTGGACGCAGTCCAGAAGATTGCTTTGTGGAGCACCTCAGCTCTGTTCTTCTTCACAGTACTGTGGATCTCCCAGTGGCCATCCACTTCAATTTGTCATCCCACTCCCTTGCTGAGGGAGATACAGGCAACTCTCTTCATGGACTGGAGTAGCAGTGTTTCATTGGGCAGGATACCAGAGAATTTCATTCAAACACAATGTCCAAGGTCTCATGCATTGCCAGACTGAGATCACCTGCAAATTGGAGGAACAACACCTCAGATTTCAAATTTATTGTCAGAGTACATACATGACATGGAACCCTAAGATTCTTTACTCCTGTGGGCACGGCAGAATTACCATTAATTGGTAGTGCAAAAAGAAGTCACGCAGTGTACCCATGTAAACAAATAAAGATTTGTAAACAGATGACGAATGCAAACAAACTGACTGTGCAATAAAGAGACAAAGAAAATAAAGTACACAAGTCAAAGTCTTTAAATGGGTCCCTGATTGAGTGTGGTTGAGGAGTCTGATGGTGGAGGGGGAGCAGCTGTTCCTGAACCTGGTGGTGTGAGTCTTGTGGCACCGAGACCTCTTCCCTGATGGCAGCAGTGAGAACAGAGCATGTGCTTGCTGGGTGGTGTGGATCCTTGATGATTGCTGCTGCTCTCCCAAGGCAGTGTTCGCTGTTGATGTACTAAAAAGTGGGAAGGATTTTGTCTGTGACGTCCCGGACTGTGACCACTGCCTTTTGAAGGGTCTTACGCTCAGGGTTATTGGTGTCCCCATACCAGATCGTGATGCAACCGACTGGAACCTTCCAAATGGGTGGCTTTAACCACGACTTCTCTGCCTTTGTTAACCCCCCACTACTTCTCCAGTCACCTTTCCTCACAGAGCCAAAATCAGTTCTCACCTCTCCTTTTATCATATTAAATTACCACCTTTTGTTAGCCTGGAACCCTCCTCTCCCCCTCTTCCTCCCCCCAGCCTATTCGGAGCTTTCCTGTTCTCTGCTTATTCCTTGAATGAGGGCTCAGGTAACGTCGCTTTGCCTCCTGCTGATTCTGCCACACCGGCTGACTTCCCCCAGCATTTCTGTGTGTTTTTCTCATAAATGAAGGAAATAAGTTATTCAGAAAACAATATCAGACCCTTCCACCTTCCCTGGCCCCAGACTATGGATAGACACGCCAATGACCCCCGACCCCGGTCAGACCCACCCCGCCACGCGAACCCGGACCACGGTCAGATCCACTCCCGCCCCCGCGACCCCAGTCCACGGCTAGATCCAACTCCGCCCCCGCGACCCCAGACCACGGTCAGACCCACCCCCGCGACCTTCAGACCACGAACTTTGCAGAAAAGAAGCGCAGCGCTAATCGATGTCAACAATCCACAACTAATTGGTGCCGGGCCATGGAAGAGCGAGACTCCACCGACCCTGCTCATTGATCTGGGGAACATACAGCTCCCGCTACTCGGCTGCGACAGCTTCGTGGTGCTGGCCATCTTCTGCACCATCTTTGCCCTGGTCTTTGACATGATGAAGAAATGGAAGTGGGAGAACTACCCTCCCGGGCCCCAGGGGTTTCCTTTCGTCGGGAACCTCCTCCAAGTGGATCTGAGAAACCCCCACCTCTCCTTCGCAAAGATAAAGGCAGCAAGGGGGGAGAGACCGGGAGGGGCGAAGAGACCGTGACGAGAGGGGTGAGAGACCGTGAAGGAACGAGGGAGAGACCGGGAGGAGAGGGGGACGGGACACCGTGACGGGAGGTAGGCAGCCCACTCTGGACCCACCTCTACCCTATGAATGCCCTTTAACACCTGAACGCCCCACCTGCTCTGTTATCCTTTGCAGACCCCTTTCCCACTCTGTGCCCTGTCCCCTTTGTTGTCTGGGCTGCCGAGCCTCTCCACTCCCATCTTCCTTCTTGAAGGAGACGCTGCAGGAACTCAGTGGTTCAAGTTATTGTCACCTTATACAGTGATCCCGGTTCTTCCACGAGCAGTGCAGCAAGTCAACTCTAACCTGCAAGTGGTACCATTACAGAGTGTCGTGTGTCAATGAAAAGGCCACGTCGTCCACAGCGGTGACAGCAAGTGAACTTGTCATGTTTATTCAGGAGCCTGGAGGCTGTGGGGGAGAAACTGTCTCTCAACTTGTTGGTGCGTGATTTCCCTCTTGAATCTTCCCCCAATGAAGTGGGGTGTGTCCTTCAGTATGTTGACTGCCTTTCCTTGGCAGTGAGAGGTACCGGTGGGATCGCCCGCAGGGAGGGATTTGCATGAGGTTTCGAGCTGCATTTGCTGCCCAGTGTAGCTTTGGTGTAGTTTTGGTCACCGAACTACAGGAACCATATCATTAAGATGAAAAGAGTGCAGAGAAAATTTACTAGGATGTTGTCCGGACTTCAGGAACTGAGTTACAGGGAAAGATCAAACAGGTTAGGACTTCATTCCCTGGAAGAATGAGGGGAGATTTGATAAAGTTATTTAAAATTATGAGGTGAATAGATTTTTTCCATTGAGGGTAGATGAGATACAAACCAGAGGACATGGGTTAAGGGTGAAAGGGGAAAAGTTGATGGGATCATTAGGGGGAACTTCTTCACAAAGTGTGGGAGTGTGGAACCAGAGTCCAAATGAAGTGGTAAATGTGACTCAATTTTAACCTTTAAGACAAATTTGGACAGGTTCATGGATGGGAGAGATATGGAGGGCTACGGACTGGGTGCAGGTCAGTGGGACGGAAAAGAGATGTTTCTGCCCGGACGAGATGGGCCAAGGTGGTCTGTTCTGGGCAGCAATTGTTCTATGGTTCCTCGATCTTTGCCACAGCTCCCATAACACGGTGGGATGTCTCCAGCAAGAATGCTTTCTTCAGTGGACGTTGCCGAGGGACAGCGAGGGCAAACTGAACTTCAGTCGTCTTCAAAGAAAGTAAAGGCATTAGGCTCTTCCTTGGTTCGTCAAGGTCAGCTCAGTGGAAATATTCATACCCAAGATTCTGAAGCAATCGACTGTCAGCTCCATGGACATGGACAGAGGTGTGGGCTGAGAATTTACATTTGCTAGAAACTAGGTATTGATAAGCTGCGGTTTTATGTTTGGTAAAATATGCTACAGTAAGCGTACTAGCTTAGCGATACTTTGTTTATGCGAGCAACTAACTATTGGATATTCAAAGATGGTCTTTTATGATTGGTGTAACATTATACAGTATGCTACGGATCAGGATAAAGGAGAATGTATTGTAGCTCTTCGGGGGGGACTTTTTTCACCGACTCTTGAATGGCATTTCAGCAGTAGCGGTGAATGAAAGTAACCCAATCTGCAGATTAAAGAATGATCCTGCAGTTGAAGCGAGTCATTTCGGGCGAGCTCCCTGCAAAGCCGGAATCCACATTGGAAGTCTACAAGCAGAAGCTTGGTCTTGGAGACATGAGAGAGGGATTGTTGTCTGCACACCATGCCAGAAGATTCTCGGCTTCCATCCTGTATTCCGTCTGGTCAAGATTTGGGATTCGACTGATCATTTAAGGTGTTGCCAGTGAATGTAAAGATGCCGTTGGAATGGTATTTAGCTGTAAATTTCCGAAGCAGTATCGCACATGAAGAGGTAGCATACTGGCACTGTCTAGAGCAGGGGTGTCAAACTCAAATTCACGGAGGGCCAAAATTAAAAACTTGGACTAAGTCGATGGCCGAACTAAATATTTATTGAAAATTTTCAACAACATCTGCATGTTTTATCTTCTTTCAACATATGTAATGTTAAACTTTTTCTTATTAAAATAAATGTTTAATAATAGTTTTGGATAAACTCTTTCCAGAAGCATTAACAAATGAGAAATAAAATATTCAATAAATAATATTTCTCTATAGAGGATTTGTCAAATGTTACTAGTGTGCTGTCGAATAGTAAAATCTGAGGGCTATTGAGAATGTGGGAGAATAACATGATTCCTGAAACAATAAAATGGGTGACTGACTGTGGGCATGAACTCTAGCAGGGTTATTTGCCATGCCCTTTTTCCATTGGTACAGATATCCTTTGATTTATACACTTTTCAAGTTTTATGCCTAATGAGCTTGCATCCAGGTGCAGGACCATTTTTAACCAGGAATATATTTATCACTGTGACATGAAACGATTGGAAGATCGTTTTATCCTGAGATTAAAGGTCATAATACTTACTCAGGCCTGTGTGCGGGAGGGTGGGGTTTGCGGGCGATCGGGTTGGACAAAGACAGTGTGGGGGCATTGGCTCTCGCTGCAGGGCGGCATCTCGGCGGATCAGCGGCCCCGTCACCGTGAGTCGCGGGTCGGCCTGTAGCAGGGAGGGGGAGTGGGCAACGGTCCTGGTGAGGTCAGGCCCGAGGCCTCTGGTTCCGGGTGCAGGGAAGCGGCCTTGACTTCCCATGACACCGGCCAGGCCCCAAAACCAGAGTCCACTGTGAGACCCTGCAACGTAAACAGAGGAGGTGGGGGCAATTAGCGGGCTGACGCCAATGCATTCTGGAATTTATAGTATTAGCTGTGCATGCGCTATACTGGCGCGGCGGCCAGCGGGCCACCTCTAATACATTTTTGAAATGATCTTGCGGGCCAAATATAATTGTTTTGGCCCGCGAGCCAGAGTTTGACATGTGTGGTCTAGAGTGTCTATGTTTCGTGCCGAGATCCTGCATCAACACTGAATGTGGGAAGGAATCAGAGAGAGAGCGAGTATAAAGAAGTGGGGCGAGGGAGGGGCCACCGGGTGTTTAATTGTCTGAGGGTTGGCTATGGACAAACGGAACCAGGAGGGAAGGGAAAGGTGGAGTGGAGGCAGAAGCAGGTGACGAACAGATGACAGGAGGAGTTGACTCCTGATGGGGGGGCGGGGAGTGATCTGGTGGGGCTAAGGTGCAAAGAGTCGGTGGATGGAACTGGGAGGGAGGAGTTTTGTGATGATGGGAGGTGTGGGGAGGGGGAGATAGACAATGAAAAGAGGTGGATTGGAAGGAGAGGGATATGGAAGGTAGGAATGACCTGACACTGGAAAAGGAACTTTGAATGTTCTTCTCTCTCCCCCTCCCACCCCACCTTTTCCTTTTCCATAGCCCCACACACACACACTTCCAGCCACCCATCTCCTGTTTTCATCCCCCTTCTGCTTCCAAGACCAGACCGTCATGGTTAGCCTCGTCATTAGTGGGACATTATTACGGTGCCAGCGACAGGTTGGAATCCGCTTCTGTCTGCGAGGATTTGACGCTCCACTGTGACCGCACGAGCTCCCTCCGGAGGCTCCGGTTTCCTCCCATTTTCTAAAGATGTCCAGGGTTATGAGGTTAATGGGGGTATTTGGGCGGAGTGTGATTGTGGGCGGAAGGACCTGTTACTGAGCTGTATCTTTTAAACCCCATTAAACCTGTTCCCACACATTTCACTCACTGGATTCCCTTCCCCAACTGGCTCCTGGTTTGCTGACTGCCTGGTGCATTGTATGGAGGAGCATGACCTGTTGAGTTTCTTCTGCACCTTGCAGTACTGCCTCCATCTCTCTGTCCCTCCTTTCCTTGGTTTGTCAGCCGCCCATTAATGTTCTGCCAAATTCCACCCTCCCTCCCCACAACGTGGCTCTTTCTGTCAGTCATCGTCCATCCCTCCACACCCCCATGAACCCAGATCACAATTTCTAAAGAGGATCACAGCCGTAGCCCCTTTCAAGCTCACCCCTGGGTGGCCCTCCTGGACCTGGGTGCAATTACTGGGGCAAAGGCGTTGGAAGAACCTTTCAAACCGCAGGGGGAATCGACCTATTAAATCGCCAACCCGGCAATTTAAGGAGGATCCCGCCCCCGTGATGATTCACTGAAAGTTCCGACAGATGTTCGGATGCTGGCCGCCCAGTGACGCTCGCACGCACGCAAGCGCTGACGTCACCAGAAACCGGGTCAGCCAGTTTCCTCTTCAAATTACCTGTGGACGTGACCAAGATAAGTTGAACTGGGTTCCCCGACGACCTCTGAAGTAGATCAGGGATCCCGTTGGATGCCGATGGGGTTGACTGGGTCAGATCCTTTCTATCTTCCACATAACTGGGGCCCTAACCAGGGAAATTTCCCGTTTTACACGGCAGTCAGAAAGGGCCTTCATTGATCCGCTTCCTGCCATGATCTCATCTACATACAACCGCGCCCGTGTTAAAACAATGCCTCAGTACAGAAGGATATCTATCGGCAATAATTAACATTCTGCCTTACTTTTCCCATCTCCACTTATGTTCCAGCTGCAAAGCCAACCTTTTGCCGCACAACAGACTCGCTGCTCTTCCACCGCTTCATAAGTGTGTGAGTCGGGCTGAGAATTCACCTCATTACATTCAGAGGTAAAGGGGCCGGGAGTCAAATTCCAAGGAGCTCAGTTGCCAACAGGCGCAGGGATCAGACGAAACAAATGTAATAATAATAATAACATGACAATTACAGCACGGAAACAGGCCATTAGGCCCTTCTAGTCCGCACCGAACCAAACACCCCTGCGGGTCTGACTGGGGACTTTGTGTCCCGGTTTGATGCTGTAACTTGGTGGGGTCGGATTGTGAGTGGCAGTAGTGGCCTGCTGTTTCTTCCCCGATCCCCCCTCCCCACCCCCACTACAAGCTGTGGAAGAAGTATGGTGAAATGGTGAGTTTGGAGTTCGGATGGACAAATGTGGTGGTTCTCAGCGGCTACAACACCCTGAAAGAGGCGCTGGTGAAGAAGTCAGAAGATTTTGCGGACCGGCCGGACTTACCAGTGTATCGAAAATCACTTGAGCGGATTGGGGAAGGTGAGTGAGAACCTGGCCCAGTCTCAGTCCTGGGCACTGGTCTCGACAAGTGGCCAAGGTAATGGCAGGACAGATGAGAGAGGAAGAGGGGGACGAGGTTGATAGGTCGGTGAGAGACCACTACATGGAGAGGATGGGTGAAGGACTTTGAGTGGGCACCATCCAACTGGATGGCATTAAAATAAATCTGGCTTCCCCTCCACCCCCCCACCCCCTTCTTCCCCCATCATCCCTCATTGAAACAAAGCACTACTGCATAATTCAGGCACCTCAGCCTTCGATGTTGTAATGACCTGAGGACTAAACAGTTCCTACTCTGTAACCGTCTATTTTTCCTATCTTTTAAATGCCCCTAATGTTTCAGCCTCCACCATCATCCCCGGAAGGCATTCCAGGCACGCACAACTTACCCCTGATATCTCCTCTAACTTTGTACATATGTCCTCTGCTGTTTCCCATGTCTGCCCTGCACAACTGGTGCTGGCTGGCCATTCTGTCTATGCCTCTCATAATCTTGTAGACCTCTATCAAGTCTCTTCTCATCCTTCTCCACTGCAAAGAGAAAAGTCTCAGCTCTGCTAACCTTGCCTTATAAAACTTTTTTTCCAATCCAGGAAACATCCGGGTAAATCTCCTCTGCAACCTGTCTATAGCTTCCACATCCTTCCTATAATGAGGTGACCAGAACTGAACACAATACTCTAATTGTGGTCTTACCAGAGATTTGTAGAGTTGCAACATGACCAAAACTCAGTCCCCCTATTAATGAATCCAGCATTCCATAGACCTACTTAAGTATCCTATCAACCTGTGTGGTGACTTTGAAGGATGTTGGATTTGAACCCCAAGGTCCCTCTGTCCATCCACACTCTGAGGTAACTGACCATTAACCCTGTACTCAGCTTTCTGGATTGTCCTTCAAAAATGCATCACCTTCAAGCAAGCGTGGCATCAGATCACCGCTTCATCAGAACATCAGCCTGGAATTGGCCAGTATTCCCATCTTCCCACTGTATGGGAGGTCACCTGGGACTTGCTGATGTGGTCTACGACAGCGCTGGTACCCTTCTTCGCTCTCCAGAGCACGTCCATCAGGCCACGAGCATTCGAGATCACTGAAGTCCTCATCCATGAGCAAGAGTTGGATATCCTTGGGCAGCGATTCCAGAAGGACCTGATCGAGGAAAGGTTAAGCTTGCGGCCTTCAGTCAAAGCGAGCATTTCACTCACAAGGGTGGACGGTTCCCTGTACCCCAATATGTCCATGTGTGGCAATCCTTAATCCTATATGTCAAGCCTTCTCATGCCCCCTTTGAGGTCTCCAAAGTTCTTAAGCTCCTTCCTGGGAACCATATACATCTCCTAAGGCCTTCCTATTTCCTTATCCTGTCTCTAATGTATGTTTCTGTCTCCCACTTGACCAGTTGCCTCACCTGTTTTGTCAGCCACGTTTCCCTTTTCCTACCATCTTTTCCTTGTTCCATTGAGACAAACCTATCCTGAGCCCAGGATGTGGTCCCAAACATTTTTCCACATTACTTCTGTGCTTTCACCCTTAAACATCTGTTTCCAATTTACTCTCACTAGATCCTGCCTCTCGTAATTAGCCCTCCCCCAGTTAAGCGCTTTCCCATTTGGTCTGTTTTTATCCTTCTCCATAGCTATGCTGAAGCTAAGGGAGTTGTGGTAATTCTCACCAAAATGCTCCCCTCCGTGAGGTCCACCACCTGATCAGGTTCATTATCCAAAACTCGATCAAGTACGGCCTCTCCTCTTGTCGGTCAGTCCACATACAGTACACACCTGACCAACTCGGCCCCCCTCTATCCCTCTTGCAGGCATGAGGTGCCAGTCAATATTAGGGGGGTTGGAATCGCCCATAGCTACAACCCTGTATTTCCTGCACCATTCCAAAATCTGCCTGCTTATCTGCTCCTCGGTTTTCCAGGGGCTATTTGGGGGCCTATAGACGATTCCCAGCACATTGATAGTTCCCTTCCTATTTCTGACTTCCACCCACTGATTCAGTGGACCCTCCTTCTGCAGAGTCCTCCCTTCTATATACATGATACTATATCTGACCAGTAATGCTAGTTCCCCCATTTAACATGCACTAGAATTTCTCGGTTTAACTCCCTGAATTCCCCAGCAATGACATACTTCTCGGTAGTGAATCCAGAACACTTTCCCACATCGTCTCCACTCCAAGATCCATTGGGTTTCTCTGCCTTTCTTCGTTCATACAGCTCGACTTCAAGTAGCTATTACAGTTACAGTTACAGGGGGTCATTCCCCTCTCAAGGGGCCTTGTTGACCTGCTCACCTGAAACTGCAGGTTTCAGCAACTAACAGAGAAGATGGGAACAGCTGATGCCAGAATCTCGGACCCATCCATTGTCAAGGTGAGGTCAAACACAGACGTGAGGAACACCAGATCATATTAGTCACGGGCCGTGTAAAACCCTAAGGCAAGAAACATGAATTGTCTAATTTCTGGTAACTCCCAGCCTGGTCCAACCGTTTCCATCTGACCTTTACCCTCAATGGACCATGATGCTGCCGCAAGACAATGAATTTTATGACTTGTTCGTGACGATCAATTCTCATTCTTACCTGTTCCCATCTCCTAACACATAAACCTATTCCAGAATTTTGTTTACACACTTACGACAACCCTCTCTTTTTTTATACTTTATTTAAAATAAAACCACTTAGCAAACGTATCCCAATTTTTCAATCTTAATCCAAATACATGGTATTTTATAAAAAGAAAAAAAGAGGAAAGAAATGCAAAAGAAAGAAAAACCTCCTATAAATCCCCCAACCCCCACAAACTGAAAACAGAACAAGGAGAAACCGAAGAGGGCCAGTAAAACCCCAACAGGAGCCCCTCGTGTTCCAACACTTTCTTTTTTTTTAAACTTTATTTAAAATTTTATGACATGAATAAAATAAAAATTACATTTAAAGTTATAATAAAAAATAAAATAATAAAAATTAGAATACTACATCATTAAAATACACAAATTAACCCCTCCAAAAATTATAACACAACATTAATCGTCTAATTTAAAATTCGTCTAACCCTCCCCCCCAAAATAAAGAGTGAAGAATTAATTAACAATGTTGTAAATAAAATAGAAAATAACCCACTTACAAAAAAAAGGATAAAACTTAACAACAAAAAAAATATATCAATACTAAAATAATACCCTTAAACATATATTTAAATCAAACATAATACATGTATTTAACAAATGAAACTAAGTTCAAATATTAAAATCATATATCAACCACATATCTGTGATACAAAAAATCATAATTAATAATACATAAATACAGATTTTCCATTAATACCAAGTTTCCTTTATAATTCATCGAGATAACAAAAACATCCCTTAGAAAAACAATCAGATAAACTTTTTATTCCCTTCCCCTCCCCTTATATAAAAAAAAGAAAAAAAAAGAAAAAAGTTCAAACTCTTATAAAATTCTCCATGTTCTTCATTTATAACATCTTCAAAATTCTCTATCGAAATTAACTTAATTTTATTAAACTCTTCTCCCTCAATGTATTTGTACTTGATTTTCTTCCCTTTCTTCTTATCACCTTTCCCCTCATCTTCCTCTTCATCTAATTCAACATCCTCAATTTTTGACTTATTATCTTCTGTGACATCATCCTCTTAAAAAAGAGAGAAAAAAGAGAAAAAAAAAACCCAAAAAAGAGAAAAAAAAGGAGAGAAAAAAACCTCCTAATTCCCTCTCAATTACAATCAGAAAACAAAAAGTTTAAAAAAAATTATTTATTTTAAAAAAATAATTAAAAAAAACTTTCACTTCTTAACCCAAAAATTAAAAAGAAAAAAAAACAGGTCGGAGGTCACGACTACCTCCTCCTGTTTAAACCACCCAAAGCGGTAACTCCCCCAAAATATTGGGTGTGAGATAACGCAATGGTAGCTGATGACTTCTGGAAACTAGTGCCCACACAGTTCCCTCTCCCAACTCCCATTTCATTAAACTATCATCATTATTTAAACTCTTCTCAAAAAAAAAAGATAAAAGATTTATTTTTTTAAATCAATGTTACCATTGCTTCCATTTCTTTTAAAAAACTGGATCCCACCTTACATCTCTACTCTCTTTGGAGACCTTGAAGGACTACATCGTTCCTGAAACTGCATGATTGGTAGAGACTGAGCAAAGTCCATAACCTCTTTAGGATTGTCAAAGAACTTTGGCTAATTTCCATCCTAAAAAATCTTCAGTACCGCAGAATACCTGAATGTTCCCTTATGTCTTTTTTTCCACAACCGTTCTTTCACAGAATTAAATTCGCGTCGTTGAAACATAGTTTCTTGACTCAAATCTTGATAGAAGAAAACAGGATTATTCTGAACCATCAAAGGAGATCTATTTTGCTGGGCATTTCTAATAGCCGTACGTAAAATTGTCTCTCTGTCACAATAGTTTAAACAACGGATCAAAACAGATCTTGGATTCTGTCCTGAAAAAGATTTTCTTCTTAAAACTCTATAAGCATGTTCCAGTATTAAACCTTCAGGGAATTTATCCTGTCCTAACACTCGTGGAATCCATTCAGTAAAAAATTTTCTTGGATCTGGTTCTTCTATGCCTTCTGGCAAACCAACAATTTTCACGTTGTTCCGTCTAGATTGATTCTCCAAATAATCAACCTTTTTTGCTAAATTTTTATTTTGGATCTGCAATGTTTCAATTATTCTATTTTCATCTTGCAGTTGATCCTGTACATCGACTAAACCTTGATCACACATTTCAAATCTTTCAATGGTTTCAATGGCTTCTGCCATCGCATTAATCTTGGAAATAAACGGGTTCACAAAATTAGCTAAGTGACTCAATACAGAATACATCTTATTTTCAAGATCCTTAACAAACATTTCAACAGAAGTAGATTCAGGCATAATGGGGTCTTGCTGTTCCTTAGAGACCACGGGATCTTCTGCCTCTTCCCTTAATTTAGTATCTTTTCTAGCATCTTTTCTAGCAGTTTGACTTTGTATAAAAATCCCTCTCAAAGTCCCTCCAGCAATGCCAGGAGACTAAAGATCAGGATTATCTTTAAGACAAATCTCTTTAATCATCTTCACTGAATCGATGTCTGGAAAAACTGTTATAATTGAAGATGCATTTTGCAGCGCCACCACTGTAGCAGTTGAATGACAGCTCCTTAACTCTCCAGCTGGTGGCGCCCCAGCTGATTCAACTGTCAAAGTCTCAGTAACAGTACTCACAGTGGCCGTTGTGTGAAATACTGGCACCCGTCCAGCCCTTTGTTCTGAAAGCTGCTGAATGCAACCTTCAGAGAGCCTTACCAGTATAAAACGGAGTTTCAATGCCGAATTCTGTACGTCTTCTTCTGGATCCATTCTACGCTGAGTCCTGGCTTCTTGTAAACAACATATTTCAAAAAATGTGTAATCTTTATCTCGTAAATTATCAGTAATTTTCTCAAGTGGAATCCAAGTCTGAACTGCTGCAGGCCATCTCTCCATTCCCAGATCAGTGTCTGACCTCCAAGTGATAGCAACACATTTTTTAGCTATTGCCAAGCCAATTTCAACAAATTTTACTTGATACGTATTCAGTGTTAATTTTTTTAAATATTTATTTAAAATTTTATGACATGAATAAAATAAAAATTACATTTAAAGAAATAATAAAAAATAAGATAATAAAAATTAGAATACTACATAATTAAAATATACAAATTAACCCCCCCCCAATAATTATAACACAACATTAATCATCTAATTTAAAATTAGTCCAACCTTCCCCCCCAAAATAAAGAGTGAAGAATTAATTAACAATATTGTAAATAAAATAGAAAGAACCCCCCACTAACAAAAAAAAGGATAAAACTTAACAACAACAAAAATTACTAACAAAAGAAAATATCAATACTAAAATAATACCCTTAAACATATATTTAAATCAAACATAATACATGTATTTAACAAATGAAACTAAGTTCAAATATTAAAATCATATATCAACCACATATCTGTGATACAAAAAATCATAATTAATAATACATAAATACAGATTTTCCATTAATACCAAGTTTCCTTTATAATTCATCGAGATAACAAAAACATCCCTTAGAAAAACAATCAGATAAACTTTTTATTCCCTTCCCCTCCCCTTATATAAAAAAAAGAAAAAAAAGAAAAAAGTTCAAACTCTTATAAAATTCTCCATGTTCTTCATTTATAACATCTACAAAATTCTCTATCGAAATTAACTTAATTTTATTAAACTCTTCTCCCTCAATGTATTTGTACGTAATTTTCTTCTTTTTCTTCTTATCACCTTTCCCCTCATCTTCCTCTTCATCTAATTAAACATCCTCAATTTTTGACTTCTTATCTTCTGTGACATCATCCTCTTAAAAAAGAAAGAAAAAAAGAGAAAAAAAACCCAAAAAAAGGAGAGAAAAAAACCTCCTAATTCCCTCTCAATTACAATCAGAAAACAAAAAGAGTTTAAAAAAAATATTTATTTAAAAAAAAATAATAAAAAAAACCCTTCACTTCTTAACCCAAAAATTAAAAAGAAAAAAAAACAGGTCGGAGGTCACAACTACCTCCTCCTGTTTAAACCGCCCAAAGCGGTAACTCCCCTAAAATATTGGGTGTGAGATAACTCACAGGTAGCTGATGACTTCTGGAAACTAGTGCCCACCCAGTTCCCTCTCCCAACTCCCATTTCATTAAACTATCATCATTATTTAAACTATTTAAACTCTTCTCAAAAAAAAAGATAAAAGATTTATTTTTTTAAATCAACGTTACCACTTCGGTCACCATTACTTCCATTTCTTTTAAAAAACTGGATCCCACCTTACATCTCTACTCTCTTTGGAGACCTTGAAGGACTACATCGTTCCTGAAACTGCATGATTGGTAGAGACTGAGCAAAGTCCATAACCTCTTTAGGATTGTCAAAGAACTTCGGCTAATTTCCATCCTAAAAAATCTTCAGTACCGCAGAATACCTGAATGTTCCCTTATGTCTTTTTTTCCACAACCGTTCTTTCACAGAATTAAATTCGCGTCTGTAATGGAGGATTAAAACCATGTACCCAGATGCTTTTTGCTTATGTGGAACTGACGACACTGGGTCCACACGCAGGTCACCTTACTTTCAGAACTAGCAGATGTAATTAAACTCAGCCATGGGGACTTATCTGAAGATACACTTTGAAATGGAATTCCACTGTGAGGCCCAGGGAAAGCAGTTGTCAAATGCAACACTCTGAAATTGACGAATTGGTCACAACCTGTCTTGCTCGAGAAGTTTTAATAAGTCTTTATATCTACGAGATAAACCAGGAAATTATAACATCCTGGTTCCATAATAATTAATCTTCTAAATTGTAGAATGTAATGTTCAGTTTTGATTTTGACTGACAAATATTAGAAGGAGTAGGCGCATGATTAATTGTTTTTGGGGTATATAAGCCTGTGGTCCTGCTGCTGAAGTTTAGATTCTCCGAGGGGTGGGAACACCCCTTGTCAAGAAGGAAGAACAGCCAGAGTCCAAGCAACGTCCCGGTCGGGGGAGGTGGAGAAGCTGCTACCAGCGCCCTGACAACCTACTACAAGTGTGCAGTCGTTGCCTCGCTTCGGCAGTTGGGACCAGTCCAAGCGTTGATAAGTATAGTTGGGAAGGGCTTGCATATTGTAGTGTGAAATCAGCTTTTGAATTAGTAATAAACATTTGTATAAACTGAACTGCTCTCGGTGTGTGTGTCTATTTTCTTTCGGTAGCTCAAACACTGTGACCAATCTAAAATGAACAAAATGAGAGGTATAAGTTTACCCAAGACAATTGGCGCAGCGAGCAGGGTTGGTCTCAAGATGTTTCGCCGAAAGAAAGAGGTGAGCCCTGAGCAGTTCTTGATTCCTGGATGGACTTCCAAAGACGATGGGTTTGGCATGTTGGCCAATACCCTGTCTTTGTTGGGACCACCCATTAGTTGGGATGAGAAGTTAGACTCATCAAGTGCACCTCTGGGAGAGCGGGTTGCCACTCTCCTTCGAGAAAGTAAATTTCCTGATAAAAAGGGAACGCTGACGAATGGTTTTTGGTTGCTGGCCACAGCATTACGCCACTCCGTTCAGCGTGAAGCAGAATTAATTCAAAGAGAAGTAGAATCTCAGTGCAAAAGAAAGCAATTAGAGGAGGAGCTAGAAGTCCTGCGACAATGCTGTTCCATGATGAGCGAGATTGTTCGCACCAGTCAGGACAGAGCCAAAGAATGGGAAGATAAGCATGTCCAAATGATTTGCCGTAATATTAAACTCCGGCAGCAGCTCTGTGCAGATAAGGAAAGGCATGGAGTAGAACCCGATCCATATCGTATTCATGCCATGATAAGGAATGGTAACGATCCTGATGTAATTGAGGATTGGGATGGGAATATCTGGAATGACAATGGTAATAATGCAGATACTCCTCAGCATGTGTCTAACATACTACCCTCTCCATCTGCTGTTCACGCCCGCCCTATAAGGCAGCAGATTTCCCAAACAGACAGAAGGGGGGATGATGTAAGGGTAGAGATGGAAGGGATAGATACCCCGGTTTCCCATGTGGACCCAGGGGAAAATACCCAAACCCCTGCTTATGCTCTATGGCCTACTCCCTCTGTTGGATGGCCTCCACCTCCTCCCCTAGACTGGGTGGAGGACCCTGTGAGTCAAAGTGGGAACAGGGGTCGGAAGGAGTCAATGATCCGTGATTTCTCTGTAAAAGAGCTGGCTGCCATTGGAGATCGATTTAGGCAAAAAGCAGGGGAACATCATCCCCAGCTGCTGAGTCCTCCTGGCCCAGCTGTGCTTTCTGCTCCCACTGCTGCTTCTATCGAGCTGGCTTCTCCTGCTCCAGTTACTCATGATGAGGTAAAACAATGGGTTAAACAGGCTCTTAAAGATAACAATAGCATGTGGTCCTGGAAGCCCCCGAACCCTTCTGAAGCCTCAAGGTGTGGGCAGGATTCCCGTGTCTACTCCATCGAGACACGGCGCACACACGGGGATCCGCGGCCCTACATACCGTTTACAATCCACTGGGGTGGGGGTAATGATCGCCAATACTTGGCTTTGGTCGACACCGGTGCAGAGCACTCGGTGATTCCTGGCAATCCCGACCTCTGGACTGGACCAGCCTTTCAAATAGAGGGGTTGGGAGGAGCGGTCACCCTGGCAAAGGAAATAAAAGTCTGTGCCATGGTGGGTGATAGCCCTTCCCCTGTCTGGTTACATGCCCTGGTGGCTGCTACTGACGAGTGTATCCTGGGTATTAATATGTTGGCCGGTATGGCCCTTAATACTAGCCAAGGGGGATTTGAATTTGGAATTCGAACTATTACAAAAAAACTAGTAGTGGGTCAGGTTAAGTGGGATCCTGTGATGGTGCCAGCCCCCATGAAACCAGTGTGCATTCCACAATATCGTCTCCCTGGGGGGCAGGAAGAGATTACTGCCACCATCGATGCTCTGCAAGAAGAAGGGGTAGTGAGGCCCGCAACGTCGCCCTTTAATAGCCCTGTTTGGCCGGTCCAGAAGCCAGATGGCTCCTGGAGAATGACAGTTGATTATCGTTTTTTCAACAAACATACCCCACCACTTGCTTCAGAAGTTCCGGACATTGTCACCCTTATTGAAAACATTGCTACTGGGAACTCAGGAACCCCGATCTCGCTAACGCCTTCTTCAGTATTCTTATAGCTGAGGATTCACAGGATCAGTTCGCCTTTACCTGGAAGGGGCGCCAGTATACCTTCATCCACCTTCCAGTATCGCCTTCCCTCTCAATTCACCATTATATTGATGATGTGGCCTCCTGGAGCCTCTGGCAGAAACAAGAGGGTCGCCGAGTCCCACTGGGATTCTGGTCACGTACCATGTCCGAGGCTGCCACTCGTTATTCTGTTTTTGAACAACAGTTAGTAGCCTGTTACTGGGCCCTGCTAGAGACTGAAAGAATGACAGGTGATGCAGATATTCAATTGCGACCTGCACTTCCTATAATGAATTGGGTCCTGGCTAATGATGCTAATCTAAAGATCGGGCGGGCTCAGCAGTCTTCTATTGTTAAATGGAAGTGGTATATTCAGAGTCATGCGACCAGAGGGCCTGAAGGGGTGGGCCACGTACACGAACAGGTGGCTTACCATCCCAGGTCAGGAACTCACTTATCGGAGGAGGGGGATGGTGGCTCCAGTCAGTATGCTGAGTTGAAGGCAGTCACTTTACCACTAGATCCCCATGATCACCCTCTTCGCCTGTTTACTGATTCCTGGGCTTTGGCTAATGGACTTGTGGTATGGATGCCTGATTTGCAAAAGAACAACTGGATGATACTTGACCGCCCAGTATGGGGCAAAGAGTTGTGGCAGCTGTTGTGGGATGCTTCCCACCATCGTGAGATAACCATTTATCACGTTGATGCCCATACCAATATGGCGATTAACATGGCTCAACATAATGCAGTAGCAGATCAGCTTGCCACTATCAGCTGTGCTGATACCGTCCCCCTGGCTCGATGGGCACATGAACAGAGTGGTCATTTGGGGGAGAAGGGATCAGCTATGTGGTCCCGTACACATGCTTTATCCGTCCATCAGGATGATGTCCGCATGGTCGTACGTACATGCCCAGAATGTCAGCTTGTGAAGTTCCATACCATTCCACCTGGTCCACATGGCCGAATAAAACGGGGTGCTCACTCAGCTGCGGTCTGGCAAATTGATTACATAGGCCCCATGCTAGACTGTATGGGTAAATATTACATCCTAGTAATGGTTGACACCTTTTCGGGCCTGGTTTTTACTTTTCCCACCAAGATGGCTGACCAAGCTAGCACTATCCAAGGACTAAACCATTTGATTTATCGTTATGATGTTCCAGAGGAGATTCACTCTGATAATGGCTTGCACTTCTCCAGGAAAGCAATCTGTGATTGGGTAAATGACAACGGTATTTTATGGATCCACCATATTCCTTATTACCCGCAGGCTGCCGGGTTAGTTGAACAAATGAACGGCTTACTGAAGGAACAAATTCGTTTGGAAACATCACTGGGGACCCAGAAGGGATGGTGCCATGTGCTGCAGCAGGCAGTCGACAATTTGAATCATCGCCCTTTAAAAGGAGGTACACCTTTCCACCGACTTCTTCACGCTCCTGAATTACAGCCTATTCCAGAGGAATAACAGTCATTGCCCCCCATCCCCGAACTAGAGAATGTTGGACAAAAGGTATGGGTGGCACCACCAGGTAGTGGCCCTCCTGTAAAAGGGGAAATAGTGACACCTGCCCAGGGTAACACTCACTGGGTAGCTATTGAGGGACAGGATGATTTAGTCTGTTTAAACACTGAACGCTTATGGTATCATGAGTGACATGTGTCAGGCTTCTTTGTTCCAGGTTCTCCATTTTACACTCCTGGTGATCTGGCTTAACAGCTGCTTTGATGCCAGCAATTGGATTTGTAATGTCGAGGACGTTCCAAGGGAGTTACCCGTGGGAAACACGGTCCGATGCATTACACCAAGGAAGTCCTCGGTCACCAGCCTCAAGTGCAGCTTATATAAATATGTTATTGTTCAGCATGTTTCAAAATCTGTTCGTGAGCTCCAGTACCTGGGTATTGTGGCCAACAAGGATAATTTGAGCCTTGGTTGGAATCCTTTCTCATGGCTAACTGCTACATTTGGGGGGGTGGGCCACACTATCCTCCGTTGGTTGCTCGCGTCATTGCTTATCTTTGTAATTGTTGTTTTGATTTCTCTTTTTTCGCTCCCTCTGTACTCAAATACTGGTTAGGCCTCGCAAATGACAGATTGTGACCAAGGGGTGGGATGTAATGGAGGATTAAAACCATGTACCCAGATGCTTTTTGCTTATGTGGAACTGACGACACTGGGTCCACACGCAGGTCACCTTACTTTCAGAACTAGCAGATGTAATTAAACTCAGCCATGGGGACTTATCTGAAGATACACTTTGAAATGGAATTCCACTGTGAGGCCCAGGGAAAGCAGTTGTCAAATGCAACACTCTGAAATTGACGAATTGGTCACAACCTGTCTTGCTCGAGAAGTTTTAATAAGTCTTTATATCTACGAGATAAACCAGGAAATTATAACATCCTGGTTCCATAATAATTAATCTTCTAAATTGTAGAATGTAATGTTCAGTTTTGATTTTGACTGACAAATATTAGAAGGAGTAGGCGCATGATTAATTGTTTTTGGGGTATATAAGCCTGTGGTCCTGCTGCTGAAGTTTAGATTCTCCGAGGGGTGGGAACACCCCTTGTCAAGAAGGAAGAACAGCCAGAGTCCAAGCAACGTCCCGGTCGGGGGAGGTGGAGAAGCTGCTACCAGCGCCCTGACAACCTACTACATGTGTGCAGTCGTTGCCTCGCTTCGGCAGTTGGGACCAGTCCAAGCGTTGATAAGTATAGTTGGGAAGGGCTTGCATATTGTAGTGTGAAATCAGCTTTTGAATTAGTAATAAACATTTGTATAAACTGAACTGCTCTCGGTGTGTGTGTCTATTTTCTTTCGGTAGCTCAAACACTGTGACCAATCTAAAATGAACAAAATGAGAGGTATAAGTTTACCCAAGACAGCGTCGTTGAAACATAGTTTCTTGACTCAAATCTTGATAGAAGAAAACAGGATTATTCTGAACCATCAAAGGAGATCTATTTTGCTGGGCATTTCTAATAGCCGTACGTAAAATTGTCTCTCTGTCACAATAGTTTAAACAACGGATCAAAACAGATCTTAGATTCTGTCCTGAAAAAGAATTTCTTCTTAAAACTCTATAAGCACGTTCCAGTATTAAACTTTCAGGGAATTTATCCTGTCCTAACACTCGTGGAATCCATTCAGTAAAAAATTTTCTTGGATCTGGTCCTTCTATGCCTTCTGGCAAACCAACAATTTTCACGTTGTTCCGTCTAGATTGATTCTCCAAATGATCAACCTTTTTTGCTAAATTTTTATTTTGGATCTGCAATGTTTCAATTATTCCATTTTCATCTTGCAGTTGATCCTGTGCATCGACTAAACCTTGATCACACATTTCAAATCTTTCAATGGTTTCAAGCTTAAAAGCTTCATTAATGACTTCCGCCATCGCATTAATCTTGGAAATAAACAGGTTCACAAAATTAGCTAAGTGACTCGATACAGAATATATCTTATCTTCAAGATCCTTAACAGACATTTCAACAGAAGTAGATTCAGGCATAATGGGGTCTTGCTGTTCCTTAGAGACCACGGGATCTTCTGTCCCTTCCTTTAATTTAGTATCTTTTCTAGCAGTTTGACTTCGTATAAAAATCCCTCTCAAAGTCCCCCCAGCCATGCCAGGAGACTGAAGATCAGGGTTATCTTTAAGCCAAATCTCTTTAATCATCTTCTCTGAATCGATGTCTGGAAAAACCGTTGTAATTGAAGATGCATTTTGCAGCGCCACCACTATAGCAGTCGAATGACAACTCTTTAACTCTCCAGCTGGTGGCGCCCCAGCTGATTCAACTGTCAAAGCCTCAGCAACAACACCTGCAGTGGCCACCATGCGAAACACTGGCACCCGTCCAGCCCCTTCTTCTGAAAGTTGTTGAATGTGACCTTCAGAGAGCTTCACTGGCTTAAAACGAAGCTTCAATGCCAAACTCTGCATGTCCTCCTCTGGATCCATTCTACGTTAAGTCCTGGCTTCTTGTAAACAAGTAGGCTCAGACAATTTCGCAAAATGTAGTTTTTTAACAGTCTGTTGATATTTTCTTTTACCTCTTTTTTTGCATATAAACCATTAGGCACTAATCCAACACCTCTTATTATTTATAAACTTTTAAAAGATCTTTAACAGGCACTTAAAGACAAAACAATAAATCAGAGTCAGGAGAGGTCTGGAAGGCACGTCTGTTCCCTACGCCTTCTTGCCACGCCCCCCCTATTCAGTTTTAATTTAGATTTAATCCCTCTAACATCTCCCAGTAAAAATAACATTGGATCCATTGAGAATCTATGTGGTGATATGGTTGTGTACTGGCTGGCCCGCCCTCCTTGTGACATCCTGTCCTTGACTCCTCCCTGGTCTTCTCCATGTGACCCAGGCCATAAAGGTCGAGCCCTCTCTCCCTCTCCTCATTTTCCCTAGCCTGGAACCTAGGCCAGCATTCTCTTGTATCGTTCCCCTCAGTCTTTTTCTCCATAATTATTGGGGTACCAAGAATTTATTCTGCAGGATTTTGAAGGTCTCCATCAATAGAGAAGTTGCTGCGCCCCGAACGGCTTGAGGTAGACCCCCAAGTCCCTGGTGCATCGGTACTCTTTGAACAGTAAGTGAACTACTTTAATAATTTCCTTGACGCCGATGCTGAGCTGGTCAACCCTGACGAAAAGAAGTTGAGGATCCCACAGGCCGTCGGCCAGAGAGCCTTCCTGGCCATCCAAGGCAGCGTGACCTACATTGAAGTGATGACTGAGCTGCGGGTGCTGTGCAAGCCAAAAGTAAACGAGGTCTATTCCCGTTACCTGCTGGCGTCCAAAAAGAACAGCCTGATGAATCCGCTGAATAGTTCGTCCGATCCTTGGTCAAACTGGGAAAAGACTGTCTGGGTAACCCCACAGCCACAATATCGTTGACCCAGTGCTTGGAAGATTTGATCCGTGACACTTGCATCTCGGGATTGAGATCAGATTATATTTGACAATGAATCCTTGAGGAAGACACTCTCCACCTTAAAAGGGTTATCAATTTGAACAGGATATTGGACTTGACCCAGCGCCAGTCGGTGTCGATCATGGGAAGAAGCGGGGCTCCCATGTACGTTCCACCATGAGGGTCATCAGCCTGGAACTCAGCATCGGGAGTTACTTACCTGACTGCAGCTGCAATAACGCCATCTGCATCATTGAGATGCAACTTCTGCGGGCAGGCTAGGCACATGAGATGCCTCTTCCCTGCAAGGGGAGCCACGCGCTCAGGCTGCGAGAAGGAGGGCCATTAACAAAAGGTCTGCAGGTCCCGACCCAAGACCGGGAGCAGCGTGGCGTGTGTGCCAGATGAGCTTCCGATGTTGAGCGTGTGCGCGGTGAGTTAAGGCGCCATCTTATCTGCTACTGCTCCCAATCTCTACACCATGTCCTACAGCACCGATGACGTCACATCTGCCTGCCACGACTCCACTTCCTCCTTCTCCAATGAGTGCTGCGTGGCAAAATTAGGTCATTATCTTGGGTGGATCTCCCCATTGACAATGACGACATAGAAATGCATGTCCTGGCATCGGTGAAGCTGAACCAAGCCAGCCCTCACCCGATCTCCAACTCCATGATGCAGATTGAGGTGAATGGGCATAAGATGAACTTCCTTTTTGGTTGCAGCAGTACAGAAAGGTTTGTTCACCCCGATGTGGTCCACAGACTCTCCCTTCCTGTCAGGCCGATGACAAGATCAGTATCGATTGCAGTGAAGGACCAACAGACTTGTATCTGGGGGTATTGCGTAGCGTCTCTGATGGTTGTGGGGGAGGGGCGAATGTTACCATGATTTTGTTTGTTGATTATGCCCCAGCTCTGTGCACTGATCCTCCAGGGCCTCGACTTTCTGAGTCAGTTCAGGAGCATGTCGATGGCATTCGGAGGCCCCCATCCACCGCTGACCATCCATAACCCCCAGCTCTTGGACTCCTATCTCCAACCAAGGACCCAGTCTCGGCATCAACCTGTGGTCTCACCACCTTACGCGTGGCCCCTCTGTCACTGTTCACCAACCTCATTCCCGCACTGCAAACCGATCACCACCAAGATTAGGTGCTATAACTTTGGAAAATATGCAGTACATTCAGGCTGAGGTTCAATGATTCCTGGCAGAGGCAATCATAGCACCTAGCACCAGTCCCTGGAGGGTGCACCTCCTCATGGCAGAGGGTTGGGCAAGCCTCGGATGGTAATTGACTACAGTCAAACCATTAACTGCTTCACCAGGTTGGACACATATCCGCTACCCTGGATAGCCAACTTTGTCAATAAAGTCACGCAATACAGAGTTTATCAACCATTGACTAAGTCGGCTTACCATCAACTTCCCGTTTGTCCGAATGATCGAACACAGGATTCGAGGCCGACGGAAAACAATTCCACTTCCCGCGGGTACCTTTTGGTGTTACTGACATTGTCTCTGCTTTTCAGAGGGTAATGGACTGGATGGTGGAAGAGCAAAAGCTGATGTCAACATTCCTGTATCGCGACAATGTCACCATCTGCAGGCATGACCAGCAGGATCACGACGCTAATCTCGCCAAGTTCTTGTGTACGGCCAAGTCCCTCAACTTGACGTATAATAAGGACAAGTGAGTGTTCAATACAGATCGCCTGGCCCTTCTTGGATGCATGGTGGCACATGGTGTCATTGCCCAGGACCCTGACCGCATGCACCCCCTCATGGAGCTCCCTGACCTAAACACCCTGAAGGCACAAAAGAGGTGCCTGGGGCTCTTTTCCTATTACGCATAATGGGTGCCCAACTATACAATAAGGCCCACCCTTAATTAAATCCACTACTTTCCCATTATCGGTGGAAGCCCAGGCTGAATTTCATCCGATCCGAGGAGACAGCGCAAAGACCATGATCCATGCCATGGATGAATCCGTCCCCTTCCAGGTGGAGAGCAATGCCTCCGACTTCGCATTGGCTGCCACACTGAACCAGGCAGGCAGACAAGTAGCATATTTTTCCCACACCCTTCAGGGTCCCGAACTCCAGCACTCCTCTGTCGAGAAGGAGGCACAAGCAATCGTTGAGACGATGCGTCACTGGTGGAACTACCTGGCCAGTGAAAGGTTTACCCTACTGACTGACCAGAGGGCAGTGGCCTTCATCTTCAGAGCTAAACAGTGGGATAAGATCAAAAACGACAAGATTCTCAGGTGGAGGATTGAGTTGTTCACCTTATGATATCTTGTATCGGCCAGGTAAACTCAATGACCCTGTGGATACACAATCTCAAGGGATGTGCGCCAGCATGCATCTCGACCGTCTCCAGACACTGCATGATAATCTGTGCCATCCCAGAGTCATGAGGCTGTACCACTTCGTTAAGACTCAAAACCTCCCGTACTCCATAGAGGATGTCCGGTCTAAGACCAGACAATGCCAGATCTGCGCCGAGAGTAAGCCGCAATTCTTCTAGCCAGAGAAGGCACACCTCATTATGGTCACACGCCCCTTCGAAAGACTCAGTATCAATTTCAAGCGACCCCTCCCAACCTCAAATAGGATTGCCTACTTTCTCACTGTGGTAGACAAGTTCTCCATGTTCCCCTTTGCTATCCCTTCCTGGATATGACGTTGACGATTGTTATTAATGCATTGCGCAGCATCTTAACCCTGTTCAGGTACCCTGACAATATTTATAGTGACCGGGAGACCTCTTTCATGAGTGAGCAGCTGTGACAGTACTTCCTGGCCAGAGGCATAGCCACCTGCAAGCTATAACCCCAGGGGTAATGGCCAGATGGAAAGGGAGAATGGCATAGTCTGGAAGGCGGTGTTCCTGGACCTCAGGTCAAAAAACATGCCAGTGTGGTTTGTCTCCGTAATTATTGGGGCAACTGGTAGCGCCCAACTATCTAACTCCATTTATTCATTCTAATGAATTACCCATTTTAAGCCAAACATGTTGAATTGTGGAACGGCCAAGTCGAGTGGAAAAAAGTACCAACTTCTTATCCACATCTAAAACATAAATCTGAATAAATATTATGTATTATGTATTAAATATTATGTTCATATTATGTAACTTTTGTGGTGTTAATAATGACTGATGAATAAAATTATTCTGAATTAACTGATATCTCACATTTATTGCACTTTTCATACTCTCTCGTATTGCACTCATACCATCTACGTTCATCTATTTGCTTATGTAAATCTACCACCCATTTATCAACGCCCTCTTTTCGTGCCTTCTTTTGTAATCTCTCAGATACATTTCTTTACATCCCTATTACTTAATAATAATTCTACTTCTGTCTCTACAAGAAATACTAAATCTTGACCAGAAATTTCACAAAAACTTGATAACAAAATATTGTATTTTCCAATATCTTAAACTTTTCCTTCATTCCACTAAAAGTAATACATTTCCCAGCTTCAAAACAATCTTTAATTTTCTTAAGATCACAATTTTTGCCAAATTTAAAGAAAATTATTTTCCATAGAAAATCAAATGTCTATTTGGAAATAACAGTGTCCTTCCAGACAGACAACCCTATTCTTGAAGCCACTTGAATTGTGGGTAATGATTTCTCTTCCTGGCATTCAGTGCAATGAAACGGAAGTAGAATCGCCAATTCACAGCATTTAGGACCCGGCAGGTTGCTCTCTGAGACCATTTCCACACACACATTCCATGTCCCCATGACACTGAAATTCAGCTGCTTGCTTAATCCTGTCTTATGGAGCAGAAGATTTTGGGAGTGTTTCAGTGCTCCATAATGGTTACAATTTTGTACAACTTTCTGGGGCTCCAGTGGAAGGACTGGCTGGAAATAAAGGTGAATGAAACCCCTTCCCCCCATGTATCGTGTTTGCAAAGTATGGCGACTGGTGGAGAGAGCAGAGAAAATTTGCGCACCTGACTCTGAGTAAATTTGGACTCGGAAAGAAAGCAAATCATGGAAGAGGCTGGCTTTTTAAACCAAGCCTTTGAAGGTGAACAAGGTGAGTCGATGCAGAGGAAGCCACTGCCTTGTACCAGATTTGGCCAACAGTAGGCAGTTTCATTCTTGGTAAAACCAGTGGGCAACACAAGGGAAATGTAGGGAAATGTAGATGAGTCGCTGCCCATACTACATCCTTTAGAGGGACACTTGAAGAAGGTTCTTCAGTTTCAGGGAGGGTGGTTTCAGTTCAAACCATCTCCAATTTTCAGCCTTTATTCTATTGGAGGAAGGGCTTTGGACCCAGAGATATCAGGTGGAGGAAAGATGTATGAAAGAGCTTTGACAATATTCAGTCTTTCCCTTTGACGCAGCAGAGATGAAGTTCTCTGCCAGCTGTTTCTGATGGGGGAAGCAGCAAACATTTACATTGAAATAGTTCCAACTTGTTTGGTCGGAGTGTACAGAGACCAGGCCTGCTGCACATGTTAACCGAGATACACTGGGACATGTGATCATAGAACTTGAGAATGTCCAAAACATGACCTGTGGAGCCTGCTCCACCACTCAACAATATTATGACGGCGAGAGCAACGATCTTGCAGCGCCGGTGACCCGGGTTGATCCGGTGCAGTCTGTGTGGGTCCTCCTGGGCGCTCCAGTTTCGTTCCATCCTTTAAAATGGACAGGGGGTTGTAGTTGATTCGTGTATATGGGGGGCTCAGGCTTGTGGACCTGAAGGGCCTGTTACTGTGCTGTCTGTCTAAATTTGAAATTGTGAGGAGACCTGGATGAAGGAGCAACATTGTGAAGTTTGCGCAGGCCTGGATTGAAATAGTTGCAATTGCAAAAGGCTAGATTTGGGTCAGCTGATCAATCTCTCACCACAGACCATTTCTTCTCAGTTTCAATATTTATTATTTCCACAGCTGTTACTTGCAAAAAATAGAATTCCTTATCATTTATTCAGGTCACCCTTTTGATCCACATTTCCTTTTAACGTGTGGGACTTCGAACATGATCTGTTCAATCATCTTTGGAGAATGTTTTGAATATCATGATAAAAAGTTCCTTGGATATTTGCAAATATTTGAAGAATGTTTTGTCCAGGAAGGTGGATTTTGGGGTCAGGTAAGGCAGATGACCTGAAATTGTAGAATCGCATATTGATGGTTGGACGATGCCTGGATCCAAGTCAGGGTTTTATTCCTCAAGTATATTTACGTTCAAATTTATGGTCACATTATTGCCTGGTACCATCTTCACCAGGCCAGCAAATTAACTCTCACGTGCAGACAACAGTACGAAGTAAGAGAAAGAGCACAGTTACAGAGAACAGTGTAACAGTGAGAGATCTGTGCAGAGCAGGGGCACCAAGAGGTTCATTTTCAACATAGGCCTCCTGCACTAATATCATGAATGCATGAGGCGACATAGGTGTGATGGCCAATCTTTTCAATCCTCCCTCTCTAACTCTTGACATTTCCTGTAACTCTGCATCTCACACCTTTTATAGCTCTTTAGTTTGTGTTCGCTCCTCTCTCTCTCCCTCACTTTCTCTTTCTCTCTTTCTCTGTAAACCTCTCTTCAACCAATTGTCTTTCTTTTCCTTTTTTGATGGTTCTAATGAATGAATTATCCAAATAACCCAATAGGTTTAAACCAGTGGTTTTCAAATTTTTCTCTTTCCACTCACATCCCCTCTAAGTAATCCCTGTGCTATTGGTGCTCTGAGATTGGTAAGGGATTGCTGAAGGTGGGATGTGGGTGGAAAGAAAAAGTTGGAAAATCACTATTATAATTGTACCTAATTGACTCCTTATGTGCATGGTTTGATAACTCCTAAGAAATAGGCCAATGACATTTTTCTCAAGCAAAATATTTCAGTAATAATTGGGTATAGAGGAGTGATTCTCAACCTTCCTTTCCCACAGCGTGGGGCCTGGGTAAAGAGTTTGTGAAATGATGCACCAGACATCAAAGAAAGTCTTGATTGCGGCCCTTGTGTTTATGGGAGTGTGGGACTGGGAACACTGTGATAAAGGAATTGTGGGACTGGGAACATGATGTGTTAAAGAGGAGTGGGAATGGCCCCTCTATCAGTGGGAACCAGACTTGGGAGCCAGATGCCAAAACATCAGATATCCAGAAGAGTCTCTTTGAAGATTATTGTGTCTGGCTTCACAACGACCCCTTCTCTCCCTGCCTCGATGCTGTTTCTGTGAAATGAACCCTTTCTTATATTCTATGAAGAAAACTCCAGGAATTGAGGAGAGTTTTTATTTCCAAACGCTGTCTTTGTTGCAGTGGATGAATACATTCCCCTTCCTACATCATCTCCCGGGTCCACAAAATAAAATATTCAAAAATCAGAATAAAACCATTCAGTTTATTCAAGAAATAATCACATGTCACAAAGAATCCTGTGATCCACCTCAGGGACTTCATTGATGTTTACATAAGCCAACAGGAGAAGGTATGTGATGATTACTGGAGCATCCTGGTGCATTGTGGGCTTGTTCTTCCCATCATGTTGTCTTGGTACCAGGGAAGGGGAGGGAATTACAGCATCCTGTGTTCAGTATTGTTTGTCTATCCTTGCCAGCAAGGCCAGATCTCGTGAACAAAACACCAGATGCATTCTCACCACTGCCTGGTGAGTCTCTCCACATCTTCTGATGATGCCTCTGCCTTTCGAATTACTTGGTGCATCCACATGTTAACTTACAGTGATTCAACATAAGAGTTTTACAGCACAGACAGAGGCCCTTCAGCCCACTTGTCCCATGCTGACCCTTGTCCTTATCCTTGCCCCATATCACTGTGTTTGGACAATAACTATACACACACACCATGTTCATTCTCAACACCCCTTTTCAAATGGAAGTAAAACACAGAATTCTGTCGACACCTTCGCTGAAGTAACTACAGGCCTTTCATGTGAAGCAACACTTCAGAGGACTGAAGTGGTCCAGAGGACTGTTTTACTGCATCCAGTGCTCCCTTTGTGGCATTCTCTTCATTGGAGAGATTGATCGCAGACTGGGAGATCACTTCGCTGAGGACATCCTCTCCGTTCGCAACAACAGTGACCTCCAAGTGGCCAACTATTTCAATTCCAGGTCACGCTCCCGTGCTCACTTTTCTGTCCACGGCATTATGTACTGTCCCACACTATCCACCCGAAGATTGGAGAAACAACACTTTATTTTCCGTTTGGGTACCCTCCAGCCAGATGGCATGAACCTTGACTTCACTGCTTTCCATTAAACCTGATCACCATTTCCTCCCCCTCCCTATTTCTTGCTTTTCTAGTTCTTTCACCTACACAGACCTGTCTACCCCCATCTCAACCGTGCTACTGTCCCCTCCCTCCCATTTCCACCTATTATCTCCAGCCCTGCCACCCCTTTCTCCCAACCACTTTTATTTTCACGCTTAGCACCATATTCCCATACTTTGATGAAAAGCTCAAGCCGTAAATGTCAGTTCAGTATCTCTGCCTTTGCTACATCAGTCACACTGTTTAACCTGCTGAGTTTCTCCATATAACCACATAACCATATAACCACTTACAGCACAGAACAGGCCAGTTCGGCCCTACTAGTCCATGCCATAGCAAATCCCCACCCTCCTAGTCCCACTGACCAGCACCCGGTCCATACCCCTCTAGTCCCCTCCTATCCATGTAACGATCCAGACTTTCCTTAAATGTAACCAATGATCCCGCCTCGACCACGTCTGCCGGAAGCTCATTCCACATCCCCACCACCCTCTGCGTGAAGAAATTTCCCCTCATGTTCCCCTTATAATTTTCAGCCTTCAATCTTAAACCATGTCCTCTAGTTTGAATCTCCCCCTTTCTTAATTGAAAAAGCCCATCCACATTTACTCTGTCCCTTTTAAAATCTTAAACACCTCTATCAAGTCCCCCCTCAATCTTCTACACTCCAGAGAAAAAAGCCCTAGTCTGCACAACCTTTCCCTGTAACTCAAACCTTTAAATCCTGTCAACATTCTCGTGAACCTTCTCTGCACTCTCTCTATTTTGTTTATATCTTTCCTATAATTTGGTGACCAAAACTACACAGTACTCCAAATTTGGCCTCACCAATGCCTTGTACAATTTCATCATAATCTCCCTACTCTTGAATTCAATACTCCGATTTATGAAGGCAAACATTCCAAATGCCTTCTTCACCACACCATCTACCTTAGTATCAGCCTTGAGGGTACTATTTACCATAACTCCTAAATCCCTTTGTTGCTCTGCACTCCTCAATTGTCTACTATTCAATGTATATGACCTATTTAAATTTGCCTTTCCAAAATGTAGCACCTCACATTTATCTGTATTAAATTCCATCAGCCATTTCTCAGCCCACACCTCCAGCCTTCCTAAATCACCTTTTAATCTACGGTAATCTACCTCACTGTACACTGTCATCCGCAAACTTGCATATCCAATTCTCCACCCCCACATCCAGATCGTTAATATATAAAACAAACAATAGTGAACCCAGGACCGAACCCTGAGGAACTCCACTAGTCACCGGCCTCCAATTGGACAAACAATTTTCTACCACTACTCTCTGACACCTCCCATCCACCCACTGCTGAATCCATTTCACTACCTCTTTTTTTATACCTAATGCCTCCACCTTTTTTCCTAACCTCCTGTGGGGAACTTTGTCAAAAGCTTTACTAAAGTCCAAATAGACCACATCCACAGCTTTCCCTTCATCAACCTTTTTTGTAACCCCCTCGAAGAACTCAATCAGGTTTGTCAAGCATGATCTACCCCTGACAAAACCATGCTGATTCCTCCCTAGCAATCCCTGTACCTCCAAAAATTTGTAAATAACATCCCTCAGAACACTTTCCATCAACTTGCCCACCACAGACGTCAGACTTACAGGCCTATAATTCCCAAGTTTGCATTTGGACCCTTTCTTAAACAGAGGAACCACATGCGCCACCCTCCAATCCTTTGGCACCATCCCCGTGGCCAGTGACATCCTAAATATCTCTGTTAATGGCCCCACTAACTGTCCACTAGCCTCCCTGAGTGTTCAAGGGAATATTTTGTCCGGTCTGGGAGATTTATCCACCTTTATCTTTTTTAACACAGCCATCACTACCTCCTCGGTTATCCTTATATGCTTCATGACCTCCCCATTATTTTTCTTTACTTCAACTGGTTCAACATTTTTTTCCCTAGTGAATACCGAGGCAAATAAATCATTCAAAATTTCCACCATTTCCTCTGACTTCTCACTCAGCCTACCCTCGCTATCTACAAGGGGTCCAATTTTATCTCTCACTAATCTTTTACTTTTAATGGAGAAACCCTTTGGATTTATTTTTACTCTGTCAGCCAAAGCCTCTTCATGCCTTTTTTTGGCCTTTCTAATTTCTTTCTTAAGATTCCTTCTACACTCCTTGTAGTCCTCCTTCAACTTCTCAGCTCCCTGCTCTTTATACCTCTTGTACACCTCCCTTTTTCTCCTAACCAAATTTCCAATATTCCTCGAAAACCAAGCCTCCCTATGACTTCCAGCCTTTCCTTTGATCCACACTGGGACATAACTACTCTGTACCCTCAAAATTTCTTTATTGAATATCCTCCATTTTTCATTAACATCCTTACCTGAAAATATCCTGTCCCACTTAATGCTCCCCAAATCCCTTCTTATACCTTCGAAATTTGCTCTTTTCCAATCCAGAACCTCAACTTTAGGCCTCTCCTTGCTCTTCCCTAAAACTACCCTAAAACTAACAGAATTATGATCACTAGACCCAATTGGTTCTCCAACATTAATGTCCGCTACCTGACCTAGCTCATTCCCTAACAGGAGATCCAGTATTACACCGTCCCGAGTCGGTTCTTCTACTAACTGATTTAGAAAACAATCCTAAACACATTTAACAAACTCCAGCCCATCCAGCCCTCTAACCATATGGGTATCCCAATCAATGTGTGGGAAGTTAAAATCTCCCATGATCACTACCTTATGATTTTCACACATATACGTTATCTCCCTACAAATTTGTTCCTCTAATTTTCTTGGCCTATTTGGTGATCTGTAATACACCCCTATTAGCACCCTCTTGCATCCTCCACCCCTCAATTCCACCCAAACAGCCTCACTGGTCGATCCCTCCATACCATCCTGCCAACTCACGGCAGTAATGTCCTCCTTAACAAGCAGAGCAACTCCTCCTCCTTTTTTACCCCCTAATCTATCACATCTAAAACAAATGTATCCTGGAATATTAAGTTGCCAGTCCTGCCCCTCCTGTAGCCAGTCTCACTAATTGCCACAATATCGTGACCCCAAGTATCTATTCATGCTCTCAGCTTATCTACCTTGTTCACTATGCTTCTTGCATTAAAATATATGCATCTCAGAGAATGACCCTCACATATATTCTCTTTTTTACCTTCTACCCTAATCTCCATCGTACCTTTGTTATCTTTTTTATTCCTATCTAGGTGGCCATACTCCCTGGACACTGCTCTCACACTGTTCCCCACCTCCCTGCCAAACTAGTTTAAACCTTCCCCCGCAGCTCCATCAAATCTGCTTGCCAGCACATTGGTCCCCTCCAGTTCAAGTGGAGTCCGTCCCTCTTGTACAGGTCTGACCTTCCCCAGAAGAGATCCCAATGATCCAGAAATCTTATCCCTTGCCCCCTGCATCATCTCTTTAGCCAAGCATTCATCCTCCAATTTCTACTCTCACTAGCTCGTGGCACCGGCAGCAATCCAGAGATTACTACCTTGGAGGTCCTGTTTTTTAACTTCCTACCTAATTCTACATAATCCTGTTTCAGGACCTCATCCCCACTTCTAACTAAGTCATTGGTCCCCACATGGACCACGACTTCTGGCTGTTCTCCTTCCCCTTGCAGAATGCTATGTACTCGATCAGAGATATCCCTGACCCTGGCACCAGGGAGGCAAAATACCAACCTGGATCCCTGATCTCGTCCCACAAACCTTCTATCTGTCCCTCTGACTAATGAGTCCCCAACTACAAGAATCCTATTCTTATCCTTCTTTCCTTTCTGAACCTCAGGGGCAGCCCCTGTGCCAGATACCTGACCCCCACGACTCGTCCCTGATAGGCTGTTCCCCCCAGCAGTATCCAAAGCCGAATACATGTTGCTGAGGGGCACTTCCACAGGGGTACTCTGCACTGGCGCTCTCCCTCCTTTCCTCACAGTAACCCAATTCCCTGACTCCTGCCTTCTAGGGGTGACTGTCTCCCTGTAACTCCTCTCTATCACTGCCTCTGCTTCCCTTATGATCCTCAGTTGCAGCTCAAGCTCCCTAACACGGTCACTCATTATATGCAATTGGATGCACCTTTTGCAGGTGTAGTCATCAGGAACAGCTGTGCAGTCTCTGACTTCCCACATGTTGTGTTTCTATCCCTTTTCAATCCCTCATCTGTCTGTTTATCCATTAATGTGCATTTTCCTCAAATTCCATCTGCCATCTCCCCACCCTTTCTTTGAGCCTATCTATATCCTCCTGCCGCCTCCTTGTCAAACACTGTAAAAGCCATGGTTCCACATGGATCTTCAGTCATGTGGAGACAGATGAAGCTGGGGTTCTTCTCCTTAGAGTGGAGAAGACTGCAAAAAAATTTGTCTGCATATTCTAAGTGTTCAGAAGTTTTGGACACATTATTGTAAGTCCTGGGTGTGAGAAGCCACATCAGATGAGTGACAAAGAGGCCAATCAGTGTTTAATACATAGGAGCCCAGGATGCATTAGGTCCAGGAATACTGGAATAGATTGAATAAGAGCTTGCAGAAGGAATACAAGGACAAATATTTGGTGAAACATTTTCAAGGCTCTGGGAAATGAATAGGAGAGTGGGACAAGATGGACAATTCATTCATGGGACAGTCACGGCCCACAAGGAGCATGTTTGGCTCATTAAGCCTGTACAGCTGATTCCAAAGACATCCCTACAGTATTGTTTCCTCTTCTTCCTGTTGCCCTTAATGCCTGGGGTCCTCAAGTTTCCATCTGAGTTGCTTTCAATGTGCCCGATTCATGTTCCATCCAACAACCATCGGCAGCGGGTATTTACCAGGTCAAGGTATTCCTCGCATCCCCTCCCATGTAATTTTGCTCCCACTGCCCACTGTTCCTCAGAATTGTCTCTGTTCCTTTCTTTCCATTTAACTGTCATTCCGCACACTCACCAGCCTTCATGTGAAAAACATGGCCCTCCGATCCCCCGTAAATCTTCTCACTTTAAACTTATGTCTACTGGTTTTAAACAGCCCGCCCTGAGGAAAAGACTGCACTTTTTACATTGTCTATTATTTGCTAATGTTATAACCCTCTATACGAACACCCCTCTGGCTCCTGCACCCCTCCAGGACAACCCCTTCCTTTCCCATGTCTACTTGTAAATCAAGCCTTCCACTCCTGCTGAATGTTGTCCAGAATTAAATGCTTAACTCCAGCTGTCAGCTGGTGCATGGCAGTGTTTCAAGGCACTTTTAAAGCAGGATGTTCCTATAATCGATTTTGGATTCTTGTCATGACTCTCGTTTTCCCAACTGGAATTTAGATGAAACACGTCCCCAACACAAGTTTCCTGGAGACCAAGATCATTGGGACAGTAATTGGCCTGTTTGCAGCAGGTACAGAGACCAGCTCCACCACCCTCTGCTGGGCCTTGCTCTTCATGGTGCTCCATCCAGATGTGCAGTGTAAGTGCAGCAACTTTGTCGGGCCCATGATCAAGGGTGCACTGGGTGGGGGAGGGGCGGGGGGTGTGGGTATGGAATGTGTGGAGAGGGAGTACAACAGGGGGAAGGAGGGTACGAGGAAGAGTTGAGCTCAGGGGTTAGAGCACTGGTCCTGTAAAGCAGGGTAACGAGTTTGTTCCTTGCTGGGGCCTCATTTCTGTGAGGGGCGCTTGACAAAGTGGTGACTCTGTCTTCATTATGGTCGATAAAGTTAGAGAATTTCATGTATGTTACATTCGAAATGTAGTATTTTGTGACAATGATGGAACCTTTATCTTTACACTCAAGTGGTGTTCCAGTTAATTTTCTCCCTGTGTCCACATGGGTTTCAAGTTTAAACACAACCAGTCAAAACAGCATTTCTTGGGACGCTGGTGCGTAATGTCCAGCCCATAATAATCCCACGTAGATGTCATGGTTACAGGATACTCTTCATAAATCTCACAGCCTTTGGGAAGAAGGTAGTTCCCAACATGGCAACCCTGATTTTGATGCTCCTGGACCCCCATCATGATTCAATGATCCTGTGTGATGGATGGAAAGTGTCCTCTAATTCTGAGCCCTATTTAAGCCACATCCCGCAGCCTTTCAGTGTCCTCCCAAATTCCAAACATGTACGGTGTGGGAAGGTTAATTGGTCATGTGAGAAACAGAAGGACCTTCACAGAAATTGCTCGAGACAAAAATTGAGAACAAAGAACATTTATTATATGTGAGAGATGAGTAAAACTAACATGAAAATATGAAAGATGAAGAAAACTAGTATGGATATATGTGTAATGAATAAAGCCAGTATGAATAGGATAAGGATAGATAATAGAATGTAGGAAGTAAAGTTAGTCTGAATAAGATAAGGGTCTTCTAGCCTTTTAGACAGAATTAGCAAGTTCTGCATATAAGAAGTTAGTAAGCCCTGAGAGTCAGGAAGGTGTGAATAAGGACAATGACATGATGGGACACCGACAGGATACCCCCTGGTCCTCCAAGTTCACAAAAACAGCACGTAGGCAGACAGGATTGCCTAATGCCAAACTCATCCAGGAGGCAGAAGAATGTAGGGGGGAGGGTACTTCTATACTGAAATAAACTGTATAAAAGTTGGGTGAGCCCCAGTGTATGTGTGTATTCCCAGGGTAAGGGGAAAGCACCCAACTTTGCATTGTTGTATAATAAATGTTCTTTGTTCTCAATTTTTGTCTCGAGCAATTTCTGTGAAGGTACTTCTGTTTCTAACAAATGGGGACTCGTCCGGGATCCCACTCCCTCCACTGACAGAGTGCCCGACGACGAGGGAAGGTGCACCCCGGCTGATTCAGCTGGACTCACGGACAGCGGGTGACTGGTCAGCGGATGAAACGAGTAATATCCGAGAAGAGGCATTGAGAACAAATGACGGGAGGACGTTAAGGAAGCACACTAGGAATAGCTACTAGATCCCGGTAAGAGGAATTTTACTTACCTGTTAGTATGGGAGGTGTGAGTAGCAAGGGAAATAGTCCTAAGGAAGGATGGGACGATCAGATAACTAAGTAAAGTCCGTTAGGATTAATGCTATCTGATTGGGGTGCGGGGAAAACCCGTGGGAAAGACAAACAGACCATGGTCAGGTATTGCTGTCTGGAATGGGTTAAAAAAACCCAATAAAAGGGAATTCGGTATATTGGCCAAAGTTCGGATCCGATGAGGACTGGATGTGTCAGGCATTGAACATCTGGCTCTATCAAAATCAAAGAGATAATATTGAGTGCAGAGAATATGCAGCCTAGCCTGCTGGCTCAGTGGATCGGTTGATCAACTGGTTTTGAATGAAAAGGAATGTGAGGACAAGAAGGATGAGGAACCTTTTGTCCCTGAAACACAAGGATGGGATGTGTTACATTCCCTTCCTGCACCTTATGCTCCTCCTATGCCGGCTTTCCCCTCTCTCCTATGCTCTACCCTTCTTCACCTTCCCCTCCTCCCCCACATCTAAAGAAAGGAGAAGAAAGTAGGGGTGGTATGATGACCTATTCACAAAGTACTAGATTACCACCTCAATTGAGAAGAGAGGGAGGAGACTTTGATTCAAAACAGTGTGAGACCCTCCAGGAGGGAAGGGCAGAACCCTTTGATTCATGTCCCGGAGAGCAGGAATCTAGACATTACAAAGGAGAGGATAAGCCAGAAATTAACTGGATGAGACCTTTACGGGAAGTTCCCATGGGAGGGGGTCTCGGTTTTGTAAATGTGCCCCTGACTAATACGGAGGTGCGTAATTTTAAGAGAGAATGCCCAATAAACAGAAAGGAAAGGCTAAGATTTTGATGCAGGCAGTCAAGGAAGTCGTGGAGGGACAGCTCCTGGACATTGGGAGGAGCTCTGGGAGTGGGAGAGTAGAGACCAGAGCAGGGGCATGGGTAGAGGGGAATTCCGGGGATGACGACTGTTCCCGTGACCTCGTGGTAATCCCGGTAGGAATTGGGAAACAGGAGCATTAGTTTGGTACCATTGTAAAAGGAGGGACATTTTAAGAGAGAATGCCCAATCCGAGCCAGGGAGACGCGATCTTACACACTGATGTGTTGGAATATAGGGGTTAATTAATCGTAGAAAATATGTAGAATATATGCTTACGTACTATTCAGTTTGTATACATGAATTCAGTACTATGTAACAATTAAATATTTACCTCATGGTGAAGGGAAAGAGTAATGTAAGTAAGGGGCAGCCACAGTATGTAGCAAAGTTGGCTGATTACAGTAGGTTCAGAATTGCCTGCTCCCAAAATACAAAAGAGAGGATATGTATGAAACAATTTAGTAGGAATGTTAAGGCAAAAGGAGGTGTTGATTAGCATAAACAAAAAGAATCCTGACAGAGACTGTCAGAAACAAAGAGAATGGAATCAGTAAGAAGCTAAGACAGAAGGAGGTGTTTAGTAGAACAGAAGAATATGGCCAGATGAGAACAAAGAAATAATTAGAAATATCTGGGGTATGAATTGATTTCTGATCAAAACAACAGGATATTCTGACCTTGAGGATTAAGATGGGAGCTCTACACCCCAGATAACTACAGAGCAGGAAATTACTTGTGATAAATCTTATGCAAGAAATCTAGCAAAGGAAGCCAACTTTTGTTCTGTATGATAAGGTTGAGCTATATAAACTGTAGAGACTGGACAGTAGAGGTCAGTCTTGGGGAATAACTCACTGTGCAGGTGACCTATGAACTAATGACTGAACCAGAGCTCTGTTAAGCTTTATTCTTATGCTGTGTAATAAACTGATTCTCCTATCACTTCATTTAACAAACACGCTGGACTCAGACGACACATAGACTAAATTAAGGGTAGGGTAAAGCCAGAGTCCGACAGATGGAAGCAGATTATGAATAGGGGGGGTCACGGTTCTCAGTCACGGAGAACCATTGATAAATTTAAGCATAGGACCCCACAGTGACAAGATTACCTTTTTAGTAGATTCTGGGGCAGCCCGGTCTAGTATTTTACAACCACCCGAGGGTGTTAAGATAGAGGGGACAGTGATGATTTTGAGAGTAGGAGGAAGAGATTTTATGGTCCCTGTATTAAGGGATGTAAGAATACAAATGGGAGAAAAGATAATAACAGAGGATATTTTACTAGTTCCCCAAGCTGGAGTTTGTTTGTTAGGATGAGATTTACAGGACCAATTGGCTATCGGCACCAGACCACAGGAATCGGGTATCGGGGTTCAATTGTATGCATAAAGCGAGGAAGATCGGGAACTAATAAATCCTGGAGTATGGGCAGAAAGAGGCAATAGAGGAGTGTTAGATATTCCTCCCCTGCAAGTTACTTTAAAAGATCCTGAGCAAGTAATTAGACGAAAACAGTACCCAATTCCTATGGCTGGCCGATAGGGACTGCAGCCAGTAATTGACCAGTTGGTGAAAGATGGTATACTCGAACCTTGTATGTCACCTTTTAATACCCCAATTTTACCTGTCCAAAAACCAGACGGTACCTATCGATTAGTGCAGGACTTGAGGGAGCTGAACAAAATTATTCTCACCCGTCACCCAGTTGTACCTAATCCCTATACAATAATGGGTAAAATCAATCCCCATAGTAAATGGTTTAGTGTGATTGACCTCAAAGATGCTTTCTGGACCTGTCCGTTAGCAACGGAGAGCAGAGACATGTTTGCCTTTGAATGGGAAAATCCTTTTACTGGACGCAAGAATCAATACCGGTGGACGGTCCTTCCCCAGGGCTTTACAGAATCACCAAATTTATTCGGCCAGGTCTTAGAACAAATACTAGATGAGGCTCCTCGGAGAGAGAATTGCCAGTTGATACAATATGTTGATGATTTGTTAATTACGGAAAAAACGTACGAATTAGTTAAACAGTATACTGTTGAACTTTTGAATTTTCTGGAGAATAAGGTTCTCAGGGTGAGCAAATCCAAATTACAATTTGTTCAATCAGAAGTTAAATACAGGTCATCTGGTAAGTCAGGGAACTAGGAAAATAAGTCCAGGGAGGATACGTGGTATTCTACAGATCCCCCCTCCAAAGAATGCCCAAGAACTTAGGAAATTCCTTGGTTTAGTGGGATACTGTAGAATCTGGATTGAAAATTATTCTAGCCTCGTCAGATTTCTCTATGATAAACTCATGATTCTAGGGGGCGAAGATTTTCCCAATCTATGTGGAAGTTAAAATCCCCCATGACTACTGCTGTATCATTATTACATGCCTCACTTATCTCTCTATTTATTTCCGGTGCCACAAAACTATTGTTATTTTGTGGGTGATAGATAACACCCACCAATAATTTTTTCCCTTTGTTATTCTTTATCTCTACCCAAATGGACTCAACATTATGCTCTTTAGATCTTGTATCATCCCTCACTATTGCCTGGAGCTCATCTTTGATTAAGAGGGGGGACGTGGCAAGATGACGTAGAGTCTAGACGTGTAATCTCGACCTCTCTGGCCAGACTTTTAAGAACCTGTTTTTAACTCTTTGTTTTCAGGTTTAAATTTTTTAAAACTTAGTTTAAAGTATCAAGGAATTGTTATGGCTATTAATGGTAAAAAGATTAAACCTCAAGTACAGAAGAAACTACATTTTCGGAGTGTTGAAGATTTAGAGCCTGAACAGTCTGCTACAACTTCAGGTTGGCTTTCTTTCAAGCCTAAACCACAGAGATTGCCTGTGGGAGCTGCAAAAGTGACTACTACTCACCAGGAGAAGGACATCGCTGGAATTACCCATTCTCAGGAGGAAGGTGCGTGTGCCCCTGATGTGGATCCTGATTCTGGAAGCCTGCCGACTTTAACGGAGGGGGCAAGTAAGAAGAAGTCTCCATTGCTTGAAATACCCCAGGATATACTCCAATCTGAATATTTTGGTATTTTTTGTGAGTTTTTGAAGCAACAACGGGTTGTGGGGGAGAACAGCGTCGGGCCCCTGAGGAAGTCAGGGTGCAGTCGCTGGGAGTCCAGACCCTCAGTAAAACTATTAATGTGCCTGTTGTTGAGAGACAGCAGGAGCTGCAGTTACCTGGTTCTGCCACTACGCAAGAGAAAGCAGGGGTGAGCTTTTCTGAATTACAATGTAAACAGCTAAGTCTTATCATTCAGCCTATGCTGAATGAAATGTCTCAGAGGCTCAGTTTGGAACTGGATACAGTTAAAATACGTGTGGAAGCATCTTGTGAGGATTTTAAACAATTTCAGGCTGCTTTTTTGAAATGTCAACAACAAGTGGCTTCGAATACAGAAAAAGTGTTGGAGGTGGAAAAATCCGTTAAAGAGAGGGAGTTAGAGAGGAAAGTAGATTATCTGGAGAATCAAAGAAGAAGGAATAATGTGAAGATTGTTGGTTTGCCAGAAGGTATGGAAGAACAAGATCCTCTTCGTTTTTATACCGAATGGATTCCACAAATACTGGGGCAGGAATTTTTCTCTGGAGGTCTTGTATTGGAAAGAGCTCATAGAGCCTTAAGAAGAAGACCTCTGCCTGGTCAACCACCGAAACCCATGATAATTCGATGTTTGAATTATTTGGACAGAGAAACGATACTTTGTTTAGCAGTGCAAAATGCGAGACAACGACAAGCTCCATTAATGATTCAGAATAGTAGAGTTTTTTTCTATCCTGATTTGAGTCAAGAGGTTATTCAGCGTCGGCGTCGATTTAATACAGTTAAAGAAGTTTTGTGGCGTAAAGGTTATAAGTCTACTTTTCGCTATCCGGCAGTGTTGCAGGTGTTTTGTGGAGACTTTCACTCTTGGTTTTTTGAGAATGAGTGTGAAGCAATGAGTTTTGCTGACTCATTGCCAGATGTAAGAGGACAAAGACATAGCCCACCATTATCTCCTAAAGAAAAATCTGGTTGTTCTGGAAATGGAAGAAAAGGCAGAAATGGGAGAAATGGGAATGGAAAGAGTCCATTTCCTTGAAATGGGGTCGCCGAGTCTGGAATTTCTTGGATGAATAGAAGAACTTTTTTATTTTCTTTTTATGTCATTATGATATCTTGTTGTTATTCTTTGTTTGGCTGGGGAGGGAGAAATTTGCTCTATATTCTACTATTCATCAGCCACTGGTGGGTGATCCACACCCAACTTTTGTTTAGGGATTACTACCTTTTGGTAGTTTTTTTTTGGGGGGGGGTTCTTTTTATCTTTTTTTAATTTTTATTTTATTTAGACTTTAATTTGTGGTTTCTTTTTCTCCTATTGGAGGGCCTATTTACGTTGATCTGAGTCTTTATATATTGATATTATTCATTTTTAGTAATATTAGTGGATATGTCAAAGTTGAAGTTTGCTACTTTTAATGTTCGGGGTTTAAACAGTCCGATTAAGCATAAGCGTATTTTTATCAAGTTCGATCTTTGGTAAAACATGTTTGGTAGAGATATGAATTTGAGACTTTTGGCATAATGAGATGAAATATTGTTTAATAATGGAAAAAATTACATATGTTTTGCAGATAACTATAGTTTTATTTATTAATAGGTGGTTGTTATATTCAGAATATTAATGTGTGGTGTGGATATCCAGTAACCTCTTCAGCCCTATGCAGAGGGAACATGGTACATTGGTCATGAATTTTTAAAATTCACTTCCTGAACTCCTTGAGATAAACCACAGTATTGCTGTGCTTGGCTACTGCCAGCTGGACGTGCCTCACAAGATCAATCCTACGCACAATCCTTTGCATGCTCCCCATTCATTCCACCAGGACCAGTCAATGAGGCTGGCTACTGCTCCAGTCTATAGTCAATAAAAGCCCATCAGTTTCTGTGGTAATTGATGGTGCATCACTCCTAAATGTAACTGTCAAAAGTCTTTAATACCACCACATCGCTGAAACATTTCATGGAGATAAAATAAAATGAGTGGATTAAACATTTGCTTTACTTTAATAATGGGAGTGCCACTAATTCTGTGGGAGATCAGTGAGGGATGGACAAGGTAGAATGATTTCAGAACTCGAACACTGCATGGGAACTCATTGCTGTTCAATGACTGTGGCCCTGCAGTGTTGTTCCACCTTGTGCCAGGACACTAACCACTCTTGCCCCTTCACTGACAGGTCACCGTGTGTGTTTGGGGGAGCACCTGGCAAAGACTGAGCTCTTCCTCTTCTTCACGTCCATGCTCCAACGCTTCCTGCACGTCTTGTTATACAGGTTTATGTTAGCCTGGTGACACAATGGATCATTATCACCTTTTCAATTTATTTCAAAACTTCAATAAATGTATGAAATCAGTGTATAAATCAATCTATTGGAGTGTACAATTGAAGTGCAATTAAGAATGTGCTGAGATCACTTTTCTGGTCAGAATAAACCTCATTCCAAACATCCAAAAATGAATGTTGAATCTCTGTGTGGAGAGCAAAGTCTTTATTTGATTTGATCACATAGCCCTGTTGTGAAATAAGCAGTGTGGGTATTGCCAGCCATGGAACCACAACAGAGTTCCCAATGACCAGAAAGAGGGCCCCTCTCCTGATGTGAACAATGAGAATCCATTTAACAGCGGAGACAGTGAGTTGAAACAAAGAGTCAGGAAGGGAGCAAAAGCCCTCGATTGAAGTTTGCAACTGGAAAATGCTCTGTCTCGGAAAATGGTGTGAAACATGAACGTCTACAGCGTCGGGGCCTGTGAGCAGGACATGCACTCTGAGTGTGGGCCAGTGGAGCGCACCTCTCTTCACTCTTATCGTCACAATAGGGGGTCCCATAGCGAGAACAGACACTCTCTAGTCCATGTAACAGTGTGTTTTTATTGTGCTGCCTCTCGAAATGTGGCGAGTGTCAGAGACACGGCAGAGACTGCCTGTAGCAGCTCATTGAAGCAATTCACAACCTTCCCATGGCTGTTTCTCCCCACACCCCTCTCCCCCTCCTAGACAAAATGGAAGGGCAGAGGGTGTATCCAATGGGTGAGGAGAATGGGGTCAGAGAGGACAGTCTCAGAATACAAAAAGATCCCTTTAAAGGAGGAATTTATTCACCAAGAGAGGAAATTGTGGAGCCCAAGGCAATCGGGATATTTAAGACACTGGAAGATAAATGCTTGATTAGGATGGGAATTAAGGGTTACAGGGAGAAGACAGGAGAAGAGGCTTGTAAATCAGCCATGGTGGACTCAATGGGCCGAAGAGAATAAATCCACTTTAACGTTTTATGGTCTGTCCATGAACAGAAAAAGGCAGTTAAATTTGTAGGACCACCACCACTTCCACCGTGACTCAAAATGGGTTATGAAATGACCCCTTAATATCACAAAATAGGTAAACTAATCACCTTACTTACTCATTCAACAGGACCTACCAAAACTCAGACGACTGTCTGTGGCACGATCTCTGACATTATAACTTCTGGTCGTTCCCTTCCATGGCCTCCAGCCTCATTGTTTCCTAAACCTGCATTACCTGGTTCTAGCTTCTACCCAAACCCAATTGTTCCAGCAAACCCATCATGTCCATGTGCTCCTGCCCCTCCAAACTGGTCTCCATTTACCTCCATTCCATTTTATACCCCTGGTCCAGTCCCTCCACCCCTACATCCGAGAGACCTCACACGCCTTCAATCACTTCAACAACTTCCAGTTCCTGGAACTTGACCACTTTCTCTTCACTATAGATATCCACTCACTATACCTTTCCACCCCACCCTCCAAAGACCTCAGTCCATCATTTCGTCCTCAACCACAGGCCCAATCAATTCCCATTCACCACCACCCTCCTCTGGTTAACAAAACTTCTCACCTTCAATAATTCATCCCACATTCTCCAAATCAAAGGGGTACCTGTAGGTACCCCCATGGGCCCCAGGTTTGCCTGCCTTTTAGTTGGCTACATGGAGCAATCCGTGCCGCAGGCAGGGCCCCTCAACTGCTCCTCTGGTTCGTTGACAACTACTTTGGTGCTGCCTCATGCACCCACAATGAGCTTGTCAACTTTATCAACTTTGCTTTCAACAGTAGAGGAGAGAACAGGGAAGATTCTCACTCTGGTATGAGACACCCATACCCGAATGGAGAGTCTTGCAAGAGGTAGTGGACATAGCCCAGTACATCAAAGGCTAAACCCTCCCCATCATCAAGAAAATCTAAATGGTTCACTGCCATCAGAGAGCAGCAGCAATCATCAAGAATCCACACCAGCCAGCACATGCTCCATTCTCGCTGCTGCCATCAGGAAAGAGGTATCGGAGCCACAAGACCCGCACCACCAGGTTCAGGAACAGCAGTTACCCCTCCACCATCAGATTCTTCAACGACACACTCAATCAGGGACTCATTTATGGACCCTTACTTTAGACATTATTTATTACTGAATATTTATATTCTGCATTTGCAGAATCAGTTTGTTTAAATTTCTCTTTTTCTTACATTTTTTACTTCGTAGACATTTTTCTTCTTGAGTTTATAGTTATCGGGAGTTATAAACTCTGCCAGACCTGTAGGAAAATGAATCTCAGGGTTGTGTGTGATGTCATTTATTTACTTTGACAATAAATCTCAATTTTAAACAATCTTTATGCAAACACTAAAATGCAAGAAGAATTTCAATGATTAGCCATTTTGATAGAGGGAATGAAGAAAAGAAATATGGAATAAAAATAAAATGAAGGAAAGGCTCAGTTGGTCGGCAGCATCTGTGGGAAGAGAAAGATTTCATGTTTCAAGCACTTCCTCTGAATTGAGAGAAGGATAGATATGGATCATGGGTGGAGATTCTAAATTGCAGAAAGGCCAATTTGGAGGAAATGAGAAAGGATCTAGAATACGTGGATTGGCAGGAATGTGTGAGGTAAGTGGAGGACCTTCGAAGGTGAAATTTTGAGAGTCCAACGTCTGTATGTTCCTGTCAGGATGAAAAGCAAAGTTAGCAGCCAAAGGGATCCTTGGTTTTCTAGGGATAATGGGGATCAGGTTCAGAAGGAGAGAGAGGTGTATACCAGGTGTAGGAAACATGGAGCAAATGAAGTACTTGAGGAGTACAAACATTTGCCATAAAAACGTCAAAAAAGAAATCAGGTAAAAGGAGACATTGCTTTGGCGACAATGTGAAGGAAAATGTCAAGAGTTTCTGCAGGTAGATTAAGAGCAAAAGGGAAAAAAAATTATTTTCCGTAAAGATCACAGAGTGGTCGGCTTTGTATGGAGGCATAAGAGATGGGAAGACCTTGAATTTCTTCCCCCATTGCCCCCCCCCCCCACCAATCAGTGTTCAAACAAGAAACCCAAACAGAGTTGTGGGAAATAAGGAAAAGTAACAATGAGGTCATGGATCCTGTACAGATTAAAGAGGATGTTTGAAAACTGTTTTCGTCATAGCTAATCAACTCATTATGAGCACAGTTTGATACCTTAAAAGGAAATAGGCCAATGACAAATTTTCTCAAGCCAAATATTTCAGTAACAATTGGAATTAGAGCAGTGGTTCTCAACCTCCCCCCCCAACCTCAGCCCCCACTCACATACCACCTTCAGCTATCCCTAACTAATCACAGAGCTTCTGTGGCAAAGGGATTACTTAAAAGTGGCATGTGAATGGAAAGAAAAAGTTTGAAAACCACTGGTTTACACCATCACTTACAATGGTTGGTGCATTTCTGGTTCATGTTGGATGCAGCCAAGTGTTGCCTCAGAAATAATCAAAAATATTTGCACATCTCTGAATTGGCAACATCAAAACATATCAGCCATTTTCGGATCCAAATGAAGTACTTCCAAGAGATCAGGTACTTTCCTTGCAAACCCTGTTCAAGGGGATTTTAAACTTGCATCTTTTGCAGGAACCATAGAACCAACGCCTTTGTCCTTTCAGAGTTCCACTGTGATTCTATTAATAAAGTTGACTGGGAGTTTTAATCAAAGAGATTTATTGAGATTCTGTGCTACACTTATTACAAGTTGTATCAATGCTCCTACCATGATCAAAGATGACTTAAAATGCTTCCAAATCTCTGAACTACCATCAGTTTAAAGATCCCCCACTTAAATGAAGTTTGACTGATGTTCTTCAGATAGTCTGTACTGGCGGCCGTGAACAATACCATGACACCAATGATCCATGATGCTCTTTAAATGCTCTTCTCTGCTTCAGGTTGGCCTTAAAGGGCCACCTCTCCTGGAATTGTGTTACCATCTAATGACTGAGCCTCGCACGAGTATTTTTTTCTCTCTCTCACTCCTCATGCTGCCATAGTTGCTGAATTTTGCTTTTAATTAAAGATTTCGAGCATCTTCAAATATTTTGCTTCAATTACCAAATGTTCAAACATTTATTTTCTCTTCCTTTGCCTTCAGTTAAGTTCCCCCAGTTTGTCACAAATTGATGTGTTGATGTAATACGGAGCCACACAGTCCTTGTTGGGATCTCCCAGAGTTGATGGTCCAAGTGTATTAGGTGTTTTCTGTCAGCCACCCACCTCAAATCTTTAGAAGGGAAAGCAAACTAAATCTTCAGATACCCCATATCTGAAATAATCAACGTGTGAAATACTCAACACGTTAAGCAGCATCTGAGTGAAGGAGAGCAGAATTATAATTTCATAATAAAACCAGTATGTTTGATCCATCCTGGGTCCAGTTGTCTTCTCACGAAACAGGTACAGTAACCAAAAGAAAAGAAGGGCAGACACTTTGCAACCCTTACCCCCAGCTCTTTCCTCTCTTTTTTTGGGGGGTTATCATTGTTCTTCCCTTGCAGAATGCAAGTTCAGAAAAATGACTTTTGCACATGCAAGGTCTCCTCATCTGAGGAAGGCCATTCTTGCTATTGAGGGGGTGGAACGAAGGTTCATCAGATTGAATCCTGGATGGCAAGGCTGACATATAAAGACTGGATAGACCAAAGTCATGCTCATTGGAGTTTAGGAGAACAGAACATTACAGCGCAGCACAGACCCTTCAGCCCTTGATGTTGTGTCAACCCATATATTCCTTAAAAAAAGTACTAAACCCTCCCTACCCCATAATCCTCTATTTTCTTTCATCCATGTGCTTTCTCAGATGCCCCCAATGTTTCAACCTCCACCACTATCCCTGGCAAGGCATTACAGGCACCCACAACTGTGTTTAATGAAACTTACTCTTGATGCCTCCCCTAACTTTGTAGGCATGTCCTCTGGTGCTTGCTGTTCCTGCCCTGGGAAACAGGTGCTTGCTGTCCATCCTATCTATTATTTTCAAACTTGTAGACTTCTATCAAGTGTCATCTCATCCTTCCGCGCTGCAAAGAGAAAAGTCTCAGCTCTGTTAACCTTGCCTCATAAAACTTGTTTCCCAATCTAGGCAACATCCTGGTAAATCTCCTCTTCACCCTCTCCATAGCTTCCACATCCTTCCTATAATGAGGTGACCAGAACTGAACACAATACTTTTAAGTGTGGTCTTACCAAAGATTTGTAGAGTTGCAACATGACCTCTGCTGCTAAATTCAATCCCCCTATTAATGAATTCCAACGTAGCTTAGCCTTCTGAACTATCCTATCAACCTGTGCAGCGACCTTGAGGGATGTATGGATTTGCATCCTAAGGCCCCTCTGTTCATCCACACTCCTAAGTAATCGACCATTAACCCTGTACCCAGCCTTCTGGTATGTCCTTCCAAAATGCATCACCTTATCCAGATTGAAATCCATTGCCACTTTTCTGCCCAACTCTGCATCCTGTCCACAGCATCTAGAACCTTAGACAAACTGCAGCTCCGTTGACAATTCCTCCAAATTTTGCATCATCTGCAAACTTACTGCCCCATCCATCCCTCTCTTCATCCAGGTCATTTATTTTTAAAAAAATCACAAAGAGCAGATGTCATTAGATATGGGGATAGTGCCGGAGGATTGGCGCATTGCGCATGTGGTTCCGTTATTTAAAAAGGGTTCAAGGAGGAAGCCTGGCAACTATCGGCCTGTAAGTTTGACGTCTGTGGTAGGTAAATTAATGGAGAAAATTCTTAGAGATAGTACTTATAAACATCTGGATAGACAGGGTCTGATCAGGAGCACTCAACATGGATTTGTGGGAGGAAGGTCATGTTTGACCAATCTGATTGAATTTTTTGAAGAGGTGACTAGGAATGTGGATGAGGGTAGCGCAGTGGATGTTGTCTATATGGACTTCAGTAAGGCCTTCGATAAGGTACCACATGGAAGGTTAGTTAGGAAGGTGCAGTCTTTAGGTATAAATTTTGAGATAGTCAAATGGATTGAACATTGGCTGAAAGGGAGAGGCCAGAGAGTGGTAGTGGATAATTGTCTGTCAGGTTGGAGGCCGGTGACCAGTGGTGTGCCTCAAGGATCTGTATTGGGCCCATTGTTGTTCGTTATATACATTAATGATCTAGATGATGGGGTGGTGAATTGGATTAGTAAATATGCAGACGATACTAAGATAGGTGGAATAGTGGATAATGAAGAAGGTTTTCAAGGATTGCAGAGGGATTTGGGCTGCTTAGAAAAGTGGGCTGAAAAATGGCAGATGGAATTTAATGCTGATAAGTGTGAGGTGCTTCATTTTGGTAAGAAGAATCAGAATAGGACATATGTGGTAAATGGGAGAGCATTGAGGAATACAGAAGAGCAGAAAGATTTAGGAGTAACGGTACATCGTTCCCTGAAGGTAGAAACTCACGTGAATAGGGTGGTGAAGAAGGCTTTTAGTATGCTGGCCTTTATCAATCATTGCATGGAATATAGGAGTTGGGAGGTGATGTTGAGATTGTATAAGACGTTGGTGCGGCCTAATTTGGAGTTCTGTGTGCAGTTCTGGTCGCCTAATTATAGGAAGGATATAAACAGAGTGGAGAGAGTGCAGAGAAGGTTTACCAGAATGTTGCCTGGGTTTAAGCATCTGGAGTATGGGGAGAGATTGGACAGATTGGGTCTTTATTCTTTGGAGCGTAGAAGGTTGAGAGGGGATTTGATAGAAGTATTTAAGATTATGAAAGGGATAGACAGAATGGATGTGGATAGACTATTTCCGTTAAGAGGAGGAAAGTTTAAAACAAGAGGACATGAGTTAAGAATTAAGGGGCAGAGTTTTAGAGGTAACATGAGGGGGAACTTCTTTACTCAGAGAGTGGTAGCTGTGTGGAATGATCTTCCGGGAGAAATAGTGGCGGCGGAGTCAATTGTATTATTTAAGAAAAGGTTGGACAGGTATATGGATGAGAAGAAGATGGAGGGTTATGGGCATTGTGCAGGGAGGTGGGACTAGAAAGGGGTGTTTGGTTCGGTGCGGACTAGAAGGGCCTAATGGCCTGTTTCGTGCTGTAATTGTTATGTTATTATAGTAGTGTATAATAGTTATCTGTTTAAGGTCTCAGAACAGATTATTGTGGAATTCCACTTGTCACTGACCTCCAGGCAGAATACTTTCCTTCCACTACTACTCTCTGCTTTCTTCCTAAAGCCAATATTTTATCCAGACAGCCAAGGTTCAATGCATCTCTTGCCTCATGACTTTCTGGATGAGTCATGTGGGAACTTGTCAAATGCCTTATAAAATCCATATAGACCACATCACCCTCATCAATTTCTTTTGGAAGTTCCTCAAAAAACTCAATTAAACTCATAAGGCACCACCTTCCCTTTACATAGTCACGCTGATTATCCAAATGCTCATAGATCCTATCCTTACAAATCCTGTCCATAGTTTGCATATGACTCACCAGTCGATAATTCCCAGGATTCACCCTATTACTTTTAAAAAAAGTACTGGGGTCGCGGGGTCGGGAAGAATTTGCCATATTCCAATCCTCCAGCACCTCACATGGAGCACAGGAGGATTGAAAGATAATAGTTACTGCCCCACTCTCTCTCTTCCCTCACTTCCCACAGCAGCCTAGAGTATAATCACGTAGGGTGCCAGATACTTAACAATGGATGTGTTTAAGAATATCCAACACGTCTGCTTCCGGAATCTCCACATTGCCCAGCACACAAGCCTGTTCAATTTCAACCTTACCCTGAACCTTTTCTTGTGAATTCTGACAAAATATTACTTTAAGACCTCACCAACCTCCTCCCTCCTCCCAACATCCTCCTCCTCCCCCCAGCAACCTCCTCCTCCTGCCCAGCAAACTCTCCCCCAAACTCCTCCCCCTCCCCACCAACCACATCCTCCCCCAAATTCCTCCTACTCTCCCTCCCCACCAACCTCCTTCTCCTCACACTCCCCAAATTCCTCCTCCTCCCCCTCCCCACCAACCTCCTCCTCGCCAAACCTTCTCCTCCCCAAACTCATCCACATCCCCAACCTCTTCCTCCCCCATCCTCCTCCTCATCTTTCCAACCTCCTTCACCCCAATCTCCTTCTCCTCCCCAACCTCCTCCACCTCTCCACCAAACTCCTCCACCTTCCAAACCTCTTCCAGCTCCCCCAAACTCCTACTCCTCCACCTCCTCCCCACACCCTCCTCTTCCCCTCCTCCCTACCAACCTCCTCCACCTCCCCACCAAACTCCTCCACCTCCCCACCAAACTCCTCCACCTCCCCAAACCTCTTCCAGCTCCCACAAACTCCTATTCCTCCTCCCCAACCTCCTCCTCCATCCACAACCTCCTACCCCAACCTCCTCCTCCCCAAATTCCTCCTCCTCTCCTTCCCCACCAACCTCCTCCTACCCCAAACTCATCTGTCCCTCAAACTCTTCCTCCCCCCCACACTTCCTCCCCCCCACACTTCCTCCCACTCCACCAAACCTCCTCCTCCTTCTCCACCAGAGAAAGCATGTCTAATCGCATGGTCAGGGGCAGAGGGTTTAAACAGAGGATGGGGATGGAGGAAGAGAGCGACAGAGATGATTTAACCCTGGTCCATTAGTTGCTTGCTCACTGTCTCTCATTCCCTCCATCCTACACCTGCCACCCATCAACCCCCCCATGCACATCACCCACCCCCGCCAACCATCACCCTCCATGCCTCCCTTCATCCACCCATGCCCATCACCCCCAGCCTGTCACCCTTCCCGTCGCCAATCACACTCCCCGTTGATCGTCTCCTTCCCTGTTACCCATCCATCACCCCCTATCCCCCGCCCGCTCATCAACACCCCAGATGCCAATCAGCCCCCGCCGCCCGCCCATCAAACCCCGTCCGCCCGCGCCTCAGTGGCACAATGCGGAATTAATGGCTGACTACATTTCCCATAATCCCTTGGGCAGCTGTAACCGGGGGACTTTTTTCACCGACTCCTGAATGGCATTTCAGCAGTAGCAGTGAACGAAAGTAACCCAATCTGCAGATTAAAGAATGATCCTGTAGTTGAAGCGAGTCATTTCGGGTGAACTCCTGCAGACCCGGAATCCACACTGGAAGTCTACAAGCAGAACCTTGGTCTTGGAGACATGAGAGAGGGATTGTTGTCTGCGCACCATGCCAGAAGATTCTCGGCTTCCTTCCTGTATTCCGTCTGGTCAAGATTTGGGATTCGACTGATGATTGGTTGCCAGTGGATGTAAAGATGCCGTTGGAATGGTATTTAGCTGTAAATTTCTGAGGCAGTATCGCACATGGATGGGTAGCATACTGGTACTGTCTAGAGCACACATGTCAAACTCTGGCCCACGGGCCAAATTTGGCCCGCGATATAATTATATTTGGCCCGCAAGATCATTTCAAATATGTATTAGAGGTGGCCCGCTGGCCGCCGCGGCAGTATAGCGCATGCACAGCTAATACTATAAATCCCAGAATGCATTGGCGTCAGCCCGCTAATCGCCCCCACCTCCTCTGTTTACGTTGCAGGGTCTCACCGTGGACTCTGGTTTTGGGGCCTGGCCGGTGTCAGGGGAAGCCAAGGCCGCTTCCCAGCGCCCGGAACTGGAGGCCTCGGGCCTGACCTCGCCAGGACCGTTGCCCACTACCACTCCCTGCCGCAGGCCGACCCGCGACTCACGGTGATGGGGCCGCTGATCCGCCGAGATGCCGCCCTGCAGCGAGAGCCGATGCCCCCGCACTGTCGTTGTCCAACCCGATCGCCCGCAAACCCCGCCCTCCCGCACACAGGCCTAAGTATTATGAACTTTAATCTCAGGATAAAACGATCTTCCAATAGTTTCATGTCACAGTGATAAATATATTCCTGGTTAAAAATGGTCCTGCACCTGGATGCAAGCTCATTAGGCATAAAACTTGAAAAGTGTGTAAATCAAAGGATATCTGTACCAATGGAAAAAGGGCATGGCAAATAACCCTGCTAGAGTTCATGCCCACAATCAGTCACCCATTGGATTGTTTCAAGAATCATGTTATTCTCCCACATTCTCAATAGCCCTCAGATTTTACTATTCGACAGCACACTAGCAACATTTGACCAATCCTCTATAGAGAAATATTATTTATTGAATATTTTATTTCTCATTTGTTAATGCTTCTGGAAAGAGTTTATCCAAAACTATTATTAAACATTTATTTTAATAAGAAAAAGTTTAACATTACATATGTTGAAAGAAGAGAAAACATGCAGATGTTGTTGAAAATTTTCAATAAATATTTAGTTCGGCCATCGACTTAGTCCAAGTTTTTAATTTTGGCCCTCCGTGAAGTTGTCTACGTTTATGTGTCTGCATCAACACTGAATGTGGGAAGGAATCAGAGAGAGAGCGAGTATAAAGAAGTGGGGCGAGGGAGGGGCCACCGGGTGTTTAATTGTCTGAGGGTTGGCCATGTACAGACGGAACCAGGAGGGAAGGGAAAGATGGAGTGGAGGCAGAAGCAGGTGATGAACAGATGACATGAGGAGATGATTCCTGATGGGGGGGCGGGGAGTGATCTGGTGGGGCTAAGGTGCAAGGAGTCGGTGGATGGAACTGGGAGGGAGGAGTTTTGTGATGGTGGGAGGTGTGGGGAGGGGGAGAGAGACAATGAATAGAGATGGATTGGAAGGAGGGGGATATGGAAGGTAGGAATGACCTGACACTGGAAAAGGAACTTTGAATGTTTTCTTTCTGCCTCCCACCCCACCTTTTGCATACCCACCCCACCCCACCCCACCTCACTTCCAGCCACCAATCTCCTGTTTTCATCCCCTTCCTGGTTCCAAGACCAGACCGGCATGGTTAGCCTCGTAATTAGTGGGACATTATTACGGTGCCAGCGACAGCTTCTGTCTGCGAGGATTTGACGCTCCCTCATGACCGAACGAGCTCCCTCCAGGGGCTCTGGTTTCCTCCCATTTTCTAAAGATGTCCTGGGTTATGAGGTTAATGGGGGTATTCGGGCGGAGTGTGATCGTGGGCGGAAGGGCCTGTTACTGAGCTGTATCTTTTAAACCCCATTAAACCTGTCCCCACTCATTTCACTCACTGGATTCCCTTCCCCAACTGGCTCCTGGTTTGCCGACTGCCTGGCACATTGTATGGAGGAGCATGACCTGTTGAGTTTCTTCTGCACCTTTCAGTACTGCCTCCATCTCTCTGTCCCTCCTTTCCTTGGTTTGTCAGCCGCCCATTAATGTTCTGCCAAATTCCACCCTCCCTCCCCACAACGTGGCTCTTTCTGTCAGTCATCGTCCATCCCTTCACACCCCCATGAACCCAGATCACAATTTCTAAAGAGGATCACAGCCGTAGCCCCTTTCAAGCTCACCCCTGGGTGGCCCTCCTGGACCTGGGTGCAATTACTGGGGCAAAGGTGTTGGAAGAACCTTTCAAACCGCAGGGGGAATCGACCTATTAAATCGCCAACCCAGCAATTTAAGGGGGATCCCGCCCCCATGATGATGCGTCACGCAGTCACCGAAAGTACCGACAGATGTTCGGATGCTGGCCGCCCAGTGACGCATGCACGCAAGCGCTGACGTCACCAGAAAGCGGGTCAGCCAGTTTCCTCTTCAAATTACCTGTGGACGTGACCAAGATAAGTTGAACTGGGTTCCCCGACGACCTCTGAAGTAGGTCAGGGACCCCGTTCGATGCCGATGGGGTTGACTGGGTCGGACCCTTTCTATCTTCCACATAACTGGGGCCCTAACCAGGGAAATTTCCCGTTTTACACGGCAGTCTGAAAGGGCCTTCATTGATCCGCTTCCTGCCATGATCTCATCTACATACAACCGCGCCCGTGTTAAAACAATGCCTCAGTACAGAAGGATATCTATCGACAATAATTAACATTCTGCCTTACTTTTCCCATCTCCACTTATGTTCCAGCTGCAAAGCCAACCTTTTGCCGCACAACAGACTCGCTGCTCTTCCACCGCTTCATAAGTGTGTGAGTCGGGCTGAGAATTCACCTCATTACATTCAGAGGCAAAGGGGCCGGGAGTCAAATTCCCAGGAGCTCAGTTGCCAACAGGCGCAGGGATCGGGCGAAACAAATACTTCGGGTCTGACTGGGGACTTCGTGTCCCGGTTTGATGCTGTTACTTGGTGGGGTCGGATTGTGAGTGGCGGTAATGGCCTGCTGTTTCTTCCTCGTTCCCCCGTCCCCACCCCTGTGGAAGCTATGGCAGAAGTACGGTGACGTGGTGTGTTTGGAGTTGGGATGGACAAATGTGGTGGTTCTCAGCGGCTACAACACCCTGAAAGCGCTGGTGAAGAAGTCAGAAGATTTTGCGGACCGGCCGGACTTACCAGTGTATCGAAAATCACTTGAGCGGATTGGGGAAGGTGAGTAAGAACCTGGCCCAGTCTCAGTCCTGGGCACTGGTCTCGACATGCACAAGTGGCCAAGGTAATAGCAGGACAGATGAAAGAGGGAGAGGGGGACGAGGTTGATAGGTCGGTGAGAGACCACTACACGAAGAGGATGGGTGAAGGACACAACATGTCAACTGCCGAGTGGGCACCATCCAAACGGATGGCATTGAAATAGACTTCTTTGGCTTTCCCTCCCACTCCCTTCTTCCCCCATCTTCCCTCATTGTGAAACAAAGCACGACTGCGTCGTACAGGCATCTCGGCCCTCGATGTTGTAACGACCCATATATCCTGATGACAAAACCCTTCCTACATCATAACTGTCTATTTTTCATGTCTTTTCAATGTCCCTAATGTTTCGGCCTCCACCATCATCCCCGGCAAGGCATTCCAGACACCCAGAACTTCCTCCTGATGTCTCCCCTAACTTTGTACATATTTCCTCTGCTGTTTCTCATACCTGCCCTGGGCAACTGGTGCTGGTTCGCCATCCTGTCTATGCCTCTCATAATCTTGTGCACCTTCTCATCCTTCTCCACTGCAAAGAGAAAAGTCTCAGCTCTGCTAACCTTGCCTCATAAAACTTTTTTCAATCCAGGCAACATCCTGGTAAATCTCCTCTGCAACCTCTCTATGGCTTTCACATCCTTCCTATAATGAAGTGACCAGAACTGAACACAATACTCTAATTGTGGCCTTACCAGAGATTTGTGGAGTTGCAACATGACCTGAACTCAGTCCCGCTATTAATGAAGCCAGCATTCCATAGACCTACTTAAGTATCCTATCAACCTATGTGGTGACCTTGAAGGATGTTGGTTTTGAACCCCAAGGTCCCTCTGTTTATCCATACTCTTAAGTAACTGACCATTAACCCTGTACTCAGCTTTCTGGGTTGCCCTTCCAAAATGCATCACCTTCTAGCAAGCGTGGGGAAGAGCGACACGCATACCAAAACATTGAGGTTGAGACTGGTTTATTTCACTGGGACTTGCATTTATAGGGGCCCCAGGCACAGGCATCAGATCACCGCTTCATCAGAGCACTAGCCTGGGATTGGCCAATGTTCCTATCTTCCCGCTCTATGGAAGGTCACCTGGGATGACAGCCAGTATCACCCTCGGGTCCGCATGGTCACTGTGTTCATCGGTGTCTTGGGTAAACCTATACCTCTCATTTTTTTCGTTTTAGATTGGTCACAGTGTTTGAGCTACTGAAAGAAAATAGACACACACACATATCGAGAGCAGTTCAGTTTATACAAGTCTTTATTACTAAATCTAAAGCTGAATTCACACTACAATATGCAAGCCCTTCCCAATTATACTTATCAACGCCTGGACTGGTCCCAACTGCCGAAGCGAGGCAATGACTGCACACTTGTTGTAGGTTGTCGGGGCGCCAGTAGCAGTTTCTCCACCTCCCTCGACCGGGACGTTAGCTGGACTCTTGAAGTTCTTCTTGCTGAGAGATGTTGCCTCCTCTTGGAGAGTCTCAAACTTCAGCAGTGGGACCATGGCTTATATTACCCAAAAGTTGTTTACTTCAGATCTTATCTTTGAACAAATGATTTAATTATCTTCAAGGTCTCCTGACAGTCTGCGACCAACAAAAGACAACTGCAACTGCATCTCTGGGCCTCATGGTGGAAATTAGATAATGTCAACTGATTCATATGCATCCCTGGGCCTCATGGTGTAAATTAGATAATGTCTACCATCCTGGGCCCCATGGTGGAATTTTGATGTGTCTACTAATTCATATGCATCCTGGGCCTCATGATGTAAATTAGATTATGTCTGCTGATTCTAAAAAAAACAAGCAGGTTCTCAGCCTTGCAGAAGCAAAGGCTGCAAAAGTAACAAACACAGTTTAAATCCTCCATTACATTCCACCCCTTGGTCGCATCCTGTCACTTACGAGACCCAACAAGCATTTGAGTGGAGAAGGAGCGAAAAAGAGAAACTAAAACTATAGTAAACACAAAAATAAGCAATAATGTGAGCAACCAACGGAGAATATTGTGGCCCAATCCCCCAAATGTACCATTTAACCATGAAAAAGGATTCTAATCAAGGCTCACACTATCCTTGTGGGCCACAATACCCAAACACTGAAGCTCACAAACAGATTTCGAAACATGCTTAACAATATCAGATTTATTAGTGGATACATCGGGCCGTGTCCCCCACGGGCAACTCCCTCGGAACGTCTTCGACATTACAAATCCAATTGCTGGCACCAGAGCAGCGGTTAAGCCAGATCAGCAGGAGTGCAAGACGGAAGACCTGGAACAAAGAAGCCTGACATATGTCACTCATGATGCCGTAAGCGTTCAGTATTTAAACAAACTAAACCATCCTGTCCCTCAATAGCTACCCACCGAGTGTTACTCTGGGCAGGTGTCACTATTTCCCCTTTTACAGGAGGGCCTCTACCTGATGGTGCCACTCATACCTTTTGTCTGGCATTCTCTAGCTCGGGAATGGGGGGCAATGACTGTTTTTCCTCTGGAATAGGCTGTAGTTCAGAAGCGTGAAGAAGTCGGTGGAAAGGTGTACCTCCCTTCAAAGGGTGATGATTCAAATTGTCGACTGCCTGCTGCAGCACATGGCACCACCCCTTCAGGGTCCCCAGTGGTGTTAACAAATGAATTTGTTCCTTCAGTAAGCCGTTCATTCATTCAACTAATCCGGCAGCCTGCAGGTAATAAGGAATATAGTGGACCCATAAGATACTGTTGCCAGTTGTGCAATCACAGATTGCCTTCACGGAGAAGTGCGAGCCATTATCAGACTGAATTTCCTCTGGCACATCATAACGAGAAATTAAATGGTTTAGTCCTTGGATAGTTCTAGCTTGGTCAGCCGTCCTGGTGGAAGAGCAAAAACCAGACCCGAAAAGGTGTCAACCATTAGTAGGACGTAACGTTTACCCATACAGTCTGGCATAGGGCCTGTGTAATCAATTTGCCAGACCGCAGCTGAGCGAACACCCCGTCTTATTCGGCCATGCGGACCAGGAGGAATTGTGCGGGACTTCACTAGCTGGCATGCTGGGCATGTCCGCACGACCATGCAGACGTTGTTCTGATGGATGGGTAAGGCATGTGTACGGTCCAACATAGCTGATCCCTTCTCCCCCAAATGGCCACTCTGTTCTTGTGCCCATCGAGCCAGGGGGACGGTATCGGTGTGGCTGATAGTGGCAATCTGATCTATTACTGCATTATGTTGTGCCATGTTCGTCGTCGCATTGATATGGCCGTCAACGTGATATACGGTTATCTCACGATGATGGGAAGCATCCCACAACAGCTGCCACAACTGTTTGCCCCATACTGGGCAGTCATGTACCAGCCAGTCATTCTTTTGCCAATCAGGCATTCATACCACTAGTCCATTAGCCACAGCCCAGGAATCAGTAAACAAGCGAAGAGGGTGATCATGGGGGTCCAGTGGTAAAGTGACTGCCTTCAACTCTGCATACTGACTGAAGCCACCATCCCCCTCCTCCAATAAATGAGTTCCTGACCTGGGATCATAAGCCACCGCCTTCCACTTCTGCTTTCCTTGCACCCACCGACTGCTACCATCAGTAAACCAGGTGTCCTCTTATTCTGCTTTCTGTACCATCTCTTCCGTGGCCCCTTGGATCATCACATCATCAATATAATGATGAATTGAGAGAGAAGGTGATACTGGCACCATCTCCAAATCATGGGCAATTAGGCTGTGGCAAATAGTGGGAGAGTGTACATAGCCCTGAGGGAGGCGGGTGAAGGTATACTGATGCCCCTTCCAGGTAAAGGCGAATTGATCCTGTGAGTCCTCAGCTATAACAATACTGAAGAAGGCGTTAATGAGATCAATGACAGCATACCATGTTCATGAGTTCCCAGTAGCAATGTTTTCAATAAGGGTGACAATGTCCGGAACTGCTGAAGCCAGTGGTGGAACATGTTTGTTCAAGAAACAATAGTCAACTATCATTCTCCAGGAGCCATCCGGCTTCTGGACCGGCCAAACAGGGCTATTAAAGGGCGACGTTGCAGGCCTCACTACCCCTTCTTCTTGCAAAGCATCGATGGTAGCAGTAATCTCTTCCTGCCCCCCAGGGAAGCGATATTGTGGAATGCATACTGGTTTCGGGGGGGCGGGGGGAGGCACCATCACAGGATCCCACTTAGCCCGACCCACCATTAATCTTTTAGTAATAGTCCGAATTCCAAATTCAAATCACACTTGGCTAGTATTAAGGGCCATACTGGCCAACATATTAATACCCAGGATACATACGTCAGTGGAAGCCACCAGGGCATGTAACCATATAGGGGAAGGGCCATCACCCACCGTGGCACTGACTTTTATTTCCTTCACCAGGGTGATCGCTCCTCCCAACCCCTCTATTTGAAATGTTGGTCCAGTCCAGAGGTCGGGGTTACCAGGAATCACCGAGTGCACCGCACTGGTGTCGACCAAGGCCAAATATTGGCGGTCATTAACCCCACCCCAATGGATTGTTAACGGTACGTAGGACCACGGGTCCCCATGTATCCGCCATGTCTCAATAGAGTAGACACGGGGGCCCTGCCCACACCCTCATGCTTTAGTAGGGTTCGGGGGCTTCCAGGACCACATGCCACTATTATCCATAAGAGCCTTTTTAACCATTTGTTGTATCTCATCATGGGTAACTGGAGCAGGAGAAGCCAGCTCGATAGAAGCAGCAGTGGGAGCAGAAGGCACAGCTGGGCCAGGAGGACTCAGCAGCTGGGTTTGATGTTCCCCTGCTTTTCTCTTATAAAGGGCATAAAGGACTGCAGTAGGTTTCCCATCAATATCACTTTTAGGTACGCCTAACTTTAACAAGGTTAGAAAAAGGTCCTTTCTTGTCGCTCCGTTATTAGCAGCAGCCCCTCTCTTTTCATCCTGCTTGTCTGATTCAACCTGGGTTGTACGTGAGTGGATTTTACTTCCCAACTCTAATTCTCGAAGCCCAGATAAGGCGTGCACCGCCTCAGACACAGGGTACCCAATTAGCGGACTAGTTACGGACAGAACCAGTCCCCGTACAGTGGGTTGGGCAGAACAAACCAATCTGGTATGCATTCCAGCTGTGAATATCTCTTCATCAGGGCTCCCCCCTTGTACCCACAGCCTCAAACACCCTGCATACAAGGCAGAGGCCAGGGCCTGTTGATGAATTACTGCTATACCCTGCTCTGGGGTTCAATTATTCTGTAAATGTAAATCCCAATCTACTGGTGATGGGTATACTCACAGCAGGGCATCCCATAAAGTAGTAAGTAAGTAATCCACCTTGCTCCCTCTACCCCGCAGCTCAGCAGTGACTCAGTAGACAATGTTCCTAATCCCAACAATTCCTCAGGGGTTAAAAATACATTACCCCCCCTTGTTCCCAGACACGCAGGAGCCAGGCTGCCAGAGTTTCTCCCGCCTTTTGCCTAAATCGATCTCCAATGGCAGCCAGCTCTTTTATAGAGAAGTCACAGATCATTGACAGCTCTTGACCTCTGCTCCCACTTTGGCCCACAGGGTCCTTTGCCCAGTGGACGGGACGAGGCCTAGGCCATAGGGGGAAGGCCATAGAGCATAAGCAGGGGTTTGGGTATTTTCCCCTGGGTCCGCTTGGGAGATCGGGGTATCTATCTCTTCAATCTCTACCCTTACATCATCCCGCCTTCTGTCTGTTTGGGAAGTCTGCTGCCTTATGGGGTGGCTGTGAACAGCAGGTGGAGAGGGCAGTATGTTAGGCACATCCTGAGGAGTAGCTGCATTATTACCATGGTCATCATTCCAGATATTCCCATCCCATTCATTAATTGTTGAGGACAAAAGTGCAGCTGTTGACTCTGATGACCCTGTAGGGCCCCTTGTAATGTCATTGTAGGGGAGGCCAATGTGTCTCCCTTCACACGAACACATACTGACAAGTCCTTAAGTATTTGGGATGTTATATTTTGGCTGGTTGTGTGGTGGTGGGTATTGCAGGACTCATGAAGGTTCTGGGCCACTGGCTGACATGCTTATGGAGGCCGTGCCAGACGAACCTACCAGTCACAGTCTCGATCATGGCCTAAATTGGAGCATGCGCCAGGTTGTGGATGGCGTTGAAAACTTGGAACCTCTATGCAGCCAATACAATGCAACGAGAGCTGGCGGTGGAGTCGTTGCACAGCAGCGTCAGGCTACCTGGGCCAATGGGGAAGTCTTCCACCCTGGGACCGGAGACAGCTGTCCTATACGCGTGGATCTCAGTGTCCTGCTGCTGTGATTTGGTGAGGGCCACGTAGTCGACCCCGGGATAGGGCATGCATCGACTCTATTGTGGGGTGTGACAGAACGTTGGCTACCACGTTGCTTTTCCCCATGATGTACTGTATGTCCGTGGTAAATTGAGACACGTAGGACAAGTGTCTCTGTTGTCGGATGCGTTATGGAAGGCAAATGTCAGCGGCTTGTAATCAGTGAAGACCTTGAATTGTTGACCTTCCTAAAAGTAACGGAAGTGTCTTACCGCCAGATACAGGACCAATAACTCTCAGTTGAACCCGCTGTATTTGAGCTCTGGAGGGTGGAGGTGCCTGCTGAGAAAGGCCAGGGGTTGCCACTGCCCCTCAACGAGCTGTTCCAGTACACTTCCTACCACTGTGCTGGAGGTGTATACTCTCAGAGTGGTAGGTGCCTCTGGTCTGGGGTGGACCAGGAGGGTTGCATTGGCTAGCGAGTCTTTGGTGTTCTTGAACACACTCAAAGACTAATTGTCGCAGGTAATATCCTTTGACTTGCCCGCCATTAGCGTGAAGGGAAGGTGCATGACGCATGTCACTGCTAGTATGAATCTGTGGTGAAAGTTTATCATTTCGGCGAATTACTGTAGCCATTTTACTATGTGTGGCTTAAAGAAATGCCAGACCACCTCAAACTTCTTGGGGAGGGATGTTGCCATATGTTTGTTCATCCTGTCCCCCAGGAAGTCGATAGTGTCCAGGGCGAATTTGCACTTCGTGGGGTTGACCGTCAGCTCCTCCTTCGCCAGGTTGAGATTATCTGGAGGGTGTGGGCATGACCAATCATGGAGCGGGGATCCCTCAGTCAGAATGCGGTGCCTTACCCTGTATTTTGCCTCAACCAGAGAAAACTGTGGGACCATTATTGATGGGAACTCCACCAGGATATGGGCAAACATGTTATCTGAAAGCATTAAGAGTCGAGGTGGGGGGTGGGTAGTTTAGTTTCCCCCAGAGATAGATTCTTAAAACTTCTGGCGTGAACCATGTACTCTCCCTTGAAATCTACAAGCAGGTAGTTGGCACGAAGGAAGTTGACCCCCAGAATTAATTGTGCCATTGCCGCGAGGGTAAAGATCCATGTAAACAGGCTAATGCCAAATCGAAGGGGATGATGCAAGCCCAAAAGTTGGGATGGAGGAGCTGTTGGCTGCCCTCAGTACTGGACTCTGATTGCTGTTGTGGGTGTCAAGGCCTGCAAGGGGCAGGACATTTATTATGGCTCTGGCATTGACCAGGAAACTCCTGCCTGATGAGGAGTTCCTCGTGTGGAGGAGGCTATCACATAAGCCAACTGTTGCACCCATCAACGACGGTTGGACAGGGAGTTTCCCGGAAACCCGCAAGGTGGGTGGCATCGATGGGTCTCCACATCCCATCGCTGATGATAGTAGCAGAATGTACTGGGATATTAACACCCCTCTGCTGGTCTTGGTGTCGCAGTCAGCTGTTCGTGGGGCTCGCTGTCTACGACAGCGCTGGTACCCTTCTTCACTCTCCAGAGCACGTGCAACTGGGCTATGAGCCTTTGAGATCACTAAAGTCCTCGTCCATGAGCAAGAGTTGGATATCCTTGGGCAGCGGTTACAGAAGGACCTGCTCGAGGAAAGATTAAGCTTGTGGCCTTCGGTCAAAGCGACCATTTCACTCACTAGGGCGGACGGTGCCCTGTACCACAATCTGTCGATGTGTGGCAATCCTTAAACCTACATGTCAAGCCTTCTCATGCCCCCTTTGAGCTCTCCAAAGTCCTTTCTTAAGCTCCTTCCTGGGAAACATATACATCTCCTGAGCCCTTCCTGTTTCCTGTTCCTGTCTCTAATGTATGTTTCTGTTTTCCACTTGACCAGTTGCCTCATCTGTTTTGTCAGCCACATTTCCCTTTTCCTACCATCTTTTCCTTCTCTAGTGAGACAAACCTATCCTGAGACCAGGATGTGGTCCCCAACCTTTTTCCACATTACTTCTATGCTTTCATCTGTTTCCAATTTACTCTCACTAGATCCTGCCTCTTGTAATTAGCCCACCCCAGTTAAGCACTTTCCCATTTGGTCTGTTTTTATCCTTCTCCATAGCTATGCTGAAGCTAAGGGAGTTGTTGTCATATTCACCAAAATGCTCCCCTCCGAGAGGTCCACCACCTGATCAGGTTCATTACCCAAAACTCGATCTAGTACGGCCTCTCCCCTTGTTGGTCAGTCCACATACTGTACACACCTGACCAACTTGGCCCCCTCTATCCCTCTTGCAGTCAGGAGGTGCCAGTCAATATTAGGGGGGGTTCGAGTCACCCATAGCTACAACCCTGTATTTCCTGAACCATTCCAAAATCTGCCTGCTAATCTGCTCCTCGGTTTCCTCGGGGCTATTTGGGGGCCTATAGATGATTCCCAGCACAGTGATAGTTCCCTTCCTATTTCTGACTTCCACCCACTGACTCAGTGGACCCTCCTTCTGCAGAGTCCTCCCTTTCTATATACGTGATACTATCTCTGACCAGTAATGCTATTACCCCATTTAACATGCACTAGAATTTCTCGGTTTCCCTCCCTGAATTCCTCAGCTATTATATCCTTCTCGGTAGTGAATCCAGAACACTTTCCCACCATCGTCTCCACTCCATCCACTGGGTTTCTCTGCCTTTCTTTGTTCATACAGCTCAACTCCAAGTAGCTATTACAGTTACACTTACAGGGGGTCATTCCCCTCTCAAGGGACCTCGTTGACCTGCTCACCTGAAACTGCAGGTTTCAGCAACTAATGGAGAAGAAGGGAATGAATGATGCCAGAATCTTGGCCATTGTCAAGGTGAGGTCAAACACAGAGGTGTGGAACACCAGATCATATTAGTCATGGGCCGTGCAAAACCCTAAGGCTCGAAACATGAATTGTCTCATTTCTGGTAACTCCCAGCCTGGTCCAACCCTTTCCAACTGACCTTTACCCTTAATGGACCGTGATGCTGCCACAAGACAATGAATTTTACGACTTGTTCGTGACGATAAACTTTCATTCTGACCTGTTCCCATCTGCTAACTCATAAACCTATTCCAGAATTTTGTTTACTCACTTACGACAACCCTCTCTTTTTTTATACTTTATTTAAAATAAAACCACTTAGCAAACATATCACAATTTTTGAATCTTAATCCAAATACATGGTATTTTATAAAAAGAAAAAAAGAGGAAAAAATGCAAAAGAAAGAAAAACCTCCTATAAATCCCCCAACCCCCACAAACTGAAAACAGAACAAGGAAAAACCGAAGAGGGCCAGTAAAACCCCACAGAAGCACCTCACGTTCCAAGACTTTCAAACTTCACTATATATTTATACAGACCTAGAGGAGAAAGGCAACATTCAAGATTCATTTAAATTTTAATACCAACAGTTTGTAAATATGGGCTCCATTTTTCACAAAATGTGTAATCTTTATCTCGTAAATTATCAGTAATTTTCTCAAGTGCAATCCAAGTCCGAACTGCTGCAGGCCATCTCTCCATTCCCAGATCTGTGTCCGACCTCCAAGTTATACAACACATTTTCTCGCTATTGCCAAGCCAATTTCAACAAATTTTACTTGATATGTATTCAGTTTTAATTTAGGTTTAATCCCTCTAACATCACCCAGTAAAAATAACATTGGATCCAGTGGGAATCTATGTGGTGATATGGTTGTGTACTGTCTGGCCCGCCCTCCTGGTGACATCCTGTCCTTGACTCCTCTCTGGTATTCTCCATGTGATCCAGGCCATAAAGGTTGAGCCCTCTCCTCATTTTCCCTAGCCTGGACCCAGACCAGCATTCTCTTGTATTGTTCCCCTCAGTCTTTGTCTCCATAATTATTGGGGCTCCAAGAATTTATTATACAAGATTTTGAAGGTCTCCATTAATAGTGAATGGTTAGAGGTAGACCCCCCAAGTCTCTGGTGCATCAATACTCTTTGAACAGTGAGTGAACTGCTTTAATAATTTCCTCGATGCCGGTGCTGAGCTGGTCAACCCCGATGAAAAGAAGTTGAGGATACCACAGGCATGAGTCAGCCAGAGAGCCTTCCTGGCCATCCAAGGCAGCGTGACCTACATTGAAGTGATGACTGAGCTGTGGGCGCTGTGCAAGCTGAAAGTAAACAAGGTCTACTCCCGTTACCTGCTGGCGTCCCAAAACAACAGCCTGATGAGGCCGCTGAAGAGTTCGTCCATTCCTTAGTCAAACTGGGAAAAGACTGTCTGGGGGACCCCATGGCCACAAGATTGTTGACCCAGTGCGTGGAAGATTTGATCCGAGATGCCTGCATGCCGGGATTGAGGTCAGATTATATCCGACAATGAATCCTTAAGGAGGACCTCTCCCACTTAAAAGGGTAATCAATTTGATCAGGACATTGGACTTGGCCCGGCGCCATGCAGTGTCGATCATGGGAAGAAGCGGGCCTCCCATGTACGTTCCACCATGAGGGTCATCGGCCTGGAACTCAGCGTCGGGAGTTACCTGACTGCAGCTGCAATAACGCCATCTGCATCATTGAGATGCAACTTCTGTGGGCAGGCTTGGCACACGAGATGCATCTTCCCCACAAGAGGAGCCACGCTCTCGCGCTATGAGTAGGAGGGCCATTAACAAAATGTCCTGACGCCAGACCGGGAGCAGCGTGGCTTGTGTGCCATAGGAGCTTCCGATGTTGACTGCATGCACGGTGAGTTGGGGCACCATCTTATCTTCTACTGCTGCCAATCTCTACACCACGGCCTGCAGCACTGATGATGTCACTTCTGCCTGCCATGACTCCACTTCCTCCTTCTTCAACGAGTGCTGCGTGGCTACATGGAGGTCATTATCTTGGGTGGATCTCCCCATCGACAACGACGATGGAGAAATGCATGTCCTGGCATCGGTGACGCTGAACCACCAATCTCCAACTCCATGATGCAGATTGAGGTGAATGGGCATAAGATGAACTGCCTTTTTGGTGGCAGCAGTACAGAAAGTTTTGTTCACCCCGATGTGGTCCACAGACTCTCCCTTCCTGTCAGGCTGATGACCAGGTCAGCATCGATGGCAGTGAAGGACCAACAGACTTGTATCTGGGGGTACTGTGCAGCATCTCTGATGGTTGGGGGGGGGGGGGAATGTTACCATGATTTTGTTTGTTGATTATGCCCCAGCTCTGCGTGTTGATCCTCCAGGGCCTCGAATTTCTGAGTCAGTTCAGGAGCGTGATGATGGCATTCGGAGGCCCCCATCCACCCCAGCTCTTGGACTCCCATCCCCAACCAAGGACCCTGTCTCCAGCATCATTCTGTGGTCTCACCAACCTCACCCCGGACTGCAAACCAATCGCCCCCAAGAGTAGGCGTTATAGCATGGAGAATATGCAGTACATTCAGGCTGAGGTTCAGTGACTCCTGGCAGAGGCAACCATAGCCCCTAGCACCAGTCCCTAAGGACAAGTGTGTGTTCAACACGGATCGCCTGGCCCTTCTTGGATGCATCGTGGAACATGGTGTCATTGCCACAGACCCTGACTGCAAGCACCTCCCTCATGGAGCTCCTTGTCCCAAACACCCTGAAGGCACTAAAGAGGTGCCTGAGGCTGTTTTCCTATTACGCACAATGGGTGCCCAACTATACCAATAAGGCCCACCCTTAATTAAATCCACTACTTTCCCATTATCGGCGGAAGCTCAGGCTGAGTTTCATCTGATCCGAGGAGACCATGATGCATGCCATGGATGAATCTGTCCCCTTCCAGGTGGAGAACAATACCTCCGACTTTGCATTGGCTGCCACACTGAACCAGGCAGGCAGACCAGTAGCATATTTTTCCCGCACCCTTCACAGTCCCAGACTCCGGCACTCCTACGTCGAGAAGGAGGCATGAGCAATCGTCGAGGCGATGCGTCACTGGTGGCACTACTTGTCCAGTAAATGGTTTACCCCACTGACTGACCAGAGGACAGTGGCCTTCATGTTCAGTTCTAAACAGCAGAGTAAGATCAAAAATGACAAGGTACTGAGGTGGAGGATTGAGTTGTTCACCTATAATTATGATATCTTGTATCGGCCAGGTAAACTCAATGATCCCGTGGATGCACTATCTCGAAGAATGTGCACCAGCGTGCATCTCGACTGTTGCCGGACCCTGCACGATAATCTGTGCCATCCCAGAGTCACGAAGCTGTACCACTTCATTAAGACTCGGAACCTCCTGTACTCCATAGAGGATGTCCCTTCCCTGACCAGACGATGCCAGATCTGCGCCGAGTGTAATCCGCAGTTCTACTAGCCAGAAAAGGCACACCTCATTATGGCCACACGACCCTTCGAACGAATCAGTGTCGATTTCAAGTGCCCCCTCCCAACCTCAAGTTGGATCGCCTACTTCCTCACGGTGGTGGATGAATTCTCCAGGTTCCCCTTTGCTATCCCCTGCCCGGATATGACATCAGCGACGGTTATTAAGGCATTGCGCAGCATCTTCACCCTGTTCAGGAACCCGGACCATATTCATAGTGGCCAGGACACCTCTTTCATGAGTGAGCAGCTGCGACAGTACTTCCTGGCCAGAGGCATAGCCACCAGCAAGCTATAACCCCAGGGGTAATGCAAAGGGAGAACGGCACCCTCTGGAAGGCGGTGCTCCTGGACCTCAGGTCAAAAAGCATGCCAGTGTGGTTTGTCTTCAAAATTATTGGGGCAACTGGTAGCGCCCAACAACCTAACTCCATTTATTCATTCTAATAAATTACCCATATCAAGCCAAACATGTTGAATTGTGGAACACGGCCAAGTCGAGTGCAAAAAGTACCAACTTCTTATCCACATCTAAAACATAAATCTGAATAAGTATAGTTCATATTATGTAACTTTTGTGCTGTTAATTATGACTGATGAATAAAATTATTTTGAACTAACTGATATCTCACATTTATTGCACTTTTCATACTCGACAGATCTGAATCCATCTACGTTCATCTATTTGTTTATGTAAATCTTTTTCTTTGGCTTGGCTTCGCGGACGAAGATTTATGGAGGGGGTAAAAAGTCCACGTCAGCTGCAGGCTCGTTTGTGGCTGACAAGTCCGATGCGGGACAGGCAGACACGGTTGCAGCGGTTGCAGCGGAAAATTGGTTGGTTGGGGTTGGGTGTTGGGTTTTTCCTCCTTTGCCTTTTGTCAGTGAGATGGGCTCTGCGGTCTTCTTCAAAGGAGGTTGCTGCCCGCCAAACTGTGAGGCGCCAAGATGCACGGTTTGAGGTGATATCAGCCCACTGGCGGTGGTCAATGTGGCAGGCACCAAGAGATTTCTTTAGGCAGTCCTTGTACCTTTTCTTTGGTGCACCTCTGTCACGGTGGCCAGTGGAGAGCTCGCCATATAACACGATCTTGGAAAGGCGATGGTCCTCCATTCTGGAGACGTGACCCATCCAGCGCAGCTGGATCTTCAGCAGCGTGGACTCGATGCTGTCGACCTCTGCCATCTCGAGTACTTCGACGTTAGGGATGAAAGCGCTCCAATGGATGTTGAGGATGGAGCGGAGACAACGCTGGTGGAAGCGTTCTAGGAGCCGTAGGTGGTGCCGGTAGAGGACCCATGATTCGGAGCCGAACAGGAGTGTGGGTATGACAACAGCTCTGTATACGCTTATCTTTGTGAGGTTTTTCAGTTGGTTGTTTTTCCAGACTCTTTTGTGTAGTCTTCCAAAGGCGCTATTTGCCTTGGCGAGTCTGTTGTCTATCTCATTGTCGATCCTTGCATCTGATGAAATGGTGCAGCCGAGATAGGTAAACTGGTTGACCGTTTTGAGTTTTGTGTGCCCGATGGAGATGTGGGGGGGCTGGTAGTCATGGTGGGGAGCTGGCTGATGGAGGACCTCAGTTTTCCAGGCCAAACATTTTGGCAGTTTCCGCAAAGCAGGACGTCAAGCGCTGAAGAGCTGGCTCTGAATGGGCAACTAAAGCGGCATCGTCTGCAAAGAGTAGTTCACGGACAAGTTTCTCTTGTGTCTTGGTGTGAGCTTGCAGGCGCCTCAGATTGAAGAGACTGCCATCCGTGCGGTACCGGATGTAAACAGCGTCTTCATTGTTGGGGTCTTTCATGGCTTGGTTCAGCATCATGCTGAAGAAGATTGAAAAGAGGGTTGGTGCGAGAACACAGCCTTGCTTCACGCCATTGTTAATGGAGAAGGGTTCAGAGAGCTCATTGCTGTATCTGACCCGACCTTGTTGGTTTTCGTGCAGTTGGATAATCATGTTGAGGAACTTTGGGGGACATCCGATGCGCTCTAGTATTTGCCAAAGCCCTTTCCTGCTCACGGTGTCGAAGGCTTTGGTGAGGTCAACAAAGGTGATGTAGAGTCCTTTGTTTTGTTCTCTGCACTTTTCTTGGAGCTGTCTGAGGGCAAAGACCATGTCAGTAGTTCCTCTGTTTGCGCGAAAGCCGCACTGTGATTCTGGGAGAATATTCTCGGCGACACTAGGTATTATTCTATTTAGTAGAATCCTAGCGAAGATTTTGCCTTATGTAAATCTACCTCCCATTTATCAACACCCTCTTTTCGTGGCTTCTTTTGTAAACATTTATGCATCTCTCAGATAAATTTCTTTACATCCCTATTACTTAATAATAATTCCACTTCTGTCTCTACTAGTAATCTGGCCAGAGAGGTCGAGATTGCACGTCTAGACTCTATGCCATCTTGCCACGCCCCCTACATCCATATTACTTAATAATAATTCTACTTCTGTCTCTACTAGTAATATTAAATCTTGACCAAAAATTTCACGAAAACTTGATAACAATATTTTGTATTTTCCAATATCTTAAACTTTTCCTTCATTCCACTAAAAGTGGAATTTCTCAGCTTCCCAGCTTCAAAACAATCTTTAATTTTCTTTAAGACCACAATTTTGTCAAATTTAAAGAAAATTATTTTCCATAGAAAATGGATGTCTATTTGGAAATAATGGTGTCCTTCCAGACAGACAACCCTCTTCTTAAAGCCACTTGAATTGTGGGTAATGATTTCTCCTGGCATTCAGTTCAATGAAACGGAAGTAGAATCGCCAATTCGCAGCCTTTAGGACGCAGCAGAAGATTTTGGGAATGTTTCAGAGCTCCATAATGGTTACAATTTTGTACAACTTTCTGGGGCTCCAGTGGAAGGACTGGCTGGAAATAAAAGTGAATGAAACCCCTTCCCCCAGGTATCGTGTTTGCAAAGTATGGTGACTGGTGGAGAGAGCAGAGAAAATTTGCGCACCTGACTCTTTTTTTTAAAACTTTATTTAAGATTTTATAACATGAATAACATATAGGATTACATTAAAAAAAATTAAGAATAAAATAATAAAATTACAATACAATATTAGTAATCTAAATAAACTATACCCTCCCGAATAATTATTACACATTAATAACCCAACTCAAATTAGTCCAACCCCCCCTTTCCCCCCAAAATAAAGAGTGAAGAATTAATAAAGTTAATAGTATATGTGAGAAAAAAACCCACTTACAAAAAAAACAAAAACATAACCGATTAAAATACTAACAAAAAGAAAAGTAATTAATACTAAGATATCAGACTTAAAAAACATATTTAAATCAAACTTAAATGCATATATTTAACAAACAGAGTTAAGATGAAACATATATTTAACTCAAACTTAATATAAAAAATTAGTAAAGTTAGTAACATTATCTATCAAAAATTCTTAAACAATAATCAATTCTTAAAAAAAATTGTAGCATGAAAAAAAAGATGAAAAAAAAACTTTCTCTATAGAGAAATATCAACTAACTTCACATCTATCATCATATTAATCATATAAACCACCATCTTAAAACAAAATTCAAACCTCATTAAGCATTGTACAATTCAATTTTAGTACTCTTCCACCATTTTTCCCTTTTACTTTTGAATAGTTATCCAATAAAAGCTCCAATACCACATTTAAATATCCCCAATCATTACGTTAAAATTCAGATATCCAAATAATAAAAACACATCTACAACGAAATCTATATCTTCAACAAATGGAGCATAAACCACAAACAAAATTCAAGCCTCATTAAGAATTGTACAATTCAATTTATAACTTTCACCATTATTCCCTTCATTCTATAACTAAAATAGCAAAATAATATACACCAGAATTACCACTCCTTCACCTTAAAGTTAAAGAAAAAATATAAAAAAACTTATCCATCCCATTCACATTTAAATTTCAGATATTCCTTATCTACTGAATAAACTTTGCAAACAAAACCACATCAATTTTTAGTTTTTTAAACAATCAAATATTTTCTTATGCTTTTTTTTAATATTTAAACAAAAAAACCCTTCACTCTTTAATCTAATAATACAAAAAAAAAGAAAAAAAACGGGTAGGAGGTTAAAAATACCCCCTCCCGTCTAAACCGCGCAATGCGGTAACTCCCAAAAAAAAATGGGTGTGAGATAACTCACACGTAGCAGATGACTTTCAGGAAATAGTGCCTATCCAGTTCTCTCCCCCAACTCTCATTTCATCTTAAACTAACATCATCATTATTTAATATCCCTTTTTAAAAAAAAACATTAGAAAAAAAAAGGACAACTCTTCTTTTAATCAGCTCCAACTGTCGAGTCACCATTACAACCATTCCATCTTGGAGCACGGCTCTTTTCTTCCATCTCTTGTCTCCTTAGAGATCGCGGCGGACTATGTCTGTTGAAACTGAGTAATTGGCAGCTCTTGAGCAAATGCTATAGCTTCCTTTGGAGAATCAAAGAACTTTGGTTGGCAACCATCTTGGAAAACCTTCAAAACAGCTGGATATCTAAAGGTTGCCTTGTAACCTTTCTTCCACAACAACTCTTTAGCAGTATTGAATTCCCGTCGTTGGAACATAACTTCTTGACTCAAATCCGCATAGAAGAAAACTCGATTATTTTGAATCATCAAGGGTGATTTTCTCTGTTGTGCATTTCTAATAGCCACTCGTAAAATTATTTCTCTGTCGTAATAATTCAAGCAACAAACCAAAACAGGTCTTGGATTTTGACCTGAAATAGGTCTCTACGCAAGGCTCTGATCAAAGTTTAGATAATTTCAGTGCTGTTAATTTAACTTATGATGGTACAATTGGTGGAAAAGAGCAAAAAAAAACGACAACAGATCATCAAAAAACTACATTTTCCAAAAGTTCACGTTTTGGAGCCTACCTACAGGAAAGACACCAGGACTCAGCGTGAAATGGATCCCAGGAGAGAGGTACAGTGTTCGGATGTAGAGCTCTATGTTACTTCAGTAGAGCCCCCTAAAGAGGGCGCCAAACAGCCTTTAGAACAAAGAGTTACTCAAAGGCGCACCTGACTGAGGAAATTTGGACTCGGAAAGAAGCTTCTCGAATTGCAAATCATGGAAGAGGCTGGCTTTTTAAACCAAGCCTTTGAAGGTGAACAAGGTGAGTCGATGCAGAGGAAACGACTGCCTTATATCAGTTTGGCCAACAGTGGATGGTTTCATTCTTGTTAAAACTAGTGGGCAACACAAGGGAAGTGAGGATGTAGATCAGCCCTTGCTCTTCAAGTCACTGCCCATCCTGAATCCTTTAGAGGGACACTTGAAGGAGGTTCTTCAGTTTCAGGGAGGGTGTTTCAGTTCAAACCATCTCCACTTTTCCAGCCTTTATCCCATTGGAGGAAGGGCCTTGGACCCAGAGATATCAGGTGGAGGAAAGATGGATGAAAAAGCTTTGACAATGTTCAGTCTTTCCCTTTGACGCAGCAGAGATCAAGTTCTCTGCCAGCTGTTTCTGATGGGAGAAGCAGCAAACATTTACATTGAAATATTTCCAAACACTTTGGTCGGAGCGTACAGAGACCAGAACAACTGCACTGGTAAACCGAGATACATTGGGACATGTGGTAGTAGAACATAAGAATGTTCGAAACATGACCCGTGGAGCCTGCTCCACCACTCAACAAGATTATGACGGCGAGAGCAATGATCTTGCAGCACCGATGACCCGGCGCAGTCTGTGACCAATTTGTACATTCTTCCCATGTCTGTGTGGGTCTCCCTGGGTGCTTCAGTTTCCTCTCACCCTTTAAAATGGACCAGGGGTTGTAGTTTAATCATCTATTTGGGGGGCTCGGGCTCATGGACCTGAAGGGCCTGTTACCGTGCTGTCTGTCTAAATTTGAAATTGTGAGGAGAGCTGGATGAAGGAGCAACATTAAGAAGTTTGCGTAGGCCTGGATTGAAATAGTTGCAATTACAAAAGGCTAGATTTGGGTCAGCTGATCAATCTCTCACCACAGACCATTTCTTCCCAGTTTCAATATTTATTATTTCCACAGCTGTTACTTGCAAAAAATAGAATTCCCTATCATTTATTCAGGTCAACCTTTTGATCCACATTTCCTTTTAACTTGTGGGACTTCGAACATTATCTGTTTAATCATCTTCGGAGAACGTTTTGAATATCGTGACAAAAAGTTCCTTGGATATTTGCACATACTTGAAGAAAGTTTTGTCCTGGAAGGTGGATTTTGGGGTCAGGTAAGGCAGATGACCTGAAATTGTAGAATCGCATATTGATGGATGGACGATGACTGGATCCAAGTCGGGGTTTTATTCCTCAATTATAGTTACAAGTTCAAATTTATGGTCACATTATTGCCTGGTACCCTCGACACCAGGCCAGAAAATTAACTCTCACGTGCAGACAACAGTATGAAGTAAGAGAAAGACCACAGTTACAGAGAGCAGTGTAACAGTGAGAGATCTGTGCAGAGCAGAGGCACCAAGAGGTTCACTTTCAATATGGGTCTCCTGCGCTAATATCGCAAATGCATGAGGCCACATAGGTGTGAGGGCCGATCATTTCAATCTTCCCTCTCTAACTGTTTGACATTTTCTGTAAATCTGCATCTCACACCTTTTACAGCTCTTTCGTTTGTGTTCACTCCTCTCCCTCGTTTTCTCTCTTTCTCTCTAAACCTCTCTTCAACAATTGTCTTTCTTTTCCTTTTTTGATGCTTCTAATTAATGAATTATTCAAAGAACCCAATAGGTTTAAACCAGAGGTTTTCAAATTTTTCTCTTTCCACTCACATTCCCTCTAAATAATCTGAGATTGGTAAGGGATTGCTGAAGGTGGGATGTTGTTGGAAAGAAAAAGTTGGAAAACCACTATTGTAATCATACCTAACTGACTCGTTATGTGCACGGTTTCATAACTTTGAAGAAATGGGCCAATGACATTTTTCTCAAGCGAAATATTTCAGTAACAATTGGGTCAAGAGCAGTGATTCTCAACCTTCCTTTCCCACAGCATGGGGCCATATAACCACATAACCACTTACAGCACAGAACACGCCAGTTCGGACCAACTAGTCCATGCCATAACAAATCCCCACCCTCCTAGTCCCACTGATCAGCACCCGGTCCATACCCCTCCAGTCCTCTCCTATCCATGTAACGATCCAGTCTATCCTTAAATGTAACCAATGATCCCGCCTCAACCATGTCTGTCGGAAGCTCATTCCACATCCCTACCACCCTTGGCGTAAAGAATTTTCCCCCTTCAATCTTAAACCATGCCCTCTAGTTTGAATCTCCCCCACTCTTAATTGAAAAAGCCTATCCACATTTACTCTGTCTGTCCCTTTTAAAATCTTAAACACCTCTATCAAGTCCCCCCTCAATCTTCTACGCTTCAGAGAAAAAAGCCCTAGTCTGCACAACCTTTCCCTGTAACTCAAACCTTGAAATCCTGTCAACAATCTCGTGAACCTTCTCTGCACTCTCTTTATTTTGTTTATATCTTTCCTATAATTTGGTGACCAAAACTGTACACAGTACTCCAAATTTGGCCTCACCAATGCCTTGTAATATTTCATCATAACCTCCCTACTCTTGAATACAATAATCCGATTTATGAAGGCCAACATTCCAAATGCCTTCTTCACCACACCATCTACCTGAGTATCAGCCTTGAGGGTACTATTTACCATCACTCCTAAATCCCTTTGTTGCTCTGCACATCTCAATAGTCTACCATTTAATGCATATGACCTATTTAGATTTGCCTTTCCAAAGTGTAGCACCTCACACTGTATTAAATTCCATCAGCCATTTCTCAGCCCACACCTCCAGCCTTCCTAAATCACATTTTCATCTACGGTAATCTTCCTCACTGTCCACAACACCACCAATCTTTGTATCATCCACAAACTTGCTTATCCAATTCTCCACCCCTACTTCCAGATCGTTAATATATATAACAAACAATAGTGGACCCAGGACCGATCCCTGAGGAACTCCACTAGTCACTGGCCTCCAATTGGACAAACAATTTTCTACCACTATCTCTGACACCTCCCATCCAACCATTGCTGAATCCATTTCACTACCTCCTTATTTATACCTAATGCCTCCACCTTTTTTCCTAACCTCCTGTGGGGAAATTTGTCAAAAGCTTTACTAAAGTTTAAATAGACAACATCCACAGCTTTCCCTTCATCAACCTTTTTTGTAACCCCCTCGAAAAATTCAATCAGGTTTGTCAAGCATGATCTACCCCTGACAAAACCATGCTGATTCCTCCCTAGAAATCCCCGTACCTCCAAATATTTGTAAATACCATCCCTCAGAACACTTTCCATCAACTTACCCACCACAGACATGAGACTCACGGGCCTATAATTCTCAGGTTTACATTTGGACCCTTTCTTAAACAGCAGTACCTCCAATCCTTTGGCACTACCCCCGTGACCAGTGACATCCTAAATATCTCTGTTAATGGCCCCACTATCTGTCGACAAGCCTCCGGTTTTCCAGTTAATTCTCTCCCTGTGTCAGATTATCATCTGACTGTACAAACACAACCAGTCAAAACAGCATTCCTTGGGACATTGGTGCATAATGTCCAGCCCATAATAATCCCACGTAGACGTCATGGTTACAGGACACTGTTTATAAATCTCACAGCCTTTGGGAAGAAGGTAGTTCCCAACCTGGCAGCCCTGATTTTCATGCTCCTGGACCCCCATTATGATTCAATGATCCTGTGTGATGGATGGAAAGTGTCCTCATTTATTTTGAGCCCAATTTAAGCTGCATTCCGTGGCCTTTCAGTCTCCTCCCACATTCCAAACATGTACGGTATGGGAATGTTAATTAGTCACATGGGTGTATTTGGGTAACACAGGCTGTGCTGTGTCTCTGAATTAATGTTAAGGATTAAATCTTGAAATTAATTTTTATCCTAAAATACGAACAGAAATTAGTTAATTATCAACACCACCATTTGGACTCTGAAGTTCACAAAGCCCCATTGCCTAAAAATGTTCTCCGATGGTGCTGGTAGGACCTTGCTGGGCATAACTTGGCAATAGCATTCTTTGGGACATTTTGAAAGACACTAATATAACATCCAGTTCCTTCTTATTACTGAAACTCAAAATTGGTTCTTGTTTTCTTCCTGCAGCCCAGGTCCACGAGGAGATTGATAGTCATTGGGAAGGAATGAAAGCCAAAGTTGGAAGACTGTGAGGAATGCCATTCATGAATCCTGTCATCCATGAATCCTAACATTTAAGGAATATCGGTCCAAATTCAATGCCTCAACAAACGTACAGAGATACCACGGTCATGGGTTACACCAAAGGCTACATTGTTGGTGCTACCAGGGATATGTGATGTTGAGCATGAGGTGCGGCCTCCGCTCTTTTCACTTCTGCTAATTGTTTTCCCTAGTATTTTTCATGGGCCATGAACACCAGGCAGCAATGAGAATGGATGTATTGTAGAATGGCATCTGTCTCTGATGGGTTGCAGTCATCTGGGATTGCAAATCCTAGCCCTCAGCCGGAAAACAGGATCACATGTTATGGGCTTCTCTTCAACACTGAGGACCTGTTCCAAATATATTCTTGACTATTATGTCTCCTTAAATAACTTCTAGGGAATGACCATCTTCCCAAACCTTACCTCGGACTTGTTGGATGAAGACATTTGGATGACTCATGAGTTTAATCCAGGACACTTCCTCAACTCAGATGGGAACTTCAGCCAGAAGCCTTCATCCCCTTCTCCGCAGGTAATGTGGGTTCCGTGGTTTATTATATGTGTTGAGAGATTAACGAGTGGTGTGGATATCCAGTAACCTCTTCTGCCCTATGCAGAGGGAATATGGTACATTGGTCATGAATTTTTAAAATTCACTTCCTGAACTCCTTGAGGTAAACCACAGTATCGCTGTGCTTGGCTACTGCCAGCTGGACATGCCTCACAAGATCAATCCTATGCACAACCCCTTGCATGCTCCCCATTCATTCCACCAGGACCAGTCAATGAGACTGGCTACTGCTCCAGTCTATAGTCAATAAAAGCCCATCAGTTTCTGTGGTAATTGATGGTGCATCACTCCTAAATGTAACTGTCAAAAGTCTTTAATACCACTGCATCGCTGAAACATTTCATGGAGATAAAATAAAATGAGTGGACTAAACATTGGCTTTACTTTAATAATGGGAGTGCCACTAATTCTGTGGGAGGTCAGTGAGGGATGGACAAGGCAGAATGATTTCAGAACTTGGACACTGCTGGGAACTCATTGCTGTTCAATGACTGTGGCCCTGCAGTGTCATTCCACCCTGTGCTAGGACACTAACCACTCTTGCCCCTTCCCCTACAGGTCACCGTGTGTGTCTGGGGGAGCAGCTGGCAAAGACTGAGCTCTTCCTCTTCTTCACGTCCATGCTCCAACGCTTCATGTTCCTTCTCCCGGAAAATGAGCCCAGGCCAAGCTACAGGGAGGCGAAGTTCAGAATCATCCTCTGTCCGCTCCCTTACCGTCTCTGTGTTAAGAAAGAAGGAGGGCTGCTCCTTCCAAACTGCATGGGATCAGCTCAGTACCTTTTTTCCTATTATGACGGACTCAAGCAGTTTGTTTTCCCTATTTCTCTTTGGAGCTGCGAACCAGTTTTAGGCAACTATCTGTCTCTTGGTGTGTTCAGTATACTTCAAACTACTTCAATCCATTTGCTCAATGAGATCAATCGAGTAAACAAACAGCACAAATTATGTCAAAAAAATTTAATCAAATCCATTCAGCGTATGGTTTAGTCTGGACCTATCTTCATACACATATGTTTGTACAGGTTTATGATAGTCTGGTGACACCATGGTTGTTATCACCTAATAATTTTGATTTAAAACTGAAATAAACTTTAAAGGTTCCATTATTGGAACATAACACTACATTTAGAATGTAACATACTTGAAATTCTTTAACTATGTCTACCATAATGAAGATAAGAGTCACCACTTTGTCAAGCGCCCCTCACAGAAATGAGGCACCAACAAGACCTGAGCTATCAGAGCTTCATTCATAGTGTATGAAATCAATGCACAAAGTCAATCTATAAGAGTGTAAAACTGAAGTACAATTTACAATATGCTGAGATCTCTATTCTGGTCAGAATAAATCTCGTTCCAAACACAAATGAATGTTGACTCTCTGTGTGGAGAACAAAGTCTTTATTTGATTTGATCACATAGCCCTGTTGTGAAATAAGCAGAGTGGATATTGCCAGCCACGGAACTACAACAGAGTTCCCAATGACCAGAAAGAGGGGCCCTCTCCTGATGTGAACAATTCAACAGCTGCGACAGTGAGTTGAAATATGACTTATTGTGAAGTGTGCAAAAGCCTTTGATTCAGAATTGCATCTGGAAAATGCTCCACTTTGGATCTTTAATGGGCTTCAGATGTTTCACATTAGGGGTTTGTGATATTGGTGGGTTCAGACTAAGGCTGCAAATGAGTTCAAAGATTACTTTGGAAGGCAGGCATTGAGTGCTATGAGGAAGTGTAGGTGGATGTAGGGCACCAGAAGGTGAGAACAAACCCATCCCACCTCCAGTAGGGAGATGTAGTTTGAAGTTGCAGTATTCCTGTGAATCTTCAATCCTGTTGCGTGAAGGCATTGAGCCACACTCCCCTTGATGACACAGGAAAGTCTCCTGCCTATATCCATTAGTCTGGATTGGCCAGGCATGGACATGGGTGAGGTTGATGCCCTAAGAATCCTTTAGATTGGTGAACTGAGGAACATCAACACACTGCATCTGTAACTCAAGGTGATCTCTTGAGGGCAGGCTAGACAATGGTGCAAAAATATTCTGGCATTCCAACTGCTCCACCACTTATTTCAAACTTTCAAACCTGGAGCTGAGTCGCTGGTAGATCCTAAATCATAGGTTCCTGGTCCCTGCCGTGTCACTCCTCTCCTCAGGGTCAGCCATCTGTCTTTCTCTGCACAGAACAAGGAGATGTGTGAGGTGGGGGAGTCTCCACAATGGCACTGGGGAGATGAATTAACACCAGGCAGATACCTGCTCAAGGAGAAAAGCAACCAACTTTGCATATCTACCATGGAGTATAGCTGAGGGAGAGCAAAATATTAATAGAGAGCAGTAACTGGGACACCGGTTGTATCACTCTCTGCTTCGCCAGGATATTGGTCGACTCCATGGTGAGGACAGAGTGTGTCTCCATTGTGAGGACAGTGCTTGGCCCCACATTAAGGATAGTGCTTGGCTCCACAATGAGGACAGTGTGTGGCACCAAGGTGAGGATCGTGCTTCCCTCCACAATGAGGACATGATGTGACTCCATGGAGAGGACAGTGCGTGGCACCATAGTGAGAACAGGGTTTGGCTCCACAGTGAGGAGAGGATGGAGTGTAATGGGGCTGGATCCCTCCACCTTCCCTGCAGGCTGGCAGGGGAGGTTGGGGGAGGGGGGGGGGTTGTCAGCTGCAATAGCGCGTTGAAGAATCATTATCACCAACCCCCCCCCCCCCCCCCCTCCTGCTGCTCAGACTGCTCTGCGTCCTGACAATAACCTCATTTATGTTGTTCCTCACACAGACGGCCGCACAAATAGTGCCCAGGGCTGTGTGCATATCCACTGTCGATGAATAAAAGGGGGATGACCTAGTGCCGGAAACAAACCTCATTGACCTCTTGGCTGCGGGGGGGGGGGGGGGGGGTTGTGCCTCCCTCATTCTGGTGATGGACAGTGCCCGAGATAGCTCCTTGCCAAGGGGTACCGTAGCTGCCCTTGTAGTTTCCACTCCTTTACCCTGAATGGGGAAGGGGCGGGCAAGTGAATTGGAGAGAGGTGGTCGGGGAGCACTCAGCGAGAGGGCCTGTGAGCAGGTCACACAGTCGGAGTGCGGGCCAGTGAGACAGCAGCTCATTGAAGCAACTGCCAACACTGTGTGAGTCCCCCACCCCGCCCCACACACACACAAGTGGGGCCGCGGTGAACCTGGGGATGGTGGGAGAGGGAGAAAGGAGCCCAGGGTCCCGGCAGCAATGTCAGAGGCAGCGGCCGATGGGCAGTGGGGACAATTTGCGGGCTCCAGCCGGGAACCAGAGCGCGGGTCCCGGGAGGTCATTGCCCAAGGGGGAGCTCGGTCCCGAAGAAAGGCTTTACGGGTGGGGGCAGCAGAGCAACGACGGCGGCTCCCCTTCATCGGCCCGTCAATATCTCGGAAGCCGCTTAAACAGCGACACGAAATCGCCCGCGGGGGGCGGGGACACCGAGAGCCAACACGATCCGGTGTGTGGAGGGTGGGCGGCTCCCGGGGAAGGGATCCGGGTGCAAATCCTCACGCACTCACCCTCCCTTCCTCCCCACCCAAACTCCAGCGACACTGCTCGCTGATCTGGGGACCATGCAGCTCCCGGCCCTGCCCGGGCTCCCGCTGCTGGGCTGCGACAGCTTCATGGTGCTGGCCGTCTTCTGCACCGTCTTTGCCCTGGTCTTTGACTTGATGAAGAGAAGGAAGTGGGAGAACTACCCTCCCGGGCCCCGGGGGTTTCCTTTCGTCGGGAACCTCCTCCAAGTGGATCTGAGAAACCCCCACCTCTCCTTCGGAAAGGTAAAGGCAGCGAGGGGTGAGAGACCGCGGCGGGGGGGGGGGGCGGCGGGGGGGGGGGGGCGGCGGGGGGGGGGGGGCGGCGGGGGGGGGGGGCGGCGGCGGGGGGGGGGGGCGGCGGCGGGGGGGGGGGGGGCGGCGGGGGGTGGGTTGTGCCGCACACAGAAGTGCTCGAGGGAAGTCAGCAGGTCACTGAAAGGTCTGGGTATATTCAATGACAGGAAGGGGGACAATGGGAGACGGGTTATAAAGGATAATTTGCTGTCAGGGTGGACTCGTGCTGAATTGCCTAATTCCAGGTCCGTGTCTCCTGGGCTATCCACAGTCAGCAAAAGGCAGTTTTGTTGTGGCTTTCTTGCCTACTGTTATTAAGGCCAGGCTTACACAGTTTTCTGGGAGCTTCCTCACTGTTTATTTGTTGTTTAACGGTCTGCATCCACCATTACACAGACATAACATCGGCTGCCAGCCTCACTCTGGGTTATGTTTCAACATAAAAGCCCCCGGGCACACCTAGTGGTTTCAAAATAAAAGACCTGCTAATAGCAGCATTAAACGTCACGTCTCCCTTCAACAACAGAAATGTCATGCAACGATCTTTTTGTGCAGAACAAAACCAATAAGTAAGTGTAACAACATCGCGTGGTATGTTGTATACTAGTCACAATGCAGGTAAATGCAACAGGTCACATAACAGCTTTTTTTTTCCATAGGGCACCCTTTCAGTCATTTATAATCAAGGACTTGTCTTGGCTCAATGGCATGACCATACCTTGTGCGGGGATACGGCCCAGAGTGATCGGGTTTGCACACTGGCTCAGGGTGAGGTTGCTGTTTCCCTGGTTCGCCTGGTCCAGTGATCAGGTTGTCCTCGCTGATCTGAGGCAGCTGTAGGTTGGGTGTGGGCTTTTCATCTCGGGTGTCAAGCCGGTGCCGTCGGTTGTGCCTGAAGGTCTGTCCATTGCTGGTTTCGATGTGGTAGCTTCGTGGGGTTTCTCCGGTTTGGGTGACTGTTGCTGGTTTCCACGTACTATCTTCCTGCTGGAAGCGAATGAGTGCTCCGGCGGGTAGTGTTGTCAGCGGCCCACAGACTTGTCGTACTGCTGTTTCTGCACTGTTCCCTCAGGGGCTACCTGAGGTTGTAACGGTAGTGCTGTCGTTGGTAAGATAGAGCGCAGCCTGTGGCTCATCAGCTGGATTTGGGCTGGAGATTTGAGGCCGTCGACCGGTGTGTTCCTATAATTCAGCAGGCTGAGGTATGGGTCTTTCTTTTCCTCTCTAGCCTGTGTGAGGATCCGCTTTGCGGTTTGGACAGTCTCTTCGGCTAGCCCGTTGCTCTGGGGATAATGTGGGCTTGAAGTGACAAGCCGGAAACCCCATGACTCTGCAAGCTGTTGGAATTGCTGTGAGTTGTAACGAGGCCCGTTGTCGCTGATTATCTTTTTTGGCATCCCGGGTCTAACAAACACGGTTTTCATTTTGTGGATTACAGCAGCTGAGGTGATGCAGTGCAGGTGTTCAATTTCAAAGAATCTGCTGAGGTAGTCACATAGGACAATGTAGTTCTCAGAGTTCCAGGTGAATAGATCTGTTGCTACATCTTGCCGTGGGTTCTCTGGAATCGCCTGTGGGAGCTTGGGTTCCTTGATGTTGGCATTGCGTTGTGTTTGGCATATGTTACACATCATTACTGTTACTCTTGACTCATGCCTGGCCAAAATATTATGTCCCTCGCCCTGTGTTTGCTTTTCTCTACTCTGAAATGCCCCGTGTGTATGCGCTGTAGCAGGTCTGTTCTGAGCTTCCATGGAACAATGATCTTCTCACCCTGTAGAAGGATTCCATCGGTCTCTGTGATCTCGTGGCGGTAGTTCCAATATTCGCTGATTTTTGGGTGACACCTTTTCCTTGTCTCCGACCAGCCTAACCAAACGACCTGCTTGAGTGCTCGTCCTGGGCTGGGCTGCCTTGATGTAGCCGGTCTACGCTCTCTGGAGCTGCACTGATGCCTCGGATAGTGAGCTGTCCTTGTCATCCATGGATTTTCTTGACAGTGTGTCGGCTACCGGGCTCTCTTTGCCCGGTCTGTGGATGAGTGTATCAGGTGCTGTTGACGGTGGTGTGAGAGCTAGTAGCTTGCGGAGTATTATCTCTAATGACTTGTGGTCTGATTCCACAGTTACGCGTCGCCTGTGGGTGTATTCGGGGAATCTCTTACACCCGTATAGGACTGCATAGAGCTCCTTTTCAATTTGGGCGTAGTTTTGCTCCGTATTATTAAGCAGCTTTGATGCATATGCAACAAGTCTGCCTTCCTGCACGATAGCATTTTTTGACGCGTCCACTTGGAGTGTCACTTCCTTTTCAGGATGGAAATAGGCTAACTGTGGCCCCGGTTCCGCTGTGATTGTGTCCTTCATCTGTTGAAACGCTTTCTCATGGGTTGCGTCCCATTTGAACTCTGTGTCACGTCTTAGTAGGTGTCTGAGCGGTACACTCACCTCGACCAGGTTGGGAGCGAATCTGGTGAGGTAATTCATCATGCCGAGAATTGTCTCCAGCTCTGCCTCATTTTCTGGTGGCTGCATGTCCCCGACAGCTTTCACCTTGAGAGGGTCTGGTTTCACGTCATCAGCTGTAAGTCAATGTCCGAAGTAATTCACTTTGGACACACAGATGCGGCATTTGTCCGGGTTTAGCCACACCCCTCTCTCTCTGGTCCGGCTGAGGTTACTGTCATGCTCCTCTCTTATCTTTCCGAACACGATGATGTCGTCCACGATTTCAGCCACTCCATTGAGGCCCTCGTATATTTCGTCTACCCTCCTCTGGAACTCGTCCTGCGCAGAAGGGCAGTCTGAGAAAACGATATCTGCCGTAGATGGAGTTGAATGTAATGAGCAGGGAGGATTCCTCACTGAGTTTGATAGGCCAATAGCCCGATCTTGCATCTAAGATGCTGAAGTATTTTGCCCCGGCCAGTTTGGATGTTACATCCTTAAATGTGGGTAGGGGTTAGTATGGACGTAGTATTGCTTTGTTCAAAGGCCATGGGTCCAGGCTTATTTGGAGCTTGTGTGTTTTTGGCTTCTCACACGTTACCAGGGCATTAACCCACTGGATTGGCTCAGTCACTACAGATTATGCCGTCCCTTTCCATGTTGTCTAACTCCGTTCTTAAACGTTCTCTTAGGGCAAATGGTACCTTTTGTGGCGGGCAAACCGCTGGTGCAACGCTAGGATCTATTATGAAACTGCCCTCACCCTGGAATTCACCGATGCCTTTGAAAACATCTGCGTACTCGCTCAGTACGTTGCACTCTTCCTCACTGGTGTCGGGCACCTCATATACCACCTTGATGAGTCCCAGGGCTTTAGATGCTCTGTTGCCTCGGATGGGTGGGCTGTTACAGTCTACGATGTAGGACTTCTACATAGTTGACTTATTCTTGGACCTTCCTACCATGTTGCAGTAGCTGTTGACCTTCAGTGGATGCCCCCCCAACCCCCACCCCGTAGCCAAGTAGCTTACGCTTGTCAACATAATGGTGCACTGGGCATAATGGTGCAGGTATCATGCTGATTTGTGCTCCAGAATCTAATTTGAATGTATTTTTTTAAAAATTCTGTAGTCCCATGCGCATTATCCTCATCTTCTCTGATGTAACAGTGTCCAAAAACAGCTCTGAGTCAAAATGTTCATTCCCCTTTTCGACTGTGTCTTTTTCTGCTTGGTGTATGGGACTTCGACTCTTGCAAAGTCCTTGAGTTTTCAACACTTTAAGCACTGTTTTCCCTTTGCTGGGCATTCTTCTACCTTGTTGTGGTGTCCTTCACACACACACTACATGCTTTATTAAACGTCTTCAGGCTTTCGTTTTGCCCACTGGTGTTTCATGCATTTCCTGGCTTTCCTACCTTGTGATGTATTGCGTGTCACTGTTGTCAGGAGCCATGGCCTTGAGCTGCACCTGCACTAGCTCGAAGGAGCGGGCTATATCGATTGCCTTATCTAGCGTGAACTCCAGCCCCTGACTAAGCAACTTCTCCCTTAATCTAGGTGAATTGGTAGTGAATACTATATGGTCCCTGACCATTTCTTCACTATTTGCATAGTTGCAGTCTTTAACAAGCAGTTTCAGCTCGGCCACGAAATGCCCGAATGACTCACCACTCCCCTGTTCATGAAATTTGTACCTGGCGAATATGGGATTAGCTTTCAGCGTGAGGTATGGTGAAAATCCGTCATAATATGTTTTTGCACTTTTGCATCGCCCTCACTCACTGTCTACGGGTTGCTTATGTCCCACCCTTTGTCCCCGATCCACAGCAGGAGGAAACTGAAATTCTCCTCCTCTGTTCTCCCTCTAAACAGGCCTGCGAACATGAGCTTGGCATGCTGCTTGTATTGCCGCCATGCATCAGGTAGGTTTGATGATTGCCAGTCCAACCTTGGGGTAGGGACACCGAAGGCCTCCATTATTTTCTCGACCTTTTTTCCCCAAGTGGGTTCCTTATTACTCTGGCACCATGTCGTGTCTTCTTCCGACTGTAAATAAGGCCAGGTTCACAGAGTTTTCTGGGAGTTCCTGCACTGTTTATTCGTTCTGCATCCACCATTACACAGGCATAACATAGGCTGTCCGTCTCACTCTGGGTTCCGTGTTTCAATGTAAAAGCCCTCAGGCACACTTTTAGTGGTTTCAAAATAAAATACCTGCTTATAGCAGCTTTAAACATTACAAGTTTCAGTAAAAGCACAGAAAATGCTGGAGGAATTCCGCCGATCTCACAGTTTCCATAGGACGTGTAGATACATCACTGACGTTTCAGGCCGTGCCCTCCTTCAAGGTATAAGCAGGCGACAAAGACAGAGGGAAATGGGAGGGGAGGAGTTCAGACCCACATACAAAAGGTACTAATTGGATATGATCAGAGAATTGATATTGGCTGTGTGAAAGGAGGAAGGTAAAGGGAGAGAGAGAGAGAGGGATCGAGAGGAAAGGAGAGAGGGGGAACGATGTGAAGATGCCGGCAGAGAGGGCCAGGGCAGATGTGTGTGTAATGGAGGTGTGACAAAGACAGGACTCCTCTCTCTTCCACTCATGTCCATCATATCCTCCTCTGCCATTTCCACCACCTTCTATGAGATCTTAATGCCAGACACGTGTTTCCCCTCCAGCTTTCGCAGGGACTGCTCCCTCTGTCACTCACTCACCCACTCCTCTCTTCCCAACAATAACCCTTGGTATCTACTATCCCCGTGACCACAGGAGATGCTCCACTAGCACCCACACCTCTTCCCTCACCACCATTCGGGGCCCCAAACAGTCTGTCCAACATTTCACTTGTGGATCTGCAGGGGCCATCTACTTCATCCAGTATGCCACTGTGGTCTCCTCTACATCAGAGAGACTAGACACAGACTGGGAGATCACTCGGCTCTCTGCTGCAATAGTGTGGATTTTCCAGTGGCCACCCTTTTCAATTCCCCATCCTGTTCCCTTGTTAACATGATTGTCAATGGTCTCATGATCTGCCAGACTGAGACCACCCTGCAAATTGGAGGTACATCTCATCTTCTGTCTGGACACCTTCCAACCAGATGGTATTAATATTGACTTCTCTAATTTCTGTTAATCTTCTCCCCCCCACTTCTTCCCCCATCTAATTCTCTCACTCTCTCTATCCTTTCACAGAGCCAGAATTAATTCTCACCTTTCCTCGTATCATATCCAATTAAGACCTTTTAGCTGTTGGTCTGGACTCCTCCCCCTTGCCATTCTTCAGTCTTTATTCAGATGTCTTCTTGTTTTTTGCTTATTCCTCGAAGGCCTCAGACCCAGAACAACGGGAATGTACTATCTATTTATCTCCGAGGATGCCGCAAGACCAGCTGGTCTCCAGCATTTACTGTGTGCTTTATGACAATTCCAGTGTCTGCAAACTTCTGAGTTTCACTCAAACAGAGTTTCTGGCCGACCGCTGTGACTCTCAAAATCAGCCATGAACTGACCCCATATTTCAACCAAATAGGAAGAACAGTCAGCTTGGTGATGTTTAACTGCTATCAAGTACAAAGTCTGAGGTCAATACATCTGCTTGTTTAAAGACAAAGGGCTCAACGTTGGCCACCTACTTTTGCTGCGTCAGAAACACTGTGTGAATGGTCAATTTTTCTCCAGCATTTTTGCGAATTGATCTAATAATATTTCATTTTTTATTCTGTGGTATTAAATGTTTTATTATTGAACTGCATCGATTTCACATGTAGTTTAAGTCTATGTTGTGGAGCTGGTGAGGCAATAAAAAGTCTCTGTTTACATGACAACTCTCTCAGGGGAGTCTCCAAATTCAGGCTACATCCAGTTTTTATACTGTTTTTAAAATACAAAGACAAAAATACATGATTAACGGCAGTTTAAACGGCTATAATATCCTGTAACATTTTGAGTGAGACAAGCAACTGCAAAATTAGCTCAACTGTCAGAACCATTCAGAATATTCAAATACCAGTGGTTTGTTGAAGGTTCTGGGCCCTAATGTCAAGGAATGGCTCCCCAGATGCACTAAAATAACCAGAATATTAAGAGCCAAAATATGTTCTGAATAAATTATGTCTCTAGCAATATATTAGGATAGTATTCCAAGCCCAAAGACTGGTTTCAATGGCCACTTAATGTATTGTGGTGGCTCACCACTAGGCAGGTGAACCGGCCCCGCTTGTAAGCCATGTGGCAGGTCAGCTGGCCAAAATGGCGCCGTCAGGGGTGTTCCCTTCCTCCTAGCACGGGGCTCAGAAGCCCACCCTGGGGGATCACGTGATGCCCGGGTGATGTCACCACCCTCCAGCGCGGTTCTCAGCCAGGTCCAGGCTGGGACTATAAGTGGAGCCCAGCAGCCTGAAATAAACTAGTCTGATCTCCTGAGCCCAACCCGTCTGGTTGTGTGTGTTCTTTCAGGAACAGCGTAGCCGCCGCTACAATTGGTGACCCCGACTGGTTCAAACGTCTTTGAACCAATCATAAGCGAGCCTGGGATCAGCGCTATAGCTGTGAAACTGCCTGAATTCTGGGTTCAGGAGCCGGAGACCTAGATCAGCCACACGGACGTTCAGTTTCACCTCCACCAGATTTCGTCCAACACGGTCAAATTCTACCATGTGGTTGCTGCCCTGGACCAGGCCACCACCAGACGTGTTCAGCACCCACATGCCGAAGACAAATATGAGACCATCAAGCTTACTGGATCCCTCGGACTATCCAGACACCAGAGTGCCGCTCGGATGCTGCACCTCGACACCTTGGGGGACAGGTCCCCAATGGAGCTGATGGACGAGATGCGCACGCTCATGGGTGAGCACACCAACTGCCCACTCTTCGAGCGCATTTTCCTTGATCATATGTCCAGGGATATCTGGCCACTGCTGGTCCAGGAGAGCTTCACCAACCCGAGGAAGGTCGCCCAGAAGGCCCAAGAGCTATGGCTCGCACGATTCCCGGAGGGCTCAGCAGTCCAGCAGATCATGAGGCACGGGCACGACCACACCAAACCCGCCCCTAGCTGCGGTAGAGCATCCGGCCCCTACAGGGGCCCCCAAGAGCATAACCAAGGCAACAGCATCTGCTCCAGGCCTCTGCTTCTACCACCAGCGCAGAGGAGCAAGGGCTCGGAAGTGTCGTCAGCACTGCTCATTTCAGGGAAACGACTAGGCCAGCCACTGTTCACGACTGTGGCGGTTGGCCAAGGACACAGCCTCTTCTACCTGCGAGACTCAGTCAGCGGCCGGCCGTTCTTCGTTGACACTGGGGCCCAGAGATCCTGGCCATGGGCGTCGAGTCTATAAACTGACCTCGTGGACCTCCCCTCTGTGCAGCCAACTCAACAGAAATCCGGACGCATGGAGACAAGATAGTCCACTTCCAGATCGGCCAATGATATTTCGCATGGAGGTTCACCGCTTTGTCCCTCCCAACTGCCATCCTGGATGAAGACTTCCCCCTCATACACGGGCTTCTGGTGGTCATTTGAGGTAGGCACCTGGTGGATGCCCATACCTTCCAGGTCATTCGCCTTGACGCCTCCCACTCGGAGCAACCGCAGATGGCCATGATCAGCACGCCCAGAGATGAGTTCCCGCGAATCCTGGAGGAGTTCCTGACACTCCTCAAGCCACAGTTCTCCACTGCCTCACCACTCCACGGGGTGTTCCACCACATCCCCACACAGGGCTCATCGGTTCACGCCAAGGCACGTTGACTCACGCCTGACAAGCTCCAGATGGCAAAGGATGAGTTTTCGCACCTGTTTGAACTGAGGATCATTCGGCAGTCCGACAGCACGTGGCCCTCGCCGCTCCACTTAGTCCCGAAAGCCTCCGGCGGCTGGCATCCCTGCGGAAATTATCGACAGCTCAACGAGGCAACAATTCCTGACCATTACCCCATCCCTCTCATCCAAGACTTCACGACCATCCTGCATGATGCAAGGGTTTTCTCCAAGGTTGACCTGGTACACGGATATCACCAGATCCCGGTGCACCCTGGTGAAATACCCAAGACGGCCATCATCTCCCCCTTTGGTTTGTTCGAATTCCTGCGCATGCCGTTCGGGCTCAAGATCGCCCCTCAGACCTTCCAGCACCTCATTGACTTTGTGGGCAGGGACTTGGATTTTGTCTTATTTATTTGGATGACATCCTCGTCGCCAGCAAGGACCAGGCGCAACACAAAGCCCATCTACATGCCCTTTTCTCCCAGCTGGTCGATTTCGGCCTTACCATCAACCCAGCCAAGTGCCAGTTCGGGAAAGATATGCAGTTCCTGGGCCATACCATTGTCACTATCATGGAATTCCTATGCCCGGACAGCCTCAAGAGGCTGCAGGAGTTCATGGGTATGGTCAACTTTTACAACCGCTTCATCCTGGGAGCTGTACTCATCATGCAGCCGCTATTCACCATCATCAAAGCCAAGCACAAAACGCTTGCTTTGAACCCAAAATCCTGCACCACATTTGAGGCCACCAAGGACGCCCTCGCGAAGGCCACCATACTTGCCCACCCGCACACCGACCTGCATATGGCACTCTCTGTCGATGCTTCTGCCACAGCCATCAATGCCATCCTGGAGCAGCAAGTGAATGGACATTGGAAGCCTCTGGCATTCTTCAGCCACCTGCTCCTCCTGCTGAAACGCTAGTATCTTTGACTGCGAGTTACTGAGCATGTACCTGGCGGTGCGGCATTTCTACTATTTTTTTAGAGGAGAGGACTTTTACCATCTTCACCGACCACAAACCCCTCACCCAGGCGCTCGCGATAGCAAAGGATCTCTGCTCGGCCCACCAACAGCGTCACCTCTCCTTCGTGTCGGAGTTTTTCTCCGACATTTGGCACAAAGCGAGGAAGGACAATGTGGTTGCCGATGCACTCTTGTGACTGGCCATCTGCGTGCTGATGCCCGGCCTCGACTTCGACCAGTTCACCCGGGAACAGAACTCTGATGAGAAGACGAGGGTCTTCAAGACTGCCATCACGGGCCTGCGGTTCTGAGACCTCCTGACTCCGAGCAGTGAAGGCACCATCCTGTGCGATATCTCCATGGGCACCCCACGACCAGTGGTTCCCCAGCAGTGGCGCAGGCAGGTCTTCTATCATATCCATGACCTTTCACATCCATCCATCAGGTCCACAGACCGGATGGTAGCAGAACAGTTCGTATGGCATGGACAGCGGAAGCAGATCGCGGGCTGGGCCATAACATGCACCAATTGCCAGATGTCCAAGGTGCACAGGCACACCAGGGCCCCATAGAGGAGTTCAAGCATGTCCGGAAACGGTTCAGCCACATTCACGTGGACATCGTGTAGCCTTTACCCGTTTCCCAGGGCAACCATTACCTGTTTATGATGGTGGACCTTTGCAGGTATCATACTCGTTTGTGCTCCAGCATCTAATTCGAATGTAGTTTTTTTATTCATTCGCTGGGCTGAAGCGATCCCGATGCCAGACGCCTCCACCGACTCCTGCAATGTTGCATGGTTGGGTCACCTGGTTCAGCGTCCCGGGTCACCTCACCAGCGATCGGGGTGCCCAGTTCACATCTGTGCTCTGGGCACAGCTCGCCAACAGGTTGGGGATCCAGGTACACCACATCACGGCCTACCACCCGCAGGCCAATGGACTGGTTGAACATCTTCACCGCCACAAGTTGGCACTCGTGGCCCACCTCACCAGTCCCAACTGGGCGGACCAACTGCCTTGGGTGCTCTTTGGCATCCGCTCCACTCCCAAAGAAGATCTGCAGGCGTCATCTGCTGAGCTGGTCTACAGTGCGCTGCTAGCACTACCTGGTGATTTCGTCAACATACCCAGTGGTTGCCGCATGAACTACTTGCTCACTTCAGGGCACGCTTGGACTCGTTCGAACCCCCACCATCGCCCAGACATGGCACCCACCCGTATCACGTTCCTGGCGAACTGCTTTACGCGGTGTACATTTTTGTTCAGTAGGGCCTGACCATGGCACCTCTGCAGCGACTGTATAAGGGGCCGTACAGGGTTGTATAGCATTCCAGCTCCATGTTCACGCTGGACATTGGCGGCAGGTGGAAACTGTTTACCATGGATTGGCTGAAGCCAGCGCATCTGAGCCCGTGGTCGTAGCCCAGTGCAAGAAGCGAGGCCGCCCAGCGATAAAGGATTTTGGCGCCAGTTCTGAGGGGAGCTGTGTGGCGGCTCACCACTAGGCAGGCGAACCAGCCCCCCTTGTTAGCCATGTGGCGGGGCAGCCGGCCAAAATGGCGCTGTCGGGGGTGTTCCCTTCCTCCCAGCACGGGGCTCAGAAGCCCGGGTGACGTCACCACCCTCCAGCGCGGTTCTCTGTAGGTCCGGGCTGGGAGCATAAGTCCAGTCCAGCAGCCTGCAATAAACTAGTCTGCTCACTGAGCTCAACCCATCTGGTTGTGTGTATTCGTTCAGGAGCAGAGTAGCTGCCGTTACAGTATATTAAATGGCCCTTTAATTGCCTTCTCTGATCTCATCTGGCCCATTTAACATGTATTCCCTCGCACAGGTACAATGGCAAAGAATTAGTTTGTTTCATACCCAATGACTGGTTTCTATGGTAATCAATACTTTTTCTTTGAATGTTTGTTATAGTTTGAATTAATGTTTGTTCCATCCAGAAAAGTCTATAACACACGACTATATTTCTTTATCACATCTTTCTCTTTTTCCACTGGACCCCTGACCAATAAATTCATCATTATTTCCTGGGGCAAGGTGCCAGAGGAAATGTTTGCTTCTTAAAATTTAAACACATCGCATTACCTTTGGAATTTATTCAACCTGTGTCCCTTGCTGTGATCCTTTGTAATTCAAATCCACAGTCCTTCCACTCCCACATTTTCATGGTGGTCGGAAAAGGAAAAGGCAGAGTAATTTTAAAGTTACAATTTTATTAGCAAAAAGAATTTTTTTTGAAAGGGATGGAGCGTTTGACTCAGCCAGAAAAACTTGATATCGACCCACAGTCAGCTACAGCCTTCAAAGCCTTTAAGTTCTGGCTGCTGAACTTTGAAAACTTCCTGAGATTCATTCGGGTGGAGGAGGATAACCAGCGTCTAACAGCATTGCTGTCTATGGTGTCCTTGAGAGTCTACGAGAACATCCAGGATGAGACCACTTACACCGCAGCCATAAAGGTACTGAAAGAACTGTATGATCAACCGGTGAACAGAGTTCATGCCCAACTCGTGCTTGCATCAAGGAAGCAACAGTCCGGCGAGTCCAGCAGGGCATATTTACAAGTATTAAAGGCGTTGGGCAAGGACTGTAACTGTGTGGACAAAACTGCTGCCGAGATCACTAGCGACCTCGTCCGGGATGCCTATGTGGCCGGGCTCCGATCGAACGAAGTGAGGCTGCGCTTGCTCAAGCAAGGGGTAGAAAAACCAGAGGACGTGGGCCGGATTGCAATCACAGTGGAGGATGCAGCCTTAAAGTCCAACGAGTTCTCTAGGGACTGGACCCCTCGTTCTGATGTGAGTAGAGTGCCCTTCTACCCTACCACCCCCCGAGATACTGACGGCCTGTCGGCTGCTGCTACACTGCCCCGTGCGAACCCAAAATGTTATTTCTGCGGGAGGGACAAGCACAGCAGCTCCCAGTGCCCAGCAAGAAAAGCAATGTGCCAGAAGTGCCTTAAAAAGGCCACTTTGCTGCAGTCTGTAGGACTAAAATGGCCACCGGCAAACACAGTGCCTCATGTGAAGCCCAATTGCCACTATCCCATTCAAACTCTTCTTGCCCAGAGCTCTCATCCAATGAGAGCGAGGGCTCCCCTGCACGGCAACACCTGACGTCACGGAGACGCTGAACCCAGAAGGGGCAGCCCACCCTCGCAACCATGGTGTTGGTTCGCCTCTCGCCCCCGTGCAGAACACTCGACCCGGCCTCGATCCCAACTGTGGCAACCGCTGCTGCTGCCGCCGCCACAGCCACCCCTGCGGCCAACCAGGTACTCACCCTAGCGTCCATCGCTGACGACCGCCGGGGCCCGACCGCCGCGACCGACGACCTACCCACCGCCAACCGCGAGCAACTACAAACCCCACTACTTACCTTTCATCCGCCGACGCTGCTACAACAGCACTTCCGGGAGTTCCTCCAACCTGCTCCTCCAGCATTGACTACGTCATCCCGTTGCGTGACGTCATCCCGTTGCGTGACGTCATCCCGTTGCGTGACATCATCCCGTTGCGTGACGTCATCCCATTGCGTGACGTTATCACGCGAAACTCCCCTCTCAACTGCTTCAATAACACTAAACCAGCAATGCTCTCATCCCCTCACCAGAGCAATGGAACTGATTAAAATGCATGGAAACTACACCAATTGCTTATTTGACTCTGGGTCAACTGACAGCTTTATCCAGCCAGATCTGGCCCTCAAGTTGGGGACTTGACATTATCCCCACTACCCAGAGGATCTCATTAGCGACGAGGTCGCACTCGACTGGGATAAAGGAGTATTGCATCGCCACGCTGGAAGTACAGGGCGTAATGGTCACCCACTTCAAATTATTCGTCCTTCCCCAATTGTGCGCCCCAGTGTTGCTGGGATTAGACTTTCAGTGTCAATTCCGAACGGTGTCCCTACACTTTGGGGGACCCCACGCCCCCCTCTCGGTCTGCCATCGCCCCACCCCCGAAGCACCCGAGCAACCCGCCCCGGGGCCAATCCTGCGGCCTTTCCACACTCCGGATTGCCCCGCCAGCACTCTTCGCAAACCTCACCCCTGGCTGGAAGCCTGTGGCCACCAAAAGTCGGCAATATAGTTACGAAAACAGGCAATTCATTAGGAGTGAGGTGCGTAGATTGCTGGATGAGGGCATCATCAAACCCAGTTCAAGCCCCTGGAGAGCCCAGGTGGTGGTTGTCAAGAACGGGGAAAAACTACGGATGGTGGTCGACTATAGCCAGACCATTAACCGCTTCACGCTCCTGGATGCGTACCCCCTGCCACGCATCACGGATGTGGTGAACCAGATCGCCCAATACCGCATATTCTCCACCATTGACCTACGTTCGGCCTACCACCAGCTCTTGATCCGCTGCGAGGACCTTTGAAGCAAATGGGCAGCTATATCAATTTCTCAGGGTACCATTCGGGGTCACGAATGGTGTCGCGGTCTTCCAGCGGGAAATGGACTGGATGGTGGACCAGAACGGGCTAACCGCTACCTTCCCGTATCTGGACAATATCATCATCTGCGGCCATGACACGCAAGACCACGACGCCAACCTAGACAAATTTCTTCAAACTGCCCGTCGGCTGAACCTGACTTACAATTTGGACAAGTGTGTCTTCCGGACACAGTATAAGGGGCCGTACTGTTGCGTGGTGGAGAACGGGATAGTCATGCCAGATCCTGACCACATGCGTCCCCTAATGGACTTACCCCCCCCCCCCCCATACCCAGAATGCACTCAAACGCTGCCTGGGCCTTTTCTCGTATTATGCCCAATGGGTTCCACACTACGCCGACAAGGCGCGTCCTCTTATCAAGACCACCTCCTTTCTCCTCTTGACCGAAGACAGAGCGGCTTTCGATCAAATCAAATCCGACATCGCCGCTGCGACACTGCACGCAATCAATGAGTCTATCCCGTTTCAAGTCGAGAGCGATGCATCCGACTTCGCCTTGGCAGCCACCTTGAACCAGGCCAGTCGGCCTGTAGCCTTCTTCTCCAGAACCCTCCAGGGTCCAGAGAGTAGACGCTCCTCGATCGAGAAGGAGGCCCAGGCCATAGTTGAAGCGATCCATCGTTGGAGACATTACCTCGCTGGGAGGCGCTTTACACTGTTGACTGATCAATGTGCAGTCTCCTTCATGTTCAGCAACACCCAGCATGGTAAGATAAAAAACGACAAAATTGCCAGATGGAGAATCGAACTCTCCACCTTTAACTATGACATCCTGTACCGGCCTGGTAAGCTCAACGACCCGCCTGACGCGCTCTCCAGGGCGACGTGCACCAGCATACAGATGGACAGACTACAGAAACTCCATGAGGCACTCTGTCATCCAGGGGTCACTAGGTTTGCCCACTTTGTGAAGGCGTGCAACCTACCCTATACAGTCGAGGAGATCCGCTCCATGACCCGAGCCTGTTCGGTGTGCGCTGAATGCAAGCCCCACTTCTTCCGTCCGGATAACTCCCACGTTATCAAAGCCACCCGCCCCTTCAAGCGTCTTAGTGTAGACTTTAAGGGGCCCCTACAGTCGACCAACTGTAATACCTACATCCTTACAGCCATCGACAATATCTCCCGCTTCCCGTTCGCTGTGCCCTGCCCAGACACCACTGCCACCTCAGTGATACAGGCCATCTTCGGGTACCCCAATTCCATCCACAGTGATAGGGGGTCCTCATTCGTGAGCGCAGAGCTGCAACAGTATCTTCTGCAGTGTGGTATCGCTTTAAGCAGGACCACGAGCTATAACCTACGCGGTAACGGCCAGGTCAAGAGGGAGAATGCCACCATGTGGAGAGCGGTTACACTGGCTCTCCGGTCTAAAGGTCTCCCCACCTCTCACTGGCAGGAGGTTCTCACTAGTGCCTTACACTCCATCCGCTCCCTCCTATGTACCGCAACAAATGCCACCCCCATGAAAGGATGTTCCTTTTCCCGAGGAAATCCGAATCAGGAACCACTGTACCGGCATGGCTCACCGTCCCTGGCCCCGTCCTTTTGCGACGCCACATCCGGCACTCAAAGAACGACCCCTTGGTCGACCGAGTGATTCTACTCCATGCGAACCCACATTACGCCTACGTTGAGTTCCCAGACAGGCGTGAGGACACTGTTTTGGTGCGGGACCTAGCTCAGGATGCGGTAGACCCAGCAAACCCCCCAACCCAACCTTCCCCAACTCTTTATTCCCCAGGCCCCGTGCCGCAACAGAAGGACCAACAGCACCCCAATGACCCGGGCCACCCTACCGACAACACGACTGGGGAATTGAGCGAAGGAGCGGTCGCACCCGACGAGCCCGTTGACGACACCACTCCAGCGACCCTGATCCCGGCACCACGGCGGTCACGCCGGATGGTCAGACCCCCTGACCGCTACAGTCCTTAACCTATCCCTTCCTTTCATTCTCTCCCTTGTTTTTTTGTTTTTTTTCCAGGGTCAGTTCTCCAAGAAGGGGTGAATGTGATAGTACAGATCTATCACCAATGTACATAGTGTATATAGTTACTGTATCTAGACTGTGCTTACAGCAATTGGCTGAGAGCTAAGCCACGCCTATTGTCTGGGCCTTAAAGGGTTGTGTCCCTAGCCAGGTCGGATCATTCCGGACTGGTCGGCCACCTGTGAAGAGCTCCTGTCTTTTGCTAATAAAAGTTTGGATGAACAAGTCTTTGATTCTTTCGACGAGCAAGTGTTCAAAGGGACCTTAGGTGTTGTGAGAAGCAGAGGTGCCTTCACAGATTTCGCTCGAGACAAAAATTGAGAACAAAGAACATTTCTCTTATGTTACCTGAGGAGATATCTGTAGTTCATGTACGAGGCCATCAAATTATTGACAGTCCTGAAGATCAGGGTAACAGATGGGCAGATGAAGCTGCCAAACAGGCTGCATTAACAAAAATAATAGAGATGCAGCTGTTATTCCCCATCCCACATGAGATTCAAAAGACTCCCATCTTCTCACAGGAGGAGGAGATTTATATGAAAAACCAGGGAATGCGTCAAACTGCAGATGGGTTATGGTGGACGGCAGAGGGACGTCAAGTCCTGAATAAAACCTTGGCTCGTCAGATTATTGATCAGCTCCACCAGCAGACACACTGGGGAACACAAGCACTTGTTGACGCCTTTGTACGGTCCTTTAATTGTTCTGGAATATACACCTTAGCCAAACAGAGTACTCAGGGATTTCCAATTTGTCAGCGAGTGAATAAGAAAGTAATGCACTATGTAAGACCTGGGGGTCACGATATAGCTGTATGCCCGTTTCAACGAATACAGATTGACTTCATGGAATTGCCCAAGATAGGGGTCTATAAATATCTCCTAGTAATGGTGGATTATTCCACGCTCATCCAAAGTAAATAGAGCTTTAAAGATAGACATTAATTCATCCCAGGTATATATATTAGGTCCCAAAAATTGATCTAATTGTTCTGCACATCCCTGAGGGTCTTCTATCAGAGAGGTCATTTCCTTCTTAAAATTGCGCACCTCAGTACTAGTCAAAGGCACATTCACATATCCGAGACCCCCTGCATCCCCTCCCAAGGGAACCTCTCGTAAAGGTCTCATCCAGTTAGTTTCTGGCTTATCTCCTCCTCTATGATGGTTAAGTTCCTGCCCTCTGGGAGACAAATCAGAGAGTCCTGCCCTTTCCTCCCAAAGGGCCTCATACTTTTCTTCTGAATGACCCTCACAAACAAAGTCTCCTCCCTCTCATGTCAGTTGAGGCGGTAATCTTGCCCTCTGTAAGTGAGTCATCATACCACTCCTACTTTCTCCTTCTTTCTGTGGGGGAGGAGGGGAAGGTGAAGAAGGGTAAAGTGTAGGGGAGAGGGAGGGGATGGGAGCCGGCACAGGGGAAACATAAGGTGGAGGAAGGGAATGTAACACATCCCATCCCTTTATTTCGGGGGCAGAAGGTTCCTCATCCTTCTTATTTGTAAATTTCTTCTCATCCAATATCATCTGATTAGACGATTCACTAAGCCAACAGGCTGCATGTTCCCTACTCCCAGTATTGTCTCCTTGATTTTGGTTGAGCCAGATGTTCAATGCCTGACACATCCAGTCCTCGTCGGATCCGAACTTTGGCCAATATACTGAACTCCCTTTTATCGGATTCTTAACCCATTCCTGACAACAATACCTGACCATGGTCTGCTTATCCTTCCCACGGGTTTTCCCCGCACTCCAATTGGATAACATTAGTCCTAACGGACTGTTTCGGTATTTTATCCTCCCGTCCTTCTTTAGGACTTTTTCCCTTGCTACTTCCTCCTCCCATATTGGCAGGAAAATGAAATTCCTCTTACCGGAATCCAGTAGCTATTCCTCGCGCGCTTCCTTAACGTCCTCCCGTCGTTTGTTCTCAATGCCTCTTGGATATCACTCGCTTCATCCACTGACCAGCTACCCATTGTCTGGGAGTCCAGCTGAATCAGCCGGGGTGCACCTACCCCCATCATCAGGCGTTTTGTCAGTGGAGGGAGTGCGATCCCGGACGAGCCCCAAAGTTGTGAGAAGCAGAGGTGCCTTCACAGATTTCACTCGAGACAAAAATTGAGAACAAAGAACATTTATTTTACAACAGTGCAAAGTTGGGTGCTTCCCCTTACCTTGGGAATACACACACATACTGGGGCTTACCCAACTTTTTATTCGTTCTATTTCAGTACAGAGGTACCTCCCCCCTTAACATTCTTCTGCCTCCTGGATTGGTTTAGCATTAGGTAATTCTGCCTACGTGCAGTTTATGTGTCTTTTTGTGCACACTTGTTTACCAGGAAGTGTCATGCCTTTGTTCTTATTCATAAATCTCAACCCCCAGGACTTGCTAAATCTATCTACTTGCTGTACCCCTGTTCTATTATACTTGCTTAACCCTTCTTCACACTCTATTCTACCCCACCCTTATTCAACCCATCATAATTCATTCCTATTTAGCACTTGTTTGACTTCCCATATTCCATTATCTCTCACAGTGTCATCAGATCCAAATCAGCATTGTGACAGAGCCAACGATCAGGACGGGCATTCAAATCCCATGCTGTCTGTAAGGAGTTTGTACCTTCTCCCCATGTCTGCGTGAGTTTTCCCTGGGGGGTTCTTGTTTACTCCCACCCTTCAATTAATTGGGTGTAGTTGAGTGGCATGGGCTCGAGGGCCTAAAGGGCCTGTTACTGTGCAGTATGTCTAAGTCTAAATTTACAAGTGAGGTGGAGTGGCGATTGGTGAGAGTCTGTGTTGCAGATAGAGACAGTAGCAATTTTTTTTTAATGGACGCGGCCAGTGAGGGAATGGCCAAGTGCAGGAGTGGGGAGTTAAAGGCTTTGGCTCGAGGTGTTTCAGCAAGCAGAGGTTGAGGACGTGCCACAGGTAAGGTCAGGTATGATCTTTTCATAATATCCCAGAGTAGGTAGTTGAAATGGCAGCTAGGGCACTGGAATGCTCTGACTGCAGGATGTGCGAAATCCAGTGCAGCACAGGGGTCCCTGATGACTACACCTGCAAGATTTGCATCCAGCTGCCTCTCCTAAGAGCTAAGAAGCAAGAGGCAGGTAACTGGGTGACTGTTAGGAGAGGGAAGGGGAATAGGTGGTCAGTGCAGAGCACCCCTGTGGCCATTCCCCTCAGTAATATCTATATCCCTTTGGATACTATCAGAAGAGGGATGAGTTATCTGGGCATGGAGGTAGCCAGACAAATAGCACTGTGGTCAGCTCTGAGCCTCAGAAGGGAAGGGTGGCCAGGCATAGCTATAATCAAGCGGGCAGATAAGAAATTGTGTGACCGCAAAGGAGACTCCAGGATAGTATGTGGCCTCCCGGCTGGTTGATCCAGGGTGTCTCTGAGATGTTTCAGAATATTCATAAGGGGGAGGGTGATCAGCCAGAGGTCGTGGTACAAATTGGTACCAATGACATATGCTGGAGTGGGGTAGAGATCCTACAAAGTATGTTTAGGGAGTTAGGAAAGAGGTTGAAAAGCAGGACCTCCAAGGTGCAATCTCTGGATGACTCCCTGTGACACAAGTTAAGAAAGGCCAGAGCAAGAAGATAAGTGGCTGATGAGATGGCGCAGGGGGAAAAGTTTCAAGTTCTTGGATTGTTGGAACCTTTTCAGGGAAGGGGTGACCTATAGAAATGAGATGTGTTGCCCCTGACTCGAGGGGAACCAACATCCTGACAGGGAGGTTTGCTGACGCTGTTGGAGGGTCCGGGGTGGGGAGTGGTTTAAATTACATTGGCAGGGGACTGGGAACCAAGGTGAAGAGGCAGTTGGCACACAAGGAGCTTGTGTGGAAGGACAGGCTGATAGGGCAAAATTGCAGCCATGTGGATGAGTTGCAATGCAACAGGGAGATGGAGTCAAAACAAGCAACAAATACAGGGCTAAAGGGTTTGTATTTAAATGCACCCAGCATGAGAAATAAAGTGGACAATTTTGTCATCCAGCCACCCATTGGCAGGTACGATGTTGTGGCCATCACAGAGTCGTGGCTAAAAGCTGGATGTCGTCAGGAGCCAAATGTCCAAGGAGCATTGAAAAGATAGGCAGGTCAGCAGAGGGGATGGCGTGGCTCTTGATAAGGAATAACATTAAATCATTTGAAAGATGTGACGTTGTGGGTTGAATTAAGAAATGGTAAGGGTAAAAAGACACTGTTGGCAGTTTGTTACTGACCTGAAAATAATAGCCAGGTTGTGGAAAACAAATGACAACAACAAAGCGAAAAGGCGTGTCAAGAGGGCAATGATATGGTAGTCGTGGGGGAATTTAACATGCACGTACATTGGGAAAATCATACTTGGATAAGATCTCAAAAAAAAAGAGAGAGAATTTGTAGAATACCCACTAGATGGCTTCTTAGAACACCTTGTGTCTGAGCCGACGAAGGAAATGGCAGTTCTGGATTGGGTAATGTGTAATGTACCAGAGTTAATATGCCCATTCAGAGCCAGCTCTTCAGCGCTTGACGTCCTGCTTTGCGGAAACTGCCAAAATGTTTGGCCTGGAAGTCAGCCTGAAGAAAACTGAGGTCCTCCATCAGCCAGCTCCCCACCATGACTACCAGCCCCCCCACATCTCCATCGGGCACACAAAACTCAAAACGGTCAACCAGTTTACCTATCTCGGCTGCACCATTTCATCAGATGCAAGGATCGACAATGAGATAGACAACAGACTCGCCAAGGCAAATAGCGCCTTTGGAAGACTACACAAAAGAGTCTGGAAAAACAACCAACTGAAAAACCTCACAAAGATAAGCGTATACAGAGCCGTTGTCATACCCACACTCCTGTTCGGCTCCGAATCATGGGTCCTCTACCGGCATCACCTATGGCTCCTAGAACGCTTCCACCAGCGTTGTCTCCGCTCCATCCTCAACATCCATTGGAGCGCTTTCATCCCTAACGTCGAAGTACTCGAGATGGCAGAGGTCGACAGCATCGAGTCCACGCTGCTGAAGATCCAGCTGCGCTGGGTGGGTCACGTCTCCAGAATGGAGGACCATCGCCTTCCCAAGATCGTGTTATATGGCGAGCTCTCCACTGGCCACCGTGACAGAGGTGCACCAAAGAAAAGGTACAAGGACTGCCTAAAGAAATCTCTTGGTGCCTGCCACATTGACCACCGCTAGTGGGCTGATAACACCTCAAACCGTGCATCTTGGCGCCTCACAGTTTGGCGGGCAGCAACCTCCTTTGAAGAAGACCACAGAGCCCACCTCACTGACAAAAGGCAAAGGAGGAAAAACCCAACACCCAACCCCAACCAACCAATTTTCCCCTGCAGCCGCTGCAACTGTGTCTGCCTGTCCCGCATCGGACTTGTCAGCCACAAACGAGCCTTCAGCTGACGTGGACTTTTACCCCCTCCATAAATCTTCGTCCGCGAAGCCAAGCCAAAGAATATGGGAGCTAAAGATAAAGGAACCATTAGAGATTATAAGATGATAGAATTTGAACGTTGAATGGAAGTGAGCAAATAATATCAAAAAGGATACAAAGGCTTTTTGAAGTACAGTATATTAAGAGTAAAAAAAGAGGCAAGAGTATATTTAGAACGAATAGAAAATGATGCTGGAGAAATTATAATGGGAGACGAGGAGATGGATGAGCGTATCGCATTAGTCTTTACCATAAAAGACATTAGCAGAATACCGGTCTTTCAAGGTGTCAGGGATGAGTGCAATCATGTTCACCAGAAAGAAGTTGCTTGGGAAGATGAATGGTCCAAGAGTAGATAAGACTCCCAGACCAGATGAAATGCACCCCCCCCCCCCAGTTCTGAAAGGAGTAGCAATAGAGATTGTGGAGGCACCAGAAATGATCATCCAAGAATTAATATAGATGCTGGTGTGGTTCTGGAGGACTGGAAAATTGTAAAGGTCACTCCACTATTTACAAAGGGAGGGAGGCAGCAGGAAGGAAATTGTGGGCCTATTAGAAGTTGTTTGAGTCCATTGCCAAGGATGAGATTATGGAGTACCTGGAGGTGCATGATAAGATAGGCCAAAGTCAGCATGGTTTCCACCAGGGAAAATGTCATCAGTTTTCTGAAGACACAGACTAGGCGAGACAAAGAACATGAAGTGGATGCTGTGTATTTAGACTTTCAAAAGGCCTTTGTTTGACAAGGCTGCTTCACCAAATGGGAATGTGTTGGGTGACTGGCAGGAAACAGAGAGTGGGAATAGAGGGATTTTATACTGGTTGGCTACCGGTTATGAGTGTTGGGGCCACTTCTTTTCACGTTGTATATTAATGACTTAGATTGTGGAATAAATGGCTTTTGGCTAAGTTTGCAGATGATACGAAGCTAGGCAGAGGAGTAGGTAGTGAAGAGGAAATGGTGAGACTGCAGAGAGATGAATAGATTAGGAGAATGGGCAAAGAAGTGGTAAATGAAAATCATTGTTGGACAGCGTTTGGTCATGACATTTGGAAGAATGAAGAGAAGGGCAGACTATTATTTCAATGGGAGATCATTCAAAATTTGGAATTGAAAAGGGACTTGGGAGCCCTCATGCAGGATGCCCTGAAGGTTAACCTCCAGGTTGAGTGGGTGTTAAAGAAGGCAAATGTAATGTTGTCGTTCATATCTAGAGCAATAGGATATAAGAGCAGGGTTGTAATGTTGAGACTTTCTAAGGGACTGATGAGGCCTCGCTTGGATTATGGGGTATAGTTTTGGGTTCCTTATTTAGGAAAGGATGTGTGGGCAATACTTTTATCTGATCATGCTCCTGTAGTTTTAGCTTTGAAATTTCATGATATCCCTATCTATAGAAGGCAGTGGAGATTTAATACCTCTTTAAGCTTTTTGGAACAAAAAAATACAGGTTTTCTTTAATACTAATTCCTCACCAACAATGTTAAATTTGATTGTTTGGGATACTATGAAAGCCTACTTGAGGGGACAAATTATTTTGTACACAGCAACACAGCTAATCTTAATAATTTGTATATTGTTTTTGCAAAATATAGATCCGGAGTTGTATTTAAAAAATAAAGAGTTGAACTTAAAAATAAATTTGATCTTCTTTCCACATATCCTATTGAACAACAATTGCTGAGAAGTAAAAGTCATTTTTATACTCATGGTGAAATGAGTGGAAAATTACTTCCAGGTCAATTGAAAGTTTAAAAAAAACTCAAACGAATAAGATTTGAATGAGAGATGGTACAATAACAATGGATCATTCTAAAATTAATAAGACTTTCAAACAATTTGATTCTGGTCTTTATATTTCTGAATTTAGAATTACTTCAATGGCAGTGTTTTTGTCCTATCTCAGGATAAGCATACAAGGCTGGAAGAACCTATTTCTTAGGATGAAATCTCTATAGCTATTTCTTCTATGCAGTCTGGTAAATCTCCAGGTACAGATGGATTTCCTGCAGAATGTTAAAAATCTTTTTCTAAATGCCATGGGCCTCATCTACGCTCTGTGTTTGAAGAATCATTTAAAGAAGGAATATTTCCCTCACATTTTTATCAGACTAGTATTTCTCTTATTTGGAAAAAGGGAAAGAAGCAACAGAATGTGCATCTTGGAGACCAATTTCATTACTTATCATTGATACAAAGATTTTATCTAAAGTCTTAGTATGGAGGTTAGAAAATATTTTGCCAACAATTAGTAATTCTGAACAAACAGGTTTCTATAATATAGAGTGAGCATTGAATACAAAATATAGCCCTCTACCCATCCAACAGAATGTGTTTTTCCACTAGACACTGAAAAACTGTTTGACTGGGTTGAATGAAAATATTTATTTGCTATATTAAAGAAATTTAATTTTGGTCCAGATTTTAATTGGATTAAGATATTAAATTTATGTCTTATGGGTTCAATCGATTCTAATTTACAACAGTCAAAAATGTTTAGGCTATTTAGGGGAACATGTCAAGGATGTCCATTAAGTCCTTTACTGTTTGATATAATACTTGAACCATTAGCAGTAGCCCTTCAACAATGTAGAGAATTTAAAGGATTAATTAGAAATGAAATTTAAATTGATCTCTTTTTGCAGATAATTTATTGCTTTTTATTTCAAATCCAGAGGTTTCTTTACCAAATATATTAACTATGTTTGCTCAGTTGGACAATTTTCAGAACAGAAAATAAATTTACAGAAGAGTGAACTTTTCCCTTTGAAAAGGATCTCTTTCTATGTATTCTAAATTTCCGTTCAAAATTGTTAATGTTCAATTTATATACTTAGGAATCACTATCACAAAATATTTTAAGAAGCTCAGGAAAGAAAATTTTGTAGCATTACTTAATCAGATTAAAATATTATTATCAGGATGGTCACCTTTTTCGATTAGATTGATTGGATGTATTAATTTGATTAAAATGAAAAATCTACCTAAATTTTTGTTCCTTTTCCAAGCCTTACCAGTTTTTATTCCTAAATCCTTTTTTTAATTCATTAGATTTGGTTATTTCTTCATATATATGGCAGGGAAAACAACCACATATAAATAAAGCCCATCTCAGAAAACTTAGCAATGAGGGAATGCCACTTCGAAATTTTTGATTTTATTACTAGGTGATTAATTTATGCAGTTTACTTTTATTATTAAAATTTGATAAATTAGCAAGTTGTCCTTCTTGAGCAATAATGGAACTGAACTTTTCTAAGAAATTGTCCATGTTGGCAATTTTAGGTTCCACTTTATGCTTTTCATTTTCTAAATTGACACACAATCTGATCGCGAGAATTAGTTGGAGAATTTAGGACATTTTTGGGTTATAATAATTTTTCTCTGGCTAGTTCTATTAAAAATAATTATCTATTCCCACCTTCATTATTAGATGAAAGCTTTAAGGAACAGTACAAATTTAGTATTAAAATTTTTAAAGATTTATTTATTTGAAATAACTCTGCTTCTTTTGAACAATTGTCAGTTAAATTCAAGTTCTCTAATAGCCATTTTATAGATATTTGCAAGTTGGAATTTTGTTCAGTCTAAATTGAACTCTTTTCCACGAATCACCGATTCAAATATACTTGACACACTTTTTGATCTACAATTTGTTCACAATGGATTGATATCATGTAATTATATTGATCTATTGGATTTAAGATTAGCCTCAAGGCTAAGATTAAAAATGATTGGGAGTGTGATCTTAATATAACTTTTTCAGATGAGGATTGTGATTCCACTCTTCTTTTGATCAATGAGTCTTCATTTTGTGCATGGTACTGTTTACTACAATTTAAGGTGATGCATAGAATACACATCTAAACTCAAATTAGCCCATTTCTAATTTTTTGTGAAAAGTGTAAAATTTTGAAGCCTGGCAGTGTCTTAAATTAGGAAGTTATTGGCAAAATATTTTTCATTCTTTGTCAATGATTTTTAAGATTAAATTAGATCCATGCCCTTTAACTGCCCTGTTTGGTTTTTCACATGAACCATATAAATTTTTATCAGCATCCCAAGAGAAGCTTTTAGCAGGTTGATAGCCAGATGAGCAGTTTTAATGAAAAGAAAAGATGAACTCTCACCGACTCATGCACAACAGGATGTAATGTCATATTTAAGTTTAGAGAAAATTAGGTATGATATTAAAGATAAAGAGTTTGAGTTTGACAAGGTATGGGGCTTATTTATAAAATACTATCGAAATGGCATTTTTAGGTGATTTGGGTGCTCTGGGGTTGATCCGTCCTTCTTCTGGAGATTGCACTTGTAACCTTGATTAGAGGGAGGGGATAGATTAGTTTTAGTTCTAGGATATTTTTTCTTTTACTTTAGTGGATTTCTGCAGTTCAACTATGATTATCCTATAATAACCTCTTTTTAGATTTTATTAAGGTATAATGCGATTTGTTATTAGTATTTAATTGATTTATATGTATAATCATTTTTATAGACAATTATATTTAATAATAAGGGATAGAATTAAAATTTTGTTATATTGTGTGTTGACTTTAATTTTATGTATATGCAATTATTTTGGCTTGTTTTATTAATATCTTGTACATGGATTATTATGTTCAACTCAATAAAAATATTTTAAAAAGAAAGAAAATGTGAATGGCAACCTTCAATAACAGAGGGAAGGATATTTTCCAACCTACTAGCCAAAATTTTAGAAAGAACCTTAAAATCTACATTCAGCAAAGAAATTGGCCATTAGGAAGATCATTCAATCAGATCTTTATCTTTTTTAGGAATCAATGAAATAGACATTTTATAAAAAGATGGTTGGTAAGGTCCCAGAGAAAGATGAATTTTCAAATACTTTACATAGTTGCAAGTAGGTAAATTAGTAGACGATTTTTAAACAATCCACCGTAAAGCCATCAGGACCTGTGGCCTTGCCAGATTGAAGAGAAGAGATAGTTGGGAAACTTCTTATTCACTGACACATTGACTACCTTGTATCTGCTGCCATTGTAGCCTCATGAGCAGTGTTTCACAGATTACAAGGGATAGTTTACTGCCTGATATTGAGTGTGTTTTCCCTTTACAAAGTTCAGATTTATTGTTAGAGTACAACATGACATCATTTACAACTTGAGATTCTTTTAACTGTGGGCTAGGCAGAACTTCCATTGGTCGGTAGTACAAAAATAAACTGTACTCAAGAAAAAACATGTATACAAGAGAGATAAATGTAAACAAAGAAAGAAATGTAAACAAAACGTGCACGATACTGGATATAAATATTCCATAATAAATAATGTTCAAAGTCAGTCATGAAATGAATCTCTCATTAAGTTTATCATTGAGGAATCTGACGGTGGAGGGGTAGCAGCTGTTCCTGAACCTGGTGGTACGAGTCTTGTCGCCCTGATGCCTCATCCCTGATGGCAGCAGTGAGAACAGAGCATGTGCTGGGTGGTGTGGATCCTTGATGATTGCTGCTGCTCTCTGACAGGAGCGTTTCCTGGAGATTTTCTTAATGATTGGGAGGGTTTTGCCTGAGATATACTGGGTTGTGTCCACTAGCTTTTGCAGGGCTCTCGTTCAGAGATATTGGTGCCCCCACCCCACACCCCCCATACCAGGGTGTGAAGCAGCTGCGTCAGCACATTTTCCACTACGTCTCTGTAAAAGATTTCCAAGGTTTCTTACCAAACTGCCGCAAACTCCTGAGGAAGTTTTCTTCATGATGACATTCGTGTGTTGGGTCCAAGAAAGATCCTCTGAGAAAGTGAGCCCCAGGAATTTCAAATTGCTCCTCCTCTCCACCCCTGAATTCCCCCACTGATCACTGGATCGCACACCTCTGATTTTTTTTCCCCTTGCTAAAGTCCACAATCAGCTCCTTGGTTTTGGTGACATTGAGTGCAAGGTTATTGTTGGTGTGCAGCATCTGCTAACGGCAGCGCTACTGAAATGAGAGGCATCTCCACAGCTCAAGGGTGAACCAGCAACTGAACTTGATTTTGAATTACTTTGCTGCTCGAGGGGACCGTGTACTTCGTGTGTGGGGCACGCTGGCCTTAGGCAGTGATGTCGCGCATCATGGGGTCACTACCCATCCAGCGGCGCGCAACCAGGAAGTGGTGCTGTCCCCCGGGCAATGCGATTTGCCAAATGCGGGCTTCTCCTTCGAAGAGAAGGGGGTCCCGTGCCATCTTGTGTCGGACGGCTGGGGTGGTGATTCGGCCCGTCTAATTGTGCTGTTGCTCAGCCCACTACAGGTTTACCATTCAGCTAGGTTTTCAATCTCCCTACTTTATGCTGACTCATCTCTCCTTTTTATACAACCCACTACTGTGGTATTGCCAGCGAATTTGTAGATGCTGTTATTGTCATGCTGAGTAATACAATCTTGGGTCAAAAGCAAGTTCAGGAAGGGGTGAAGGATGCAGCCCTGAGGTGCTGAGGTACTGATAGAGATTGTGGAGGAGATGTTCTTACCAATTCTCACTGATTTAGAGGACATGGGTAAGGCTGGTCTGCTGCCTTGGTTCAAGCAGGGGGGAGCATCTGTATGCACTAACTCCATGGAGGATGGTGAACAGGTACAGAGATACAAGCAGAAACAGGCCAAGCTGAGGGTGGGGTGGGGGTTTGGAGGATCAGCAGCCCACTGACTGGTGTGAACCTATGGGATTGGAACTTCACGGACACATCGTCTCAATGCAGCCTGGTCCTCAGTACCAACATTTCACAACACTTGGTGTTCAGTGTTGCTGCACAGCTGGGCAGCTGCCCACCCACAGCTGGATGTGTGTGTGTGTGTGTGTGTGTGTGTGTGTGTGTGTGTGTGTGTGTGTGGGACTGGGAATCCAGTAGTAATGGCCTGCTGTTTCTTTCCCATTCCCCTCCCCCACCCCCACTAAAAGCTGTGGAAGAAGTACGGTAACGTGGTGAGTTTGGATTTCGGATGGACAAACATGGTGGTTCTCAGCGGCTACAACACCCTGAAGGAGGCGCTGGTGAAGAAGTCAGAAGATTTTGCAGACCGGCCGGACTTACCAGTGTTTCAAAATGTGCTTGAGAGATTTGGAAGCGGTGAGTATGAGCTCAATGCACCCAGAACCCACTCCCTGACCCGGTAGGGAGAGTGATCTCTGTGTTTGCAGTGAAGTAAGTATGAATGTATCCTGAAGAAATCCTAGATGGAGGGAATTTCAGGGGAGATAGATCTCAGAGGTGGATTTTTCACTTGGACAGTTGTTGGTCACTGGAATGGAATGGTGGGGGAGGTTGGTACAATAGGGACATTCAAGAGATCAGTACGTAGTTGTAAAAAAAAAGTTTTGGGTGTGAGATATGGGAAAAAGAGTTTGGTGCAGCAGCTTTTCACAGTCATGGCCTGAAGAGCCTGTACTGTGCTGTAATGATGTATGTTCTAAATCTTGGTGACTAGTTCCCCTGAGATTTCCCCAATTGCGTTACCATGATATACAAAGGGGTTTCTTTGAGATGAACAATTATACAATGTTCTGCAGTGGATGGAAATGTGAGTAGTCTGCTCAAGCACATACCTGCTTTTGCTTTTCCTTGATGAAGGGCCCAGGCCCGAAATGTTGGTTACTCGTTACCTCCTACGGACTTTGTGTGACTTTGTGTGACCTTCTGACTTTCTCCTGCACTCAACCCCAGCGTCTGCCGTCTATTTTGTTTAACTACGGTCAAACCTTGGCAAGTTTGCATAAAGCCTTACTTCAGTTGAATTGCTTCCTCTTCACCACAGCAAGCTGTTCAGAGTCTGTCCTGTGTTCAATATTCTTGGCGCATTTATCAAATGAGTGAGATGGTTGGGATATGTAGGGATGTAGACAGAGGAAATGGAAGCTGATTGTTTTCCACTGAATTTGGGTGAGAAAAAAAACTTGAGGGTAAAAAGTGAGATATTTAGGGGAACATTAGGGGAACGCAGAGAATAGTGAGAATGTGGAGTGGGCTGCCAGCTGAAGTGGTAAATTTGTGGCAATTTTTTAAGAATTCTTAATTTTAAGAATTGATAAATATTTGGATATTGATGGGAAGGGATTGGAAGTCTATAGTCTCAATGCAGGTTAATGGGGCTGTGCAGAATAATAGTTTGGCATGGACTAGATGGGCCAAAGGGCCAGTTTCTGTACTATAGTTTGCTTTGTTAGTGATGCAGCTAGTCAACCAACATATAGTACTGCACTAACATGTTCAATACAGAGTGACAGCGAGAGGTCAGTTAGAATAGAGCAATAGCAACATTGATAGTGTGAGGTTCATTCAGGAGTCTGACAACAGCGGGAAAGAAATTGTGGAATCTGGTGGTGTGTGATATCACAATTGTGTCGTCTTTCTGACAGGAGGGAGCTAATGAGAGTGTGATAGGGGTGTGTTATTCTGGTTCGTGAGGGTCCCTCAGGTTAAGAACCAGACCAAAGTCTGGGTACAAAGCACACGTTTATTTCGGGGATGCAAACGGGACAACAGGGTCAATATGTTAGGCAAACCTATACACACATAATACACAAGGGATAACAAGGGAGGAACCGTCAGAAACTGGGGTAATTACATGAACATAGACATTCAACAGTCAGGATCAAGGTGATACTACGTGCACAGGCTCTTGCTACCTGACTGCGGGACTCACCCAACCCAGTGCAAAAGGTGCTACTTTCGTTCCACGAGGAGTCTAAAAGAGGCAGAACAAAGGGGCACATGGTCCTTTATAGTTCTTCAGGCAGTACTGGGGGGGGCAATCACTTAGGGCAGGGTGGCCCCGTCCACTGCTGTGGCCAATGGCTCAAAGCCAAGTGCAGAGGTCAGTCAAGGTGATTCACCTGGGCCAATTGGGTGAAGGTCAGAGCTGAGTCTGGGCAGGGTGATTTAGGTGGGCCAATTGCAAGGATCACCTTGATGGGTTGGGGTGAGCCTTTGACCTTGATTGGCAGGTAGTGTGCCCTCTGGAAGGAGCACCACCAGGTGGTGGATGCTGCCTCTCCATTACAGGGTGGGATAAGTCTTTTAACTGCTTTTGCAAGGCAGTGGGAATGTAGATGGAATCAATGGAGAGGACAGTGGGAGGGGGGAGGGGGTGGGAGGGAGGGTGGTTCACTTGATCATCAGTTACCTGTGTTGTGTTGCTTGTGATGACAAGTTGAGAATTCTTCCTCTTCCTCAAAATGAAACCGGGTTGGCCAACCATGAGCTTCTGAAACCAGCATGTTGCTGGCAGTCCTGGAAGTTCCTGTTCTTGTGCCAACTGTAAGTCCCGAGCTTTCAATGCTGAGTGTGGTGAAGAGATGGGATAGTTGGGGGATTTAGTCCTGAGTTAATTTCAAATCAATTATTGAGTCATAGAGCTGGAAGGCACCTGATTGGTGACAATTCTTAATAGCATCGGAGAAAATGAAGACAAATCAACACTGTGGTGTTTTTTTTTCTCTCTTCACGTTCATTAACAGTTGAGCTAAAAATGCCTGCATTTCTATCTCAACTCAAAGTCAAAATTCATTGTCATTCTGCACTGAAATAGGCCTTTCAGCCCATCACATCTACACCCAGGTATACTGGCTCCATATACTGGCATGTGAACCCTAGCCTTCAACAGCTTGGTGATTCAAATGTTTGTCCAGATGTGGCATGAACCTGCCTCAGGCAGCGTGCTCCAGATTTCAACCAGCCTTCACCTCAGTGGTTAGAGCACCGTTCTTGTAAACCAGGGGTCGCAAGTTCGTTCCTCGTTGGGGCCTCATTTCTGTGAGGGACACTGGACGACGCTGTCTTCCTTTCCGTGGACAAAGGTAAAAAAAAAATCAAGCATGTTACATTCCAAATGTAATAATGGAACCTTTACTGTTTCCTTTCAACTTCTCCCTTCCAGTCGTACCCCCTCTGGCATGGGGGAAAGTTATTACAATCTGCCTCTCTGTTCCCCCTCGTGATTCCTTTGTTCCCGGCAGGTATTGTCTTTGCGAAGTACGGGCAGTGGTGGAGAGAACAGAGAAAATTCTCACTCACCATGTTGAGGAGGTTTGGAATGGGGAAGAAGTCACTGGAGCTGCAAATTGTGGAGGAAGCAGAATGTTTGATGAAAATGTTTGAAGAGGAAAAAGGTAAGGCAGCACCTTTTCCAGGGAGCGCAGAGACTCCCCAGCTGGGGTGGAGATATCGGTTTTCCCAAACACTGAAGTGCAAGGAGAATTTCAAAGATTTGGCATTTTGATAGGAGGAACGAAGAAAAGAAATATGGAATAAAATAATCTTTAAAAGAACATGAAAGAAAGGTTCAGTTGGTCAGGCAGCATCTGTGGGAAGAGAAACATTTCATGTTTCAAGTCTGATAGGGAAAGAGAGAACTATGGTCATTTTTAGCAGTGGAGAAGGTGAGAAGTGATTTCTGTTTCAACGGCAGAGTGCATTTATCGAGGGGTTGGTGAACTGAACCTCAATTACATGACCAGTCATCAGTCATTATCCTTCTCAACACAAATGAGAGACGTGGTTAGTGCAAAACTACTATAGCCCCAGCAACCTGGATTTCAATCCGGCATTTGTACGTCCTCTCTGTGTAGGTGAGTGCTGAGTGTACCGGTTTCCTCCCATCCTTCAAAACGCAAGGCGGATATATGTTGAATGGTATTTTTGTGAGCCTTGGGCTCATGGGACGGAGGGGCCTGTTGACATGCTGTATGTCTCATTTAAAAGTTACAGCTGGTATATTTACGAATTACTGAGCATTTGTTATTTGCATTCACCATTTACCATTTTCATTTCAGGACTTCCTTTTGACCCACGTTTCTTGATCAACAGCGCGGTCTCAAATATCATCTGTTTGATTGTCTTTGGATATCGCTTTGAATATCAAGATGAAAAATCTGTTGAACTTCTCCACACTATCAAAGAAAGTTTCCAACTGGAGGGAGGATTTTGGGGTCAGGTGAGCCAGACTAAATTTGTCAGTTTTGGAGACCATTGCCTGACTTTAGAGCTGGAAAGTATTTTTGAGTGCTGCATTACTGGGAGAGTTTCAGACCAAGGTGATATATTTACCAGGTAAGGGAACAGTCATGGAGTCACACAGCGTGGAAACGGACCCTTTGACCAAATATCCACGGTGACCAAAATGTCCCTCCCTCATTAGTCCCACCTACTGCCATCTAATATCGAAGTTACCTCTCTCAGAGGATGGTAACTTCCTGGTATTCTATATCCCAGCACAATGTGGACACTGGAGGGATTTACTAAGTCAGGGATATATTTTTGAAAGATCAGGGAACTGAGGTCTGCAGGGGACTGGCACAGATGAGGAATTGAGGGCTGGGGCAAATTTTCCAAGATCCTATTGAATGGCAGGGCCGACCAATGTGACTAAGTGACCTCCTCCTGCTCCTATTTACCTGTGTTCATTGGAGGAAGTCCTGGAATCACTCTGGAGAACAGACTGGTGGAATGACCAATCTCTTGCTGCTGTAAGGTTTCCAAACCCTTATGTTGGAGCCATTTAATCTCCACCCACATCACATGGGGAGAGGCTTTTGGAAATCTTCAGTTGAAAGTTGGAGAATGGGAATAGCTGAACCTCAGTTTACACCATCACTTACTCAATGGGACCACCGGTTTGGTGCATTTCTGGTTCATGTTGGATGCAGCCAAGTGTTGCCTCCAGAAATAATCGAAAACCTCTTCCCATCTCTGAATTGGCAATGATACAACACATCAGCCATTTCCAGATCCAAATTAAGTATTTCCATGGGATGCAAACCCTGTTCAAAGACATTTTAAACTCAATTTCTGGGAACTTCTGTGCTTTTATTTTGCAGCTTTTATTTCCCAGTACTGGCAGCTTTAACCAAAGAGATTTATTAAGATTGTGTCTACGTATTCATCATGGCTATCTCTCATAATCGAGGATGGTGGCCTTCGGTCCATTGATCCACAGGGCGAAAATGCCTGTGGGTGTATTTGTTTACTGGATGGGTCACGTCTCCAGAATGGAGGACCATCGCCTTCCCAAGATCGTGTTATATGGCGAGCTCTCCACTGGCCACCGTGACAGAGATGCACCAAAGAAAAGGTACAAGGACTGCCTAAAGAAATCTCTTGGTGCCTGCCACATTGACCACCGCCAGTGGGCTGATATCGCCTCAAACCGTGCATCTTGGCGCCTCACAGTTTGACGGGCAGCAACCTCCTTTGAAGAAGACCGCAGAGCCCACCTCTCTGACAAAAGGCAAAGGAGGAAAAACCCAACACCCAACCCCAACCAATCAATTTTCCCCTGCAGCCGCTGCAACCGTGTCTGCCTGTCCTGCATCGGACTTGTCAGCCACAAACGAGCCTGCAGCTGACGTGGACTTTTACCCCCTCCATAAATCTTCGTCCGCGAAGCCAAGCCAAAGAAGAAAGAAAAGAAGACTTGATGTTGCACTCCAAGAAGCACATGATACTTCACAAATCGACCAACTAATTCCAATGGCGTGGAAACCACGACAATTGGAGTTGATGGATTTGTGGCAGCCTTCACAGCCATTGAGTTCAGAGTAACTTTGTCTGCCTGTTCCACCGTTGAGGTCTTGGTTGGATTGTTCTTTGTCAGGGACCTCACCCTTGTTCTTATCGCCATGGGTGACCCAACCAGTAGCATAGCTCCAGACAACATCACTCTCGGATTACAGGACTACACAAGCTTCTTCACCATGACAAGTTGACAATTCACAGAGAATACATGTATTACTGATTGTATCAATGCTGCTACCACTATTAAAGATGACTTAAAATGCTTCCAAACCACTTAAACTACCATCAGTCTAAAGGTCTGGAAGTCCAAAAGGGCTGATGGCTTGGAGTTTGTCAAATGTGTTCAGGAAAGTTTTATAAATCAATATATAGAGGTACCAATGAGAGAGGATGCAGCACTTGATCTCCTATTAGGGAACCAGCCAGATCAGGTGACAGAAGTATGTGTAGGCAAACATTTTGGGTCCAGTGACCATGTCATTAGTTTCAAGTTAATTATGGATAAGGATAGGTCTGGTCCTCAACCTGAGGTTCTAAATTGGAGAAAGGCCACTTTTGTGGAAATGCAAAAGTATCTAGGAAGAGTGGATTGCGATTTGTTGTTTTCTGGAAAGGAGGTGCTCATTAAGGGCATGGCTTTCAAAGGTGAAATGTCGAGAGTTCAGAGTTTGCATGTTTCTGTCAGGATTAAAGGCAAAGATAACAGGCATAGGCAACTTTGGTTTTCAAGGGACATTGGCAATCTGGTAAAGAAGAAGAGAGGTGTACAGCAGGTATAGGTAATAAGGAGCAAATGAGGTACCAGATGAGTATAGAAAATGTAAGAAAATACTCAAGAAGGAAATCAGGAAGGCAAAAATAAGACATGAGGTTGCTTTGGCAGATAATGTGAAGGTAAACCCAAAGGGTTTCTACAAGTATGGTTAAGAGTAAAAGGATAGTAATGGGCAAAATTGGTCCCCTAGAAGACCAGAGTGGTTGTCCATGTTTGGAGCCTCCCAAGATGAGGAGATCTTAAACAATTTTTTTGCATTACTCAGGAAACTGGCATTGTGTATAAGGAAGGAAGGGAAACAAACAGTAGTGGCATGGAACATATAGAGATTAAAGAAGAGGAGGTGCATGCTGCCTTACAGCAAATAAAGATAGATAAATCCCTTGGGCCTAACATGATAATCCCACAGACCTTGATGGAGACTAGTGTAGAAATTACAGGGACCCTGGCAGATATATTTAAAAGGTCGGTAGCCATGGGTGAAATGCTGGAGGATTGGAGGGGAGCTCATACCGTTTCGTTGTTTAAAAAAGGCACCAAAAGTAAACCAGGAAATTACAGTCCTGATGTCAGTAGTGAGTAAATTATTGTAGTGTATTCTGAGAGATTGGATATAGAAATATTTGGACACCCAAGGTCTGATTAAGGATAGTCAGCATGGCTTTGTGCGTGGTAGGTCATGTTAAATGAATCTTATAGAGTTTTATGAGGAGGTTACTAAGAAAGTAGATGAAGGAAAGGCTGTGGATTTTTTTCTACATGGACAAGGACCCACATGGGAGATTCAGACTCTAGGTATCCATGTAAACTGGATTCAAAATTGGCTGAATGGGAGAAGACAAGACTGAGAGTGGTAGTGGATGGTTGCTTCTCAGACTGGAGGCCTGTGATTTGTGCTGTGCGTCAGGGATCGGTGCTAGGACCATTGTGGTTTGTTGTCGATATCAATGATCTGGATGATAATGTCAGAAATTGGTTCAGTAAGTTTGCTGATGACACTAAGATTGGAGGCGTTGTGGACAGCGAGGAAGGCTTTCAGTTTTCAGAGGGATCTGGACTTACTGGAAAAAAGGCCCAGAAAATGGCAGATGGAATTTAATGCATGTGGTGATACACCAGTGTATACTGTTACTGGCACTGGGTCTACATTTGCTTCATATGTATGGCTGGGCCCACCTTCCCTCGGTGACTCCATCTGCTGGAATCCCCTAATAAAGCCAGTTAAGCCAAGTCCCTCCCTCAGTACGAATCCTGGGATCGGACCAGAACAGGAGCATGATCCAAGTCTTATGGTTTTAAAAGCCTTTCGTCCTGATCTCTAGCCATTTGGTATTATTGATAGTCAATTTTAATACCATAAAAGTTTTGTGGGGACAAGCTACTAAAACTGGATAAACTAGATATGGATCCACAAATGCCCAACACCCCAGAACAATTTGAGCTCTGGTTTATCTGCTTCAATGACTTCCTGCACGCCAGCGCTCAAGTCATGAAAATCAACAATGACAAACTATGCTCGGGGTGATTGTGGGTCGGCCATCGGGCCTATCCCTTCATCAGAGGCTGCATGAGGTTCAACGAGGCCATGGGTAAACTCCAAAGCAGGTACGGCCCCAAGACAAATGCATCCTACTCCAGACACCTCCTCGCTATGAGCAAGCAGCGGCCCGGTGAGCCCCTCGAGGAGTACATTCAGGCCCTGCTCAAACTCGGATGGCCCTGTGGCTGTAAAGATGTAACCACTGATGTCTATACACAAAAGTTCATCCGGGATGCCTGCGTAGCGGTCATCCTCTCAGACTATATCCGACTGTGGCTATTGGAGCTTGATGAACTAACCTTGGAAAAGGCCGTCGAGGTCGCCAAAACGCTGGACGTAGCCCTCTGTAACTCAGATTCCTTTGCATCTGACAATGTGGCTGCCTTGTGGGGATTGCAGGCACAGTCATTTTGGGACATGGGCTCCCATTCCACCACCATACACTAGCGTCCTGACTTCACTGCTACCACCACTGCTACCGAACCCCTGAAATGCTACTACTGAGGACAACTGAAACATGCCTAGAAGCGCTACACAGCAAAAGTAGCGGTGTGGTCAGCGGTGGGAAGAAAGGGCACTACGCTGAAGTATGTAAGTCCAGACCTCTCCTCCTGAGCAGCACCGCGTGAGGGCAGTGGGGGCAGCTATCTTGGCTGATGACACTTCTATTGTCACTTCTGTTCCCGAACAATAGCACAGCATGTACTATTTTCCCAGCCTGGGCCACAGGCACCATCTCACCAGTCCAATATCGACCGTGACTCTGACTACAACCAGGAACACTTGACCAGCACAGCCCTCACCAACTCGTTCGAAAAATCAAAGTTCTGTTCACTCGTGATGAGTCCATCCAGTTGCAAGACTGAGACACTGGGCTATTGCATGGTATCACTAACTGTATGGGGTACTATTTATGTTCATTTCAAACTGTTGGTTATGCCCCAGCTCTGCGCACAAATAATCCTGGGACTGGACTCCCAGTGCCACCTCAAGAGCATCACTTTGGAATTCGACGGGCCCCATCCTTCCCTCACTGTCCGCAACCACCAATGTTTAAACCACGCACCCTCCCCTCCACATGTGATCAATGGGCACACTGTGTCCTACCCACAGCATCCGACCTGCTGGCAGGTATTCCCCCTGCCCCTGTTTGCTAACCTCAGCCCTGACTGCAAGCCAGTCACCAGGAAGAGCAGGAGATACAGCACCGGGGTCAGGGCATTTATCAAGTCAGTGATGCAACAGCTTCTGGCTGAGGAGATCATAGATGTGAGCAAAAGGTCCTGAGGGCCCAGGTCACGGTGGTCAAGAACAGGGAAAATCTCCGCATGGTGGTTGACTACAGTCAAACTATAAACTGGGTTCATGTAGCTGGATGTGAACCCCCTTCCCCACATCACCCATGTGGTAAATCAGATCACGCATTACCGGGTGTTCTCTACCGTTGATCTGAAATCGACGTATGCACAGTGTGTTCCCAATTACGCCAACAAGGCCCGACTCCTGGTCAATGCCACATCTTTCCCACTCCTGGCAGAAGCTCAGGCGCCCTTGACCCGCATCAAAGGGGGCATTGCCAGGCCAAATTGCTTGTCGTTGATGAGTCCACTCCTTTCCAGGTAGAGAGCGATGCCACTAGTGGCCATTTTCAACCAAGTGGGCAGACTGGTAGCATTCTACTCCCACACCCTCCACGGCACTGAGGTCCGACACTCCTCCTTTGCAATGGAGACCCAGGCAATCGTTGAGACAGTGCACCACTGAAGGCACTACCTGGCTGATGAGTGATATACCCTACTGACTGACCAATATGCAGTTGCATTCATGTTCCACAACAAACAATGTGGTAAAATCGAAAATCCTGAGGTGGAGGATTGAACTCTCCACCTATAATTATGATTTCCTGTACTGGCCTGGGAAGCTAAACGACCATATCCTGGGGAATGTGCACCAGTTCGCAGTCCGACCGGCTCCAGTCCCTCCACGATGATCTCTTCCACCATAGAGTCACTCGCTTTTTCATTGTGTAAAGGTCAAAACCACCCCCCTCCCCACTACATTGATGATGTCCGGACCCTGACTAGAAACTGCCAGGTTTGCGCTGAATACAAACCACATTTCTACAGACCCGACAAGTCACATATGATCAAGGTCCACCTCTTTTATGCCACTCCCAGTGCAACTACATGGCATACCCGGATGACTAAGGACACAGTCTCTGTCCGAGAACTGGCCTGCGCAGGAGTCCTCGATACCAACATCACACCCCCCCACCCCCCCATATCCACATATCCACACCATCCCCCATTACCCAGGCACCCTATCCCAATCCAGGCATGCGTTGCTATGACCACTGCAGCTGATCCACACCATCCCACCCAGACTCCTGCACTGCCCAACCTGCCCTCGCCCCCGGGTACACCAACTGCCAACATATTCCTACCTGACCGAGAACTGGCAGCTGCACCACAACCGGCACCATGACGGTCCACAAGGAACAAAAGACCGCCGGACCGCCTGGACTCACGATGGACATCGGACTCCCTCCCCCCCACCCCCCCCCCGGACTTTTCTTTTAAAAGAGGTGGTGAATGTGGTGATACATCACTGTATATTACTACTTGATTACTGGCACTCTGTATATGTTTGCTTCACATGTATGGCTGGCCCGCCTTCCCTCGGTGACTCCACCCCCTGGAATCCCCTAATAAAGGCAGTTAAGCCAAGTTCCTCCCTCAGTCCGAGTCCTGGGATCAGACCAGAACAGGAGCATTGTCCAAGTCTTAAGGTCTTAAAAGCCTGTCGTCCTGCATCTCCAGCCTTTTGGTATTATTGATCGTGTGTCAATGCAGACAAGTATAAAGTGTTGCACTTGGAAGGACTAACCAAGGTAGGACATACACAGTAAATAGTTGGGCACTGAGGAGTGTTGAGGAACAAAGGGATCAGGGAATACAGATACATAATTCCCTGAAAGTGGCATTACAGTTGGACAGGGTTTTAAAGAAAGCCTTTGGCATCTTGGCCTTCATAAATCAAAGTTTTGAGTGCAGGACGAAGTGAGCTGGAATTCACTGTCTGTGTGTTGTTAACCATATAACCACTTACAGCACAGAACACGCCAGTTCGACCCTACTAGTCCATGCCATAACAAATTCCCACCCTCCTAGTCCCACTGACCAGCACCCGGTCCATACCCCTCCAGTCCTCTCCTCTCCATGTAACTATCCAGTCTATCCTTAAATGTAACCAATGATCCCGCCTCGACCACGTCTGCCGGAAGCTCATTCCACGTCCCTACCACCCTTTGCGTAAAGAATTTTCCCCCTTCAATCTTAAACCATGCCCTCTAGTTTGAATCTCCCCCACTCTTAATTGAAAAAGCCTATCCACATTTACTCTGTCTGTCCCTTTTAAAATCTTGAACACCTCTATCAAGTCCCCCCTCAATCTTCTACGCTCCAGAGAAAAAAGCCCCAGTCTGCAGAACCTTTCCCTGTAACTCAAACCTTGAAATCCTGTCAACATTCTCGTGAACCTTCTCTGCACTCTCTCTATTTTGTTTATATCTTTCCTATAATTTGGTGACCAAAACTGTACACAGTACTCCAAATTTGGCCTCACCAATGCCTTGTACAATTTCATCATAACCTCCCTACTCTTGAATTCAATACTCCAATTTATGAAGGCCAACCAAAATATAACACCTCACACTTTTCTGTATTAAATTCCATCAGCCATTTCTCAGCCCACACCACCAGCCTTCCTAAATCACCTTTTAATCTACGGTAATCTTCCTCACTGTCCACAACACAACCAATCTTTGTATCATCCACAAACTTGCTTATCCAATTCTTCACCCCTACTTCCAGATCGTTAATATATTTAAAAAACAATAGTGGACCCAGGACCGATCACTGAGGAACTCCACTAGTCACCGGCCTCCAACTGGACAAACAATTTTCTACCACTACTCTCTGACACCTCCCATCCAACCATTGCTGAATCCATTTCACTACCTCCTTATTTATACCTAATGCCTCCACATTTTTTCCTAACCTCCTCGGGGGAACTTTGTCAAAAGCTTTACTAAAGTCTAAATAGACAACATCCACAGCCTTCCCTTCATCAATCTTTTTAGTAACCCCTTCAAAAAACTCAATCAGGTTTGTTAAGCATGATCTACCCCTGACAAAACCATGCTGACTACTACCTATCAATCCCTGTTCTTCCAAATATTTGTAAATGCCATCCCTCAGAACACTTTTCATCAACTTACCCACCACAGATGTCAGACTCACAGGTCTATAATTTCCAGGCTTTCATTTAGACCCTTTCTTAAACAGCGGAACCACATGCGCCACCCTCCAATCCTTTGGCACTACCCCGTGACCAATGACATCTAAATATCTCTGTTAATGGCATCACTATCTGTCCACAAGGCTCCCTGAGTGTCCTTGGGAATATTTTGTCCTGTCCCGGAGATTTATCCACCTTTATCTTTTTCAACACTACCTCATCGGTTATCCTTATATGCTTCATGTCCTCCCTACAATTTTTCTTTACTTCAACTGGTTCAATATTTTTTTTCCCTAGTGAATAGCGAGGCAAAGAAATCATTCAATATTTCCCCCATTTCCTCTGACTTCTCACTCAGCCTACCCTCACTATCTACAAGGGGTCCAATTTTATCCCTCACTAATCCTTTACTTTTAATGTACCTATAGAAACCCTTTGGATTTATTTTTACTCTGTCTGCCAAAGCCTCTTCATGCCTTTATTTGGCCTTTCTAATTTCTTTCTTAAGATTCCTTCTACACTCCTTGTAGTCCTCCTTCAAACTCTCAGCTCCCTGCTCTTTATACCTTGTACACCTCCCTTTTTCTCCTAACCAAATTTCCAATATTCCTTGAAAACCAACCCTCCCTATGACTTCCAGCCTTTCCTTTGATCCTCACTGGGACATATCTACTCTGTACCCTCAAAATATCTTTTTTGAATATCCTCCATTTTTCATTTACATCCTTACCTGAAAATATCTTGTCCCACTATCGTGTTGTTCAGATGACTGGCTCCTACCCTGGCTCCATCCTCACCTACCCCGATATAAACCCTGATTTTCCTGCCTTACCTCTGATTTACCTGAGAACTATTGCACCCACCGGCCATTAAAAGCGTGTTTGGGATTCTCACTGTCTCTGAGTGCAATCAATCGTGTTACACAGGAGTTGGGATGTTATGTTGAGGTTGTATAAGACGTTGGTGATGCCAAATTTGAGATATTGTGTGCAGTTCAGGTCACCTAGCAACGAGAAGGATATCAGCAAGATTGAGAGAGTGCAGAGAAGATTTACTAGGATGTTGCCATGTCTTCAGGAGTTGAGTTACAGGGAAAGATTAAACAGGTTAGGACTTTATTCCTTGGAGCGTAGAAGAATGAGGGGAGATTTGATAGAGATTTACAAAATTATGAGGGGAATAGACAGTAAATGCGAGTAGGTTCACTCCACTTAGATTGGGAGAGTTAAATACGAGAGGTCATTGCTTTAGGGTGAAAGGTTTAGTGGGAACTTCTTCAGAGAATGGTGGGAGTGTGGAATGAGCTGCTATCTGATGTGGTAAATGTGGGCTCACTCTTAAGAATAAATTGGATAGATACATGGATGGAAGATGACAGGAGGGTTATGGATTGGGTGCAGGTCAGTAGGATTTGAGGAATGATTTTTCAGCACACACTAGAAGGGCTGAATGGCCACTTTTCTGTGGTGTAATGTTCTATAGTTTCTTTGGCTCTATCTCCCATTTAACTGAAGCTTTGTAGATGTTCTTCAGATAGTCGTTCCTGGCAGCTGGACTTCAGTCCCATGGCATCCTTGATCCATGATGCTCTTTAAATGCTCTCCTCTGCTTCAGGTCGGCCATCGAGGGCCAATTCTCCTGGAATTTTGTTATCATCTACTGACTGAGCCTCGCACGAGTAAAATATTGTTGTCCTTATGCCATTCGAACCAGTCTCTCACTCTAACTCAGCCTTCTGCACCGTTTTTTATTCTGCCGTAGTTATGTATGCAAAGACTTGCCAAACAAATCTCTTCCCTGAATAATAAGCATTAACTTAGAGCTTGAATAGTCTGAAAACACTGACACCTTGGTCTCCATCCTTCTGCGGAATTTTGCTTCACTGGTACCCCCTCTCTCCTCATAAAACACACTTATTTTGTCAATTTTCCAGTCCAAAAATGTCAACTGTTTTTTTTTCTCCCCTTTTTTTTTTACCTTTCATAAATGTTTATTTAAAAAAAACATTGAACATTCTCCCAGTTTGAGGAAAGCAAATAAAGTCATTTGGCAATTTTTTTTTTTAAATTTTTTATTTTTCACACCATAAATCACAATAGCCATGATATACACTTTTTCTTTTCCACACATTTACAGTGACTTTTTCTCCCTCCCCCCTCCCTCCTCCCAAGCCACCCCCCACCCCCCCCCCCCTCTCATCCATTTTAGGTATACAATCTAGGTTGCATTAATTCAGTCAGCCAATGTTGTCATTCAACAAAAATACACCAGAAATTCTACTGAGTCCATTCTTTTCTTTTCTTCTCCTGCCATCAACTTAGGTAATGTTTGTTCCCGGTAGGTTTTCGCTATTGTATTTAATGTAAGGCTCCCATACTTGTTTGAATATTTCAATATTATTTCTTAAACTATATGTTATTTTTTCTAATGGAATACATTTATTCATTTCTATATACCATTGTTGTATTTTCAAATTATCTTCCAATTTCCAGGTTGACATAATACATTTTTTTGCTACGGCTAGGGCTATCTTGACAAATCTTTTTTGTGCATCTTCCAAGTCAATTCCAAATTCTTTATTTTTTATGTTACTTAGGAGAAAGATCTCTGGATTCTTTGGTATATTGTTTTCTGTTATTTTATTTAATATCTGATTGAGATCATCCCAAAATTTTTCTACTCTCTCACATGTCCAGATTGCATGAATTGTTGTTCCCCTTTCTTTTTTACATCGAAAACATCTATCAGATACTGTTGGGTCCCATTTATTTAACTTTTGCGGTGTAATGTATAGTCTGTGTAACCAATTATATTGTATCATACGCAGCCTCGTATTTATTGTATTTCTCATCGTTCCAGAACATAATTTCTCCCATGTTTCCTTTTTTATCTTTATATTTAAATCTTGTTCCCATTTTTGTTTAGTTTTACCATTTGTTTCCTCATTCTCCTTTTCTTGCAGTTTGATATACATATTTGTTATAAATCTTTTGATTAACATTGTATCTGTAATCACATATTCAAGGTTACTTCCCTCTGGTAAACTCAAATTGCTTCCTAATTTATCTTTCAAGTAGGATCTCAGTTGGTAATATGCCAGCGCTGTATCTCCAGTTATATTGTACTTATCTCTCATTTGTTCAAAGGATAAGAATCTACTTCCTGAAAAACAATTTTCTATTCTTTTAATCCCTTTTTTTTCCCATTTTCTAAAGGACAGGTTGTCTATTGTAAAAGGGAGTAGCTTATTTTGCGTCAATATTAGTTTTGGTATTTGATAATTTTTTTTATTTCTTTCTACATGAATCTTCTTCCATATATTGAGGAGATGGTGTAATACTGGAGAAGTTCTATGTTGTACCAATTTTTCGTCCCATTTATATAATATGTGTTCAGGTATCTTTTCCCCTATTTTATCTAATTCTAGTCTCGTCCAGTCTGGTTTTTCCCTTGTTTGATAAAAATCTGATAGGTACCTTAATTGTGCGGCTCTATAATAATTTTTGAAGTTTGGCAATTGTAAGCCTCCTTGTTTATACCATTCTGTTAATTTATCTAGTGCTATCCTCGGTTTCCCCCCTCTCCATAAAAATCTCCTTATTATTTTCTTTAACTCTTTGAAGAATTTTTCTGTCAGTTGTATTGGCAATGCCTGAAATAAGTATAGTATCCTTGGAAAAATGTTCATTTTAATACAGTTTATCCTTCCTATCAGTGTTAGTGGTAGCTCTTTCCAATGCTCTAAATCGTCCTGTAATTTTTTCATTAGTGGATTGTAATTGAGTTTATATAATTGGCCTAGATTTTTGTTTATTTGCACACCTAGGTATCTTATTGCCTGCATTTGCCATCTGAATGGGGATTCCTCCTTAAATTTTGAGAAATCCGCGTTATTCATAGGCATTGCTTCACTTTTATTTACGTTTATCTTGTATCCCGACACTTCTCCATATTCCTTCAATTTCTTATATAGTTCTTTTATTGATAGTTCTGGTTCTGTTAAGTACACTATTACATCATCCCCAAATAGACTGATTTTATATTCCCTGTCTTTTATTTTTATTCCTTTTATATTATTATCTATTCTTATCGATTCTGCTAGTGGTTCTATAGCTAGCGCAAACAATAATGGTGATAGTGGGCATCCCTGCCGCGTTGACCTGCTTAAGTTAAATTGCTTTGATACATGTCCATTTACTGTCACTTTCGCTAACGGTCCCTCATATAATGCTTTAATCCAATTAATATACTTCTCCGGTAAACTGAATTTTTGCAATTCTTTGAACAAGTAATTCCATTCTACTCTGTCGAAGGCCTTCTCTGCGTCTAAAGCAACTGATACTGCCGGTGCTTTATTTCCTTCTACTGCATGAATTAAGTTAATAAATTTACAAATATTGTCTGTTGTGCGTCTTTTTTTGATAAATCCAGTTTGGTCTAAATTTACCATTTTCGGTACCTGTTCTGCTAATCTGTTTGCTAATAGTTTAGCTATTATCTTATAATCTGTGTTTAGCAGAGATATTGGTCTATATGACGCTGGTGAGAGTGGATCTTTCCCTTGTTTTAGTATCACTGTAATTATTGCTGTTTTACATGAATCTGGTAAGTTTTGTGTCTCATCAATCTGGTTGATTACATCCAGGAGGGGCGGTATTATTAGATCTTTAAATGTTTTGTAGAATTCTATTGGGAGTCCATCCTCTCCTGGTGTCTTATTATTTGGTAAATTTTTTATTATCTCTTGTATTTCTACTGTTCCAAATGGTTCTGTTAATTTATTTTGTTCCTCTATTTGTAGTTTTGGTAGTTCAATTTTAGTCAAAAATTCATCTATTTTCCCTTCTTTCCCTTCGTTTTCAGTTCGGTATAATTGTTCATAGAATTCTCTGAAGTTTTCCTTAATTTCTTTTGGATTATATGTAATTTGTTTGTCTTTTTTCCTTGTTGCCAATACCATTTTCTTAGTTTGCTCTGTCTTAAGCTGCCATGCTAAGATTTTGTGTGTTTTTTCACCTAGTTCATAATATTTCTGTTTTGTCTTCATTATATTCTTCTCCACCTTATATGTTTGTAATGTTTCATATTTTATTTTTTTATCCGCCAATTCTCTTCTTTTGGTTGTGTCTTCCTTTATTGCTAATTTTTTTTCTATGTTTATTATTTCCCTTTCCAACTGCTCTGTTTCCTGATTATAGTCCTTCTTCATCTTGGTTGCATAACTTATTATTTGTCCTCTAATGAATGCTTTCATTGCGTCCCATAGTATAAACTTATCTTCCACTGATTCCGTATTTACTTCAAAGTACATTTTTAATTGTTTTTCAATAAATTCTCTAAAATCCTGTCTTTTAAGTAGCATGGGGTTTAATCTCCTCCATCAGCCAGCTCCCCACCATGACTACCAGCCCCCCCACATCTCCATCAGGCACACAAAACTCAAAACGGTCAACCAGTTTACCTATCTCGGCTGCACCATTTCATCAGATGCAAGGATCGACAATGAGATAGACAACAGACTCGCCAAGGCAAATAGCGCCTTTGGAAGACTACACAAAAGAGTCTGGAAAAACAACCAACTGAAAAACCTCACAAAGATAAGCGTATACAGAGCCGTTGTCATACCCACACTCCTGTTCGGCTCCGAATCATGGGTCCTCTACCGGCACCACCTACGGCTCCTAGAACGCTTCCACCAGCGTTGTCTCCGCTCCATCCTCAACATCCATTGGAGCGCTTACACCCCTAACGTCGAAGTACTTGAGATGGCAGAGATCGACAGCATCGAGTCCACGCTGCTGAAGATCCAGCTGCGCTGGATGGGTCACGTCTCCAGAATGGAGGACCATCGCCTTCCCAAGATCGTATTATATGGCGAGCTCTCCACTGGCCACCGTGACAGAGGTGCACCAAAGAAAAGGTACAAGGACTGCCTAAAGAAATCTCTTGGTGCCTGCCACATTGACCACCGCCAGTGGGCTGATAACACCTCAAACCGTGCATCTTGGCGCCTCACAGTTTGGCGGGCAGCAACCTCCTTTGAAGAAGACCGCAGAGCCCACCTCACTGACAAAAGGCAAAGGAGGAAAAACCCAACACCCAACCCCAACCAACCAATTTTCCCTTGCAACCGCTGCAATCGTGTCTGCCTGTTCCGCATCGGACTGGTCAGCCACAAACGAGCCTGCAGCTGACGTGGACTTTTTACCCCCTCCATAAATCTTCGTCCGCGAAGCCAAGCCAAAGAAGAAGAAAGATACATTCTTGGAGGGATGTCCTCTAGCTCTATTGCCAATAACAGGGGTGAGTGGTCCGATAATAGTCTAGCTTTATATTCTGTTTTCCTAACTCTCTCTTGAATGTGGGCTGATAACAGGAATAGGTCTATCCTTGAGTATGTTTTATGTCTAGTCGAGTAGTATGAGTATTCCTTTTCTTTTGGGTTTTGTTTCCTCCATATGTCCACAAGTTTCATTTCTTGCATTGATTTAATTATAAATTTGGTTACTTTGTTCTTCCTGTTAATTTTTTTCCCCGTTTTATCCATATTTGGATCCAAATTCAGATTGAAATCCCCTCCTATTAGTATGTTCCCTTGCGTATTAGCTACCTTCAAAAAGATATCTTGCATAAACTTTTGATCTTCTTCGTTAGGTGAATATATATTAAGTAGATTCCAAAGCTCCGAATATATCTGACATTTTATCATAACATATCTCCCTGCTGGATCTATTATTTCCTCTTCTATTTTAAATGGCACATTTTTGCTAATTAATATAGCCACTCCTCTTGCTTTTGAATTATACGATGCTGCTGTTACATGTCCTACCCAATCTCTCTTTAATTTCTTGTGCTCCAATTCAGTTAAGTGTGTTTCTTGGACAAATGCTATATCTATTTTTTCCTTTTTCAGTAAATTTAGTAGTTTCTTCCTTTTAATTTGGTTATGTATTCCATTAATATTTAGAGTCATATAGTTCAGCGTAGCCATTTTATATTTTGTTTATCTTCTCTTTCCGTTTTTCCATCATTACCTTTCCTCCTTTTCCATTTCTGTTTTCTTATTTTCAACTCTTTACCAGACAACATTCCTACAACATCCAACATTTTCCTTATTCTCTTATTTCTATCTTCTTTATCCCCAACCTCCCCTTCCCCTCCTGAGTTGTCCTTTTTCCCTTGTCGGACAACCACATCTCCCCTCTCCATTTGGATTTGCGAATCCACTCGCAAGCGTCAACTGATTTTTTTCTCTCCTGATGCCAAGTGTTTCCGAATTTTCTGTTTATATGACAGATTTCTCGAGCAGCTGCAATTTTTTGAAACAGTGAGCAACGTTTTACATGTTTATCTTCTCTTCCTTTAAGTTTCCAGTTTGTCACAGGTTGGTGTAATATAGAACCACCCTCTTCTTGTTGGGGACCTCCGAGCGATGGTGATCCGAGTTTATCGTGTTTTCTATCAGCCTCTCGCCTCAAAGCTTTAGAAGGGAAAAACAAAAAATAACGCTTAGATGCCAAATATTTCAAATATTCAGCATACTAGAAATACTCTAGAAGGCCCAAGGAAATGCGGATTTTCAGTATTTCTCATATGAACAGTGCGTGAATTTTCAGCAAATTCAGAAAGAGGTTGGACAGAAATATTTTGGACTAGAGCCCCAGCATTTTCAGAATTTCTTGTCTACCACCTCTCTTTTTTTTCCAGTTGCTGAACGTGTTACCATTTATTTCTCATTTCCCGGGTCCACACCATAAAATATTTAAAAACCAAATCAAGATCGTTCACTTTTTACAAGAAGTAGTCGCGGAGCATAAAGTATCATTGAACGAACATGAGCCCAGGGATTTCATCGATGCCTTCCTCGCAGAGCAGAAAAAGGTATGTGATGGGAAGTTGCAAGTTTCTGATGAGGGTCTTTAACATTAACTCTGTTTCCCTCTGCGCAGATGAACTGACCTGCTCAATGGTTCAATTTATTGTCATAGTAATAAAACGGTATGATATTACATTAAATTTCTGTTTGCCTGCTGCAAGGCAGACAGATTCACCACTGGCAAGAATTGCCTAAGCGCCTCTTTCAGATTTATAGTCAGAGGAAGAGAAGCAAAAGGGAGTGTCCCCCCCCCCTGCCAGAGTCACCGAGCGTCCGTAGATTTGCCTACATTGCTACCGCAGTCATATTGAATACAGTTCAAGCCCTTGGCAACCAGATTTGAACCCCGACACAGTCAGGAACATTTCAGTGCCATTGGCACCTCCTTGCATCCTGGTTCTTTGGTACCCCTCCAGCCAGTTCGAGTTGGGTCTCCAGCAGCCGCAGCCCGGCACGAATCTCCTGACAGGTCTCCAGCATCCCACTGCTTCCGCGGGTTCCCCACCTCGAGTCGCCAGCAGCCCACCGCACGCACTCGTCCCTCAGCGGCAGAGCCCCCTCACCGGTCTGCCACCATAGTCACCATCCCTGCAGTTCATCGCCTCCACTGCTCTTTCCCAGACGAGGGTGATCCTCGTATCCTCTTGTGCCCTGCTCCAGTCTTCCACTTCCCCAGAGCATACAGCCCCTCGTGACTGCTGTCAATTAATAGGTGCCACCATCATGGGTGCAGTTCGTGGTCGCAGGATTTCAAATATTGACCTCAGTTTTTCAAGTGATTTCTGGTTTTATTTCAGATTTTCTGCAGCTGCAGTATCTTCTGATTTTCATTGCAAGTTCTAAAGTCCAGTGGCATTAAATGTTTGTGGGCAACCTGCTGTTGTGTGGGCTGGGATGGTGAGATGATGATCAGCCTTGGGTATTTTGTTTGATCTTGCTTCAACCTATCTCCCTGCCCCACCTCTCCCCGGGCTGAGACACAGAGGCTGGACCTGGCCAGTGATTTGTCATGGTCCCCGCTGAACACATGCTGAGTCACCAGAAGTGACGAGCCATGTGTTAAACACTGATGATACCCGGAGGAAAGCAGTGCAGCAGCTGAACCTATAATGAGCTGGTTGCTCAGGTGTGGGGGAGGCCTTCACTCCCTTTGTAGCAGCCACCCAGACCCAGTCCACTGTGGCAGGAGAGCCTGTAGCAGAGGAACGTGCCCCATTGATTCAGGTTTGGTGGGAAAACCTCTCCCACTCCAGATCTCTGCTCCAGAACATGTTGTGCTCACTCACAATGTATTTCCCATTTTAATTATTTAGAGAAAGGACGACCCCACAACAAGTTTCCTGGAGTCGGGTATAATCAATACGGTCCTTGACCTGTTTTCTGCAGGCACGGAGACCAGCTCCACCACCCTCTGCTGGGCCTTGCTCTTCATGGTGCTCTATCCAGATGTGCAGTGTAAGTAGCACCAGTTATTTCTGTGTCTGAGTTAGATCATGTGATCAGAGACAAACTCCCTCATTCAACTTGATTGTTGTCAGCAGAATGCCTTCTATTGGAGTCATCCACCACAAGAACAGGCCCATTGTGTTTATTCTACCCATCAACCATCCACTTACACCAACCCTACTGTATTCTCCCCGCATTCTCATCAACTCCCCCCCTCCCATGGATACTGCCCCTCACCTATACACTGGGGCAATTTATAGTGGCTAATTAAACTCACAATGCACACTTCTTTGTGGTGTTGGAAAAACCAGAGCAACTGGAGGAAGCCCATGAGGTCACGGGAAGAGCGTGCAAACTCCACAGAGAGAGCACTGGGTGTTGGGATTGAACCTGGGTCTCAGTAGATGTGAAGCCTCTTCTCTGTTCCGATTAAATGTGAGAAACAGAACTGCACATCTTCGCCATAGATCCCTTCGAGTTTTCTAGGAGTGGCTGCTGTGCAAGAATATAAACAGCGATGCTGAATTGTGAACATGAGGTGGCCACCATCTGGAACGTAGATGAGATGGCATCATCTGGCATGGGATGGTCATGGATTCTGCAATAATGCAGAGAAATGAATTGTGTTTGAAGTTTAAACAATTTCTCAGTCAGCCTCTCTTAGGAAAAGAGCCTTCATCATGGACCGTTGCAAGGAACACCTTGAACCTGGACATGGTAATGATCTTGAGATTCAAAGTGTCCCCTTGTAATTTGGATCGAGGACTCCCTCCAACTGCTGTGCTGGTTCACTGGGGGGAGTGTATTTGAAGGCCCTGTCCACCTTCTATTTCAAAAGAGTATGGGAGTGATCCCTGAATCTGTGGTGGAAGTGACACTTTCTTGTTTGCAAGTTGATATCCTGCATGTCAAAAGCAATTTTCTTTGGAGTCATGAAAGATGTCCAAGAAATTGTCAATCAAAATGCTAAATATTGACCCAGGTCAGACAGCACCTGAGTGTTTCCCAAAATTGGTTCTTGTTTTCTCCCTGCAGCCCAGGTCCACGAGGAGATTGACAGAGTTATTGGGAAGGAAGGAAAGCCAAAGTTGGAAGACCGTGAGGAGATGCCATTCACGAATGCCGTTATCCATGAATCCCAACGTTTAAGGAATATCGCTCCAATTTCACTGCCTCACCAAACGTACAGAGATACCACGATCATGGGTTACACCATCCCTAAGGTATGGTCTGGAGTTAATCTTGGATATGCAGCCACCTCTACTACCTAAGAGATAGGAGGAATAATTGGGCTTGAAACTTGTTCTGACCTTCAGCAAGATCAGGGCAAATCTAATCTTGACCTCACTTCCTTTTTTTTTCTTTTTTTGTATCCCATTAGAGAGAATAACGTATAATTTATAGAAACAATCAGAAAAACTTGATAAGATTTGGAAACCCTGACATGGATTTTATTGCTACGACTTTGCCTGCAGCATCCACCACACCCCACCCAACCCGCCCTAATTATGGGTTAAGATTGTTATGTAAACTGCAATTAATTAATTAAAAGATATAGGTTTATTAGACAGTGTTTTTTCTTTATTTTCCTACTTTTTTGGGGAGGGAGCGAGATGAGTAGGGGAGAAAATATATTAAAATATTACTTTTGTGTTTTAGTTTTTAATTATTCTTATGTTATTGATAAATACTGTATATGATTTGATACAAATGAAAAATAAAATTTAAAAAAAGACACACAGCACAGTAATGGGGCCTTTCGACTTTCAAGTCCATGCCCCCCGATTTACACTCAATTAACCTACAATCCCCGCACATTAGTAATGTTTTGAAGGGTGGTTGGAAACCGGAGCCCCCGGGGAAAACCCACGCAAACACAGGGAGAACGTACACACTTCTTACAGACAGCGCGGGATTCGAACCCGGATTTTGACCTCACTTCTGAGTGAAGCAAGAAAGTTTGCAGATGCTGGGGTCAAGGGTGATGTGTAAATGTGCTGGAGAAATCCAGCAGTTCAAGCAGCATCTAAGGGTAACTAACATTTGGTACCTTGGCCCTACGATAGGGATAAGCAAGACACAGGCAGGTTCCTGAATAAAGAAGGTCAGGGGGTGGGGATGGTAGAGGAGGGGGAAGAGAGGAAAGGAGGGAGGATGGGGCAACCTGTACTTTGGAGGAACAGAACATTTGTATTCAATCTGGGCAATTTGCAGCCAGATGGCATTAACATTTCCTTTAGCCTCCTCCTCTGTGTCTCTCTCTTCCTGCCCATTTCTCAAACTTCTCACCCATTTCCCTTCCTTCTATCAGAGAGCTCCCACATAACCTCAGCTTTTCTGCCCTCCCACTGGTATCCACCTCCAATCTTACCCATCAGCCTGTGCTCCTCCCTCACCTCTTCCTGCCTCCTCTCCTCCACCTGGTTTTGTTCCTACCTGACAAAGGTTACCCTTCTGAGTTGCCTTCGTTCCCCAGTCTCTCTCTCCCTCTGACTCAACTGCCCTGCTTATGTCTCCCTCCCTTGCCCCCTTTCCCCTTAGTTCACTTTCTTGCCTCGTGGCCCCATCCTTTAACTGTACCCCCTTTTCTACTTCCCCTCTCCCACCACACCTCAACATTCTAGCAGGTGGCTGTGATGCCTTTGCACACCCTGACCTCTTCAGGGCAACTCCCTGAGTGTTGACTGCTCTCCCAGCCTTGACACTGAAGCCAAGAGCCCAACACAGAACTCCCCAACCCCCTCCCAAAGAAATCCCAGCAGAGAGAGAGAGTGACCATCAGCCAATGAGCAACCACTAAAAGGAATTCTCTGAGGAAGGATAGTCTGGCCTTGGAGGCAGTGCAGAGGAGGTTAACCAGGCTGAGTCCAGAGATGAGGGGGTTAGTCTATGAGGAGAGATTGAGCTGCTGGGGACTATACTCGCTGGAATTCGAAGGATGAGATGGGATCCTGTAGAAACAAAATTATGAAAGGGATGGAGAGTTGTTTCCACTGGTAGGTGAGACCAGAACTCGGTGACATGGGGGAGTAGATTTAAGATGGACAAGAGGAGGAACTGCTTTTCCAGGAGTGTAATATATCTGTGATATTCTGTGCCCAGGGAAGGAGCAGGGTTGAACGTATTCAAGAGTTAGATAGTTGGGGAATTAAGGGTTATGGGGAGAAGACAGGTTGGAGGAGCTGAATCAATGGCCAGATCAGCCATGATCTCAGAATGGAGGAGCAGGCTTGATGGGGCAGGTAATCTCTCCAATTTCTTATCTTCTTGTCAGCTTATTACATGTAGCCATGGGTTCCTTGGGTTGTTTCTAGGTGGGGTGATGGTGGGAGCAATTCTATAATTTTTATGATCGAATGGACCAAGAACACACAGGCCCAGAGAACTAAGGTGCAGCGCTAGGCCTCAGTGACCTGTGATGAGGCTTCAATACCATTGGATCACAATGGGGGGGGGGGAAACAAGAACTATTGTCCATGACAATATTCACAATCGAAATATATCTCCTCATTGCCTTGGATGGTTGTTACAAATACATTCTCCTTAAATGACTTCTAGGGAACAGCCATCATCCCAAACCTTACCTCGGCCTTGTTTGATGAAGACATTTGGATGACGCCACATGAGTTTAATCCAGGACACTTCCTCAACTCGGATGGGAACTTTGTGAAGCCAGAAGCCTTCATCCCGTTCTCTGCAGGTAACGTAGGGTCCATGGCCCGTACAAAAGGAGGGAGCTGTAGTTGTCCACTTCTTTTTTGGAGGAAAGAAGTGAGGCAGGAGATCCATTGACATCCTGGTCAGGATTGCCCATGAGTTCTCGCTGTTGCATGGAAAGGCTGGGAATTTTCCTCCTGGTGGTTAAGGGGCTGAGGGGGAACCTTGTAGAGGTTTATAAAACTAAGTGGATAATAAAAAGTAGATAAACGTTGTCTTTTTTCTAGGAATCTATAACTAGAGGAGATAGATTTAATATGAGAAGGGAAATGTTTTTTCACGCAAATCTTTGACAGAGAGGATGTTCGGTATATGGAATGAGCTTCCAAAGGTTGAGATAGGTACAAATGTTATGTTAAAAAGACACCGATTCACGTATAGGAAAGGTTTAGAAGGATGTCGGCTGATGCAAATGGGCCTTGCTTGGGTAGACAATATGTTTGCCATGTCTAAATTTTGCTGAAGACCCTGTTTCTGTGCTATGAAAATCTATGACTCCACAACTCTATGTATGGGCTGTTGGTATAATAATCGGGGTGGAGGTGGACTGAGTGGAGCAGGTCAAGTACACAGTTGGGGGTGGTTAAGTTAGTTACTCAGAAAAGCTGGGATTCTGGTGGATTTTGGGATGGATGCTGGAGAGTTCATGAAACTCTCTGCTCTTGGGAAGGTATTGTAATGCTCTGTTGAATTTAAGGCATAAACCAACAGTTCTGAACAAATATCTGCAGTTTTGTTGTATGGTCTGAAACGTCAACTATTTCTCTGTCCTTCTGCTGAGGTTTTCCATCATTTTATTTTAATTTTCGTGTTAGGCAGCCAAGGGGCAAAAGCAAAGGAAGTTGTTTTTGATGTGTGATTGTCTTGGGTAAACTTATACCTCTCATTTTGTTCATTTTAGATTGGTCACAGTGTCTGAGCTACCGAAATAAAATAGACACACACCGAGAGCAGTTCAGTTTATACAAGTCTTTATTACTAAATCTAAAGTTGAATTCACACTACAATATGCAAGCCCTTCCCAATTATACTTATCAACGCCTGGACTGGTCCCAACTGCCGAAGCGAGGCAACGACTGCACACTTGTATAGGTTGTCGGGGCGCCGGTAGCAACTTCTCTACCTCCCTCGACCGGGACGTTAGCTGGACTCTAGAAGTTCTTCTTCTTGCTGAGAGATGTTGCCACCTCTTGGAGAGTCTCAAACTTCAGCAGTGGGACCATGGCTTATATTACCCAAAAGTTGTTTACTTCAGATCTTATCTCTTTGAACAAATGATTTAATTATTTTCAAGGTCTCCTGACAGTCTACGACCAACAAAAGACAACTGCATCTCTGGGCCTCATGGTGGAAGTTGGATAATGTCTACTGATTCATATGCATCCCTGGGCCCCATGCTGGAATTTAGGTGTGTCTACTAATTCATATGCAACAAGCAGGTTCTCAGCCTTGGCTGCAAAAGTAAGAAACACGGTTTAAATCTTCCATTACAGAAAGGAATTTTTCATTCTCCCTTTAACGTTGGGAAATGATGGGAGTAAACACCCCAGTGTGTGTTCACAACAAGAGTTGTGTTGTTACACTGTTGCGTCCAAGCTTGGAGAGATCCCATGACTGACCACTACCATTTATAATGAGGATCAAGTTTAGGGGAAATTCCTCATCAAAAGTGGGAATTGATATCTTTCCTCCATGGAATTCAGGGCTTCAGTTCCTGCTGGCACTGGTAGGGTGTTTGTTGTGCTTATGGCTGACTCCGCCTACCGGCTCCACCCCCATCTGCTCACATATAACCCTGGTTTCCTGCCTAAACCCAGAACCTGTCCGAAGACAACTGTGAAACCCTACCCATAGTTATAAGCTAATAAAAGTGTTTGTTCTCCCTCCAGAAGTGAGAGCTTTTATTCACGCTACAATTTTATTAGCTTATTCCCTAAATGATGGAAGCACTATTCAAGCGAGGTTTGCTACTGATAGACGCTCTGAAGTGGCTGAGGAGTTCACATACTGTCTAGACTGCTTCCAGGCCTACCTGGGCATGACCAGAGATGTCTTCCACACCAATGAACTAAGGAGGTCTGCACTCATTGCGAGGGTAGGAACAAAAGGGAATGCAGTCATCAGGGACTGCACTACATATGACGCTGTCATCGAGGCTTTGAAGGCTCAGTGCCTGAGATCACAAAACGAGGTCCTAGCAAGACACCAACTTGCTCTGCATTGCCAATGGCCAGGAGAGACCATCGATGACTACTTGCTGGATCTGTGGACACTTGTCAAGAAGTGCAGTTACGAAGTGGCTACGGGTCATGTTAGTGAGGAAGAACAAATCCGGGACACTCTAGTTGCAGGGTTCACTCAAGGTACATGAGGCAGTGACTGCTCGAGTTGGGAAGGACCTGGCTAGCCACATTGGCTGGCCAAGCTCAGGAACAATGACCTCGAAGCCAGCGAGCTCGCACATTGAAGTAACCCCCTTCCAAGGATCAGTTGCTCCCGCTACCCCAGCCCTAATGGCTCCCGCTTCCCGTGCAAGGAAGCACTCTTACTGCAGCAAGAGCCAGCATCCCTGATCGCGTTGTCAGGCTAAAGACTCCGTGTGTTCCAGCTGTGGCATGAAAGGACTTTGGGTGAGGGTTTTCCCCAAGCCGTTTGCCCTGAATTCATCTGAGCCTACTTGCTGCACTACACGCGACAGAGAGTGGCAGTGGCCATGAGGAAATGATGCAAAAAGACTAGGTGGCCATCTTGCCGCGATCCAATTTCAAACAAACCGCCATCATTGTCAGAGGAGGAAGGAGGGCGGCCATCTTGCTGTGCCACGTGGCCGATGCCATCTTACCCATGCAAGGCAACCCAAGAAGGTGAAGGCCACTCAAGTGAGGAACATGGAGTCTCCTGGGTCCTAGCCTCAATGGTTCTAGATCAGGACAGACCTCACCTGCTCAGCAACTCCATAATGACTGTGAAGGTAAACGGACATTCCATTAAATGCCTAATTGATACGGGCTCTACTGAAAGCTTCATAGACTCACAGACTGCTCAAGAATACAACCTAAAGATGTATCCTTCCAGTTACCGCATATTTCTTGTGTCTCAGTCGCATTCTACGTGTATTCCACAACATTTTATAGTCCATCTGTCATTAAAATGGGGGTTGGGGGTGGGGGTGGTTCTGTAAATTTCGCCTGTATATACTTGATGAATTGTGTTGGGTCTGGACTTCCTGTGTCACCTTAAAAGTGTGACCTTGGAAATGACCAGGTCTTGCCAGGTCTGTGCGGAGTGCAAGCTACACTTCTATCACCCTGCAAAAGCACACCTGATCAAGATATCCAGGCCCTTCAAATGGCTTGATGTCGATTTTAAGGGACTTCTCCTCTCCACAAATGGGAACATTTTCTTCCTCTATCATTGACGAGTACTCCCACTTCGCATTCACCATCCCATGTCCAGACACGTCTACTTTGTCAGCCATAAAGGCCCTAGACTCCATTTTCGCCCTGTTCTGGTATCTCAGCTATATTCATGGTGACCGGGACTCAACCTTAATGAGTGATGAGCTACATCAGTACCTGCTGGCAAGGGGCATCGCATCCAGCAGAACTACTAGCTACAACCCCCAGGGGAACGGGCAGGTTGAAAAGGTCAAACTGGCCCTGAAGTCAAAAGGCCTTCCAGACTCACGCTGGCAGGAAGTCCTCCCTATGGCTCTCCATTCCATCGGTTGCTACTATGTATCACGACCAAAACTACTCCTCACAAGATCCTATTCAATTTTGAAATAAGGTCGACATCAGGAACTACACTCTGAACCTGGCTCACCACTCCTGGTCCACTCCTTCTCAAGAAGCACGTGGGGAGAAGCAAGACCAACCCCCTGGTGGAAAGGGTGAAACTGTTCCATGCCAACCCTATGTACATCTCAAGCAGACATCTCCATCAGCGACCTGGCACCCACTGGGACAGAGAGTCCTTTGCCTCAAGTGCCCTGCGAGCCACAAAGCTCATTCTCGCTGCCCCCACTCAGGGCCTTGGAGGATCCGGATCAGGAGGAAAGTACATCCCCCTCCACCATTGAGCCGGGGACCCTTCCTGCCTCCCCTCCCTCACAAGAGGACCCAAGTAGCCCAAGGTCCCCCAGTGCTAAGATGCTTCACCAATATCTCCAGACCCCCGACCACTTAAATCTGTAAATGTGTAAATAACTGTATATTTTTCAACTTTTTTTTCTGAACCATGTTCTCTGTCTTCATTCACAGACCCTAAATTCTACAGGAAAGGGTGAATGCAGTGAACTGGGATTCACTGGTAGTACCACCCCCCCTCCTGCTCACAGATAACTCTGGCTACCCGCCTAAACCCAGAACCAGGGTTATATGTGGGGTTCAAAGACTACTGTTGAACCCTACCCATAGTTATAAGCTAATAAAAGCATTTGTTCTCCCTCCAGTCATTAGAGCATTTGTTCACGCTACAGACAGCAATACGTGGGAGTCTGTTGCTGTTCAGTTGGTGACCATCTGTCCCTGTGCCAGGACACTAACCATTCTTGTCCCTCTCCCTTCAGGTCATCGTGTGTGTCTGGGGGAGCAACTGGCAAAGACGGAGCTCTTCCTCTTCTTCACGTCCATGCTCCAACGCTTCACGTTCGTGCTTCCAGAAAATGAGCCCAGGCCAAGCTACAGGGAGGCGAAATTTGGAATAACCCTCTGTCCGCTCCCTTACCGTCTCTGTGTTAAGGCCAGATAAGATGGAACATAGAACAGGACAGGACGGGCCCCACAATCCACCTGGCTGGACTGAACATGATTCTCAAATTGTGGAAGTCAGCCCACGCCTCTGAAATGAAATCAGACTACAAAAGAACACACAGCAAAAATATCTCTTCAAAGCGGCAGGTTTTATTATAAATATTCAATTCGTACATGGGAAGTGTCAGGGGATGTCTCAAGCAGGCATCTCCCTGAAGTCTCAGCTCTCACTTCAAAGATACAGATGGTTGTGTAGTGATGTAATGTATTATGCTGACTACTTGCTATTGGTTATGACTGTAGATTGGCTCCCCCTACTGGTATATCAGATAGTGCAACATCCCACTGGTCAGTAGAGGTGGCTTCTTCTGTTAATAAAAGCCTATAGTATGGGCCTTGCTTGTGGTATATCAGGTTTCATACAATTTCAAATTTCAAATGACCCTCTCTTATGTTACATCATTCCATATATGAAAAAATGGTTTCCCAGCCCCGGAACCTGGCGTTTTGGTGCTTACTTTTCATAAGTCAAAATAGAATGATGTAATGTTAATTTTATCTTTGCTTTTCATTGTATTTGTCCTTGCAGAATCTACACAATAGGTGCCTATTCTCAAAACAGGCTTGCGAGGTCGTATTTGCAGTCGACTAACTGTTTTCAGCCATCTTACGTCACACTAAAGGTTTGTGAACCATCTTGTGTTAAAAGCAAAAGGTTTTACATTGAGATACAAGTCAAAAGAATTAAAATATAAGTGAGATATAAATCATTCTTCTACAAAATTAATCTAAAACTCTACTGTGTGCACTTGATCCATATCGCCACAACCGTCCATAAAACACTGCAGCACAAAACAGGCCCTTCGACCCATCTAGTCTGTGCTGAACTTTTGTGCTGAACTACTATTCTGCCTCATACCACTGACCTGCACCCGGAATATATCCCTCTATACCTCTCCTATCATGTCCACATTCTTCTTGTCAAAACTGAGCCTGCGATTCCCAATTCAGCAGGGATCAGGTTCCACACTCCCACCACTCTCTGCGAGGAATTTAAATTTCACATTCATTGTTAGAGGGACACATAGGACATCACAACATACCAGTCATTCTAATATCTCTACCTCTATCACTCTCTCTCTCTCTCTAAAAACAAACAAAACCACCCCCTCACCCACAACAGACCCTTCAATGTGAGCAAAAAAACCCATATATCAGTTAATTACGTACGCTGTGTGATGTGTCAAATTTACAATAAAACAATTAAGAAATTTCCAAACCCAAAATTTCCAAATGAGACAACCACATCTGAACAAACAAAATAACTAACATGCAGATTATATGTGATTTTCTCCATATAAATACAGGATCTTAACTCATTATTGCCAGCATGCCATATTTAATTCCACATTATCTTTCCATGTAATTGCAAAGTTTTCAACAAAATAAGATACAAAGAAATGTACAGAAATAAAGAAAATAAACTGACTGTGCAATTCAGAAATATAAATGTGCAGTAATAAATAATGAACAAAGTACGAATCCTTAAGTCTCTGAATGGGTCTGTTGATTAGGAATCTGATGGTTGAAGGGTAGAAACTCTTCCTGAACCTGGTGACACGAGTCCTGTCGGACCTGTACCTCCTTCCTGAAGACTGAAGCAAGAACAGAGCGTGTCCTGGATGGTGCGGATCCTTGATCCTGGCTGCTGCTCTCTGTCAGCAACGTTCCATGTAAATGTTCGAGATGGGTGGGAAGGATTTTGTCTGTGATATACTGGGCTGTGTCCACTAGGTTTTCTCAGAGGTATTAGTGCCCCCCCCTCTCCCCCCACCCCCCACCAATACCAAGCCTTGATGTAGCTGGTCAGCACATTTTCCACCATCTATTTAGAAGTATGCCAAGGTTTCCAATGTCATATTGAAGCTCTGCAAACTCCTGAGAAAGTAGAGGCGCTGACGGGCTTTCTTCACAATGGCATTAATATGATAGGTCCAAGACATGTCCACTGAGATGGTGACCCCAAAAAGTTTAAGTTGCTCACCCTCTCCACCTTTGATTCCCCCAGTGACCACTGGACTGTACACTTCTGGTTTTCCTTTCCTAAAGTCTATGATCAAGTCCTTGGTAGAGGTGACATTGAGTGAAAAGGTGCCGTTGGTAACCATTCAGCTAAGTTTTCAAGCTAAAAATAAATGGCAGCACTGCTGCTGGTTTGGACCCCGGAGAGCGGAGACAGAGTGCTGCCTCAAAGGATTTGACCTCCCAGTCTTAGTACTGATGACTCCATGTAGGATTTAAATGGCCTGTTAGAGATGTTGTTTTTAAACTGAAATCCTGCCACCATGGGTCGTGGCCAAAATGGTGGTGCTGAGCAAGCGACCAGGAGGGATTGCAGGAAGCAGCAGACCAATGGAGGGCACCAGAAATGGGGGAGAGCTCACCCCATTGAGGGGAAACAGAGGAGACAACCCTAGAGTACAGTAACCGAGGCAGTGGCTGATGAACCCACATAAACTACAGGAAACTTGCGGAGGGGGAAGAGGAGACTGACTGATGTGAACTAGGTATCAGAGCCAGTATTTGAGAGGGTATCGAGGGCAAGAAGAGCTCCAAAGGGCCTTGGGCACTGAAGGCTTCCTGATCGTCAGAGCTTTGGATGTAGGGCTCGAGTTGAGGCCAGGGGAGCACTGGAGGTGAATCCATCGATACTCAGTGAAGGGACGCTCTTTTGCTTCTCATTTTCTCAGACTTTAAGGGGTGGTGGGCCACATTACTGGTGATTCTTTGTCTGGCTTACATCAGGCAGAAGGCATTTTCATGTTCTATTACCTGTTATTTACTATTACAATGAAGAAATTTTGAATCTTGAATCCTATATGGACAAATACGGAGGTGTCATTAGCAAATTTGTATAATGGTGTTGTTCTAGTAATGAGCCAGGCAGACGAATGTGTAAAGTGAGTAGAGCAGATGACTGAGTACACACTGCTGTCATGCTCCAGCACTGATGGATGTTGTGGAGGAGATGCTCTTGCCAATCCACACTGACTGAGGTCTGGAGGTTGGAAATCCAGGATCTAATTACACAGCGGGGTATTGAGGATGAGGTCTTGGAGTTTGCTCATTAGTTTTAAGGGAATCATGGTTTTGAATGGTGAACTGTAGTCAATACAGAGAATCATGATGGTGTTCCAGGATTTTGTGGAAATCCAGTGAGTTGGCATGTGCAGTAGACCGGACGCTGCTGTAGACAAATAGGAATGGATCCATTTTTCTGCCCAGACAGGATCTGAGATGCTTCAGCATCAGCCTCTCAAAACACTGCATCACTTTGGATGTCATTTGGGCATCAGTCCAGCACATCTCCGTAATGTTAATCCCAGCATACAGGCTGCTCGCTAGATGTTCCAGTCCTGAAGCAGGTCAAAACCTGGCCAGCAGGGGCTATTCATGCACTTCAAGACTGCTTTGAGTGCACTGACTGGCACATGTTTAAGGAGGCAGCAACTGATGGTGACAGCATCAATCTGGAGCAGTTTACAGTAACAGTGACCAGCTACATCAGTAAGTGTACCGACAACGTCGCTGTGGCCAAGACCATCGCAACTCGATCAAATCAGAAGCCATGGGTGACTGCGGGGGTGCATGCTCTGCTCAGGAACCGAGGTGCTGCCTTCAGAGCAGGCAACAAGGCAGCCCTAGTGATTGCAAGAGCCAGGCTGCACAAGGCCATCAGAGAGGTTAAGTGTTCACATCCCCAGCACATTCACAGTCACTTCCTGAACAGCAAGGACACGCAACGCATGTGGAAAGGCATCCATGATATCACCAACCACAGGACTACACCATCTGCTTGTGCTGGCGATGCCTCCCTCCCAGATGCTCTGAACAATTTCTACGCACGGTTTGGGTGAAAATCAATGTGGTAATGGAGAAGACCACCCTCCTACAAATGATCAGGTGATGTGTCTTACAGTGACCGATGTTAAGAGCGAACTAGGCAAAGGCAACCTGCAGAAAGCTGCTGGACCAGATAATCCAGATAATAGTCCCAGCACAGTGCTCAGGGATGTATGGCTCAGCTGGCAGCTGTTCTCACCGACATCTTTAACATCTCCCTGAGAAGTGCCATGGTCCTAACGTGCTTCAAAGCTGCCACCATTGTCCCTGTGCCAAAGAAGTCACCCATGTCCTGCCTCAGTGATTCTGCCTTGTCGCACTCATGCCCATCGTCATGGGGCACATCAAGCTCCTGGTGACCCTGACACTGGACCCCCTACAGTTTGCACACAGATCCAACCTCTTCACCACCACCCTCCATCTAGGCCTCACCCACCTGGAAAATAAGAACTTGTTGAAAATAAGAACATGCTGTTTTGTTGACTTCAGTTCAGAATTCAACACAATCATACCTCAGTACTTGATAAGGAAATTGAGCTGCTGGGTCTTAACACCTCCCTCCGCAATTGGATTCTTGACTTCCTGTTGGGGAGACTTCAAGCAGTCCGGATCGGTAACAGCCCCTCAAAGACCATCACACTGTGCACAGGGGGCCCCCAGGGCTGCGTGCTTAGTCCACTGCTGTTCGCTCTGCTGACCCATGACTGTGCAGCTAAACACAGCTCGAACCACATCATCAAGTTTGGTGATGACACGACCGTGGTGGGCATACCAGTAAGAATGATGAGGCAGCGTACAGAGACAAAGTGCAGATACTAACAGACTGGTTCAGAACAACAAACCTGTATCTGAACGTTAATAAAACAAAAGAGATGGTTGTCCACTTCATGAGGGCCCAGGGGGACCACGCTCCATTGACCACTGGCATCTTGACTATTGAGGTCGTCAAGAATATCAACTTCCTTGGAGTGCACTTAGCGGAGAATCTCACCTGGTCCCTTAACACAAACTCCATAACCAAGAAAGCCCAGCAGATCCCTTACTTCCTGCGAAGGCTGAGGAAAGTTCATCTCCCACCCCCCCATCCTTATTACAGAGGATGTATCGAGATCATCCTGAGGAACTGCATCACCACCTGGTTTTGGAAGCTAGACCACCTAGAACCGCAAGGTCCTGCAGAGGATAGTGAAGTCAGTGGAAAAGACCATTGGAGAACCTCTTCCTACCTTGATGGACACCTACAACACTCGATGCAGGTGGAAGGCAATGAACATTGCGAAGGTCTCCACACACCTCTATGTAAACTGTTCTCCCTTCTGCCATCTGGTAGGAGGTACAGTAGCACTTGGGCCTTGATGTCCAGAGTGGACAACAGTTATTTTCCGCCAAGCCAACAGGCTCCTGAATTCCTAGTACAGATGTGCATAGTGTGCTGTGGACTTTCAGTGTATGCATCTTAATATCTTATTATTTTAATGTGTTAACTGTTTTCCTAGCATATCTATGTAAATATGCTCTGTGGTCCTGGAGAAACACTATCTCGTCTTTACCATGCGAGCAGGATACAAACGATAAATAAAGTTGACTTGACAATTGAAGCCTGTTTGAAGCAGGTGGGAACCACGCTAAGAAGTTTCCTCCAATGTTCCCTTTAAACTTTTCCCGATTACCATTAACCCATAGCCTCTAGCTTTTCTGTTCAAATTCACATGTCTGCCTAGACCCCTCTAAATACCACTATGGATCTGCTTCCAATATATTACTGGAGGCCATTCCAAGCACCTTCCAATCTCTGTACAAAAAGCAATGGACCTGTACATTTCTCTTATATTTAAACCCCCTCACCTTTTATCCCAGGGAAAAGATAATGTCTGACTTTATTAGCCCCAACCTCCTGTGCACCAGAATAAACATGGGTGGGTGAGGGGAATACCCAGAAGATGGAGAGCCTGCATGTTGGTTGCTGTGGGTAGAATGCAGTGTGCCCATTGGTCACATGTGGAGGGGAGGGCGGGCGGTTTAATAATTGGTGACAGTGATGGGAGGATGGGGCGTCTTGAATTCCAAAGTGACGCTCTTGAGGTAGCACTGGGAGTCCAGCCCCAGGATTACCAGCGCACAGAGCTGGGGTATGACCAACAGTTTAAAATAGTTATAAGTGCAGTTAGTGATACCCTGCAGTAGCCCAGAGTTTCAGCCAACCTGGATACCAGGGATATCTTGAAACTGGATGGACTCACCGCGAGTGAACAGTCCCACACGGCGTCGGGGTGCACAAAACCTTCGATGCTGCCGAACAGGCAGGTGATGAGGTGTCTGTTTACTTTCACCTTCATCATTTTGCGAGTGAGCTGGTGAGGGCTGTGCTGGTTGAATGTAATGGAAGCCCGTACCCGGTTATAGTTGGTGTCACTTGGTATCAGACCGGTGAGATGGTTCCTGCGGCCCAGGCTGGGAAGATGGCATCTTCCACGGCGTGCTTGCGGGGTGCTGTTGTTCGGGGACGGAAGCAATGTCAACCAAGATGGCTGCCCCCACTGCCTGCATGCGGCCCTGCTCAGGACTTGCAGACTTCAGAGTAGTGCCCTTTCCACCCACCCCCTGACCACACTGCTTCTTTGGCTGCACAGCACTTCCAGGGCTGCATGGGTTGGCCACAGTAGTAGTATTTCAGGGACTCGGTGGCAGTGGTGAAGTCAGGACGTACGTGTGTGGTGGCGAATTGGGAACCCACGTCCCAAGATGGTTGTGCCCACAATCCCCACAAGGTGGACACCTTGTCAGATGCAAAGGAATCTGAGATACAGAGGTCTACATCTAGCATTTTGGCAACCTCAACAGCCGTTTCCAAGGTTAGTTCATTGAGCTCCAGTAGCCGCTGTCGGATATAGTCTGAGAGGTGCCTGCGTTCAGTGGTTACGTCTTTACAACTGCAGGGCCTCCCAAGTTTGACCAGGGCCTCTGCTTGTGTGTAGCGAGCCTGGAGTAGACTGCATTTGTCTTGGGGCTGTAACTGCTTTGGAGTTTACCCATGGCCCCATCAAAGCTTGTGCAGCCTCTGATGAAGGGATAGGGCTGACGGCCGACCTGCAATCATACCAAGCGTAGTTTGTCATCGACCGTTTTCATCACTTGAGCGCTAGCATGCAGGAAGTCGTTGAAGCAGATAAGCCAGAGCTCAAATTGTTCTGGGGTATTGGGTGTTTGTGGATCCACAACTAGTTTATCCAGTTTTAGCAGCTTGTCCCCGCAAAAGTTTTATGGTATTAAAATTAACTATCAATAATACCAAACGGCTGGAGATCAGGACAACAGGCATTTAAGATCATAAAACTTGGACCATGCTCCTGATCTGGCCCGATCCCAGGACTGGTACTGAGGGAGGGACTTGGCTTAACTGCTGGGGATTCCAGCGGATGGAGTCACTGAGGGAAGGTGGGCCAGCCATACATAAGAAGCAAACGTATACCCAGTGCCAGTAACCAAGGAACAGTATCCAGTGGTGTGTCAGCACAACAGTGACTAAACAAATCTGGAAAACCAAGAAAGTCTACAGATGCTGTGACTGCAGTAAAAACAGAAATATGTTGGAGGAACCCAGCTGGTCTCATAGTGTCCACAGGTGGTGAAAAGCTATAACTAATGGTTCGGGCCTGAGCCCTTCGTCAAAGTATGAGTGAAATGTTAGGGCAGAGGGAGGAGTGCAGACCAAGAGGGAAAAGGTGTCCCCATCATTTGGGGCCCAAACAGTTCTTCCATGTAAGCAACACCTCACTTGCAATGCTGGATATTAATACAGAGGATGGTCAAAACTGTGGAGAAGTTACTAGGGTCTCCCTTTCCTAGATTGACGACATTTACCGAGGGCCATGCTGAAATATTGCTGAAAGAATTATGGAAGATCCACTCCATCCAGCACATCTGCAACTCCGTATCATTGGAAAAAATGTAAGGAACAAATTTACTGTCAAGGTTGGATAGGTATTTGGCTCGAAAGTTGTGAGGGAGTATCATACAGGACTGTGTACGTATCCTTGCAATAGACTTTTTAAGTTTAGTCCGGAGTCTGAAATTGGAGGGGAAATAGAGCAAGGATAAATAAGGGGGAGGGGGGGGGGTGAGGAAGGAGCTAGTTGGTGATTGATGGGCAGAGGAAGGGTAAATGGTGATGGTCAGAAGGAACAAAGTGGGGAGTGAGGAATGGAATGGAGATGGAGGTAGAAGATTGATAGCTACAGACAAACAGAAAGGGGGAGTTGGAACCTGTTGGGGGAAGGGGATCTGTTGGGTCTAATGTGTGATCAGTGGGTGAATGGAACCAGGAGGAAGAAGAAATTAGGTTATGTGGGATGGGGTGGGGGGTGGGGAGGTGGAAATGACAGGGGAATGGGAAAGATGAATAACAATGATGAGGCAGATTGGAAAGAGAGGGATATGGGAAAAAGAATGACTGGAAAGAGAGGGATATGGGAAAAAGAATGACCGGATAATGGAAAATAAACATTGAATTTTCCACTTCCAAATAACTCCTGCTTTCTGCGTCCAGAGCCCTCTCTCCCTCTCTCTCTCTCTGCCCCCCCCCCCAACCCACCTCTCTCTCTGACTGACCCTCTGTGCCTTGCATTTTTGCTCCTCTTTCCATAACCCTCACCCATCTTACCCCGTCACCCATTTTCATTTTTTTCTTGGTTCCAACACCATCAGGGTTAGAGTCCTAGTTAGCGCGACAACATTACAGCGCCAGAGACCTAGGTTCAAATCCGCTGCTGTCTGCAAGGAGTTTATAACTTCTCCCAATCACTGTGTGGGTTTCCTCTGGGTGCACCATTTCCTCCTACATTTCAGATGTATGTGGTATTTGGGCAATGCGGGCTCATGGGCCGGAAGGAGCCGTTACCATGATGAACAGTATATCTAAAAACAATTAAAACTACCACCCACATATTTCACCCACTGGATCCCCTCCCTGGAAGGTGGGCGTACAGCTATTATGTACATAAGGTGGTATGTGAGTGGGAAGGGCAGGTTGAAAATCACTGCTTTAGACCCCATTGTTACTGAAATATTTTGCTTGAGAAAAATTGTCATTGGCCCATTTCCTTTGGAGTTATGAAACTGTGCACTTAACGAGTCAATGAGGTGCAGTGGTTTTCAAAGTTTTTACTTCCACTCACATACCGCCTTAAGCAATTCCTTACTAATCACAGAGCACAGGGATTACTTAAGGTGGTATGTGAGTGGAAAGAAAAACTGTGAAAACCATTGGTTTCAGATGGACACTTAAAGGAGGTTCTTCACTTTTGGGGAGGGTAGTTTCAGTTCAAACCATCTCCACTTTCCTGCCTTTATACTATTGGAGGAAGGGCCTTAGACCCAGAGATATCAGGTGGAGGAAAGATGGATGAAAGAGCTTTGACAATGTTCAGTCTTTCCCTTTGAAGCAGCAGAGAGAAGTTCACTGCCAGCTGTTTCTGATGGGGGAAGCAGCATTTACATTGAAATAGTTCCAACCTGTTGGTCAGAGTGTACAGAGACCAGACCTGCTGCACTGGTTAACCGAGTTAGACTGGGGCATGTGATCAGAGAATATTAGAATATACAAAACAGGAGCCATTGCAGATCATTTGACCCATTAAGCCTGCTCTGCCATTCAACAAAGTCACAACTCATCTGGCCATGGACTCAGCTCCATCTACTCGTCTTTTCCCCATAACCCTAATTCCCCAACTCTGCAAAATTCTCTCTCTCTTTTTAAAAATATATTCAATGAAGCAGCCTCCACTGTTTCCCTGGGCAGAGAATTCAACAGATTCACTGCTCATTGAGAAATGTAATTCCTCCTCATCTCTGTCCTAAACCTGCTCTCTGATTATTGAGTCTATGTTCCCTAGTTCTAGACTTGCCTCCCAATGGAAATATCTTTCTTACCTCAATCTTACTTATTCCTTTCAAAATGTTATTGGGTTCCATAAGATCCCTGCTCATACATCGGAATTTCGAAGAGTACGGTCCCAGGTGAAACAAACTCTCCTCAGAGGCGAGCGCATCATTTATGGTGTGTGCCCCAAATCTATGACTAAAGGCTTCTTTACAGTTTTAGCATGTATTATTTCAACCACCTTCACTTGAAGAGAATATAATGTCTTATCATTTATTCAGGTCTCCCTTCTGATCCACAATCAGTGAAGATTGGTCAGAACTTCTCCACAATCTCCATCAGTACTGGAGCACCACGGGGCTGCGTTCTTAGCCCCCTGCTCGACTCATTTTACACCTACGACTGTGTAGCTCGGCGCTAGTAATGCCATCTAAAAATTTGCTGACAATACCACGGGAGTGGGTTGTATAAAAAGGGGAAAAAATAGCTTCTCAACTACTAAAGCTTTGGGGTTCTTTTTTCAATTATTTCCAAAATTTATAGATCAATTATTTTTGTTTTCTTTGAACTATTAGTATTGAAATGAGTAGTTGAAGCTTTGATTGTAATTGCTCAGATAATATGTTGGGATTAGAAATTACCTTAGTTATTTTTTTTAATTCTTTTCCTTTTTTTATCGACAACATGGATCATATGTATCTTGTTTACTATCTGCCATTTTAATTTACTGTTACATGAACTTTCTATCTATGCATTTGTGTTATGTACAGATCAGTGATAAAGATGATCACAGTTATATTTAAAATAATATTTGTAATTATTAATCAACAATGATAAAACATCTACTCTAATTTAACTAACTTATCAATTCCACAAAGTAAGCATGCAGGCCAAGAGGCTTACTCCATATTTCTCATATCTGCCAATGCCCTCATTTTGATGGGAGTTTTCCTGATGCATAGTGAATGTCTGTCGCCTTCTGCTAGCTTCTCTTGAAGAAGGTAAGTATTGTTTATTATGCTTTCTTCAGTATTCTTACAGATGAGGTCTCACAGGATCAGTTCGCCATTACCTGGAAGGGGCGTCAGTATACCTTCTCCTGCCTCCCTCAGTGGTATGTACACTCTCCCACTATTTGCCACAGCCTAATTGCCTGTGATTTGGAGACGGTGCCAGCATCGCCTTCTCTCTCAATTCACCGTTATATTGATGATGTGATGATCCAAGGGGCCACGGAAGAGATGGTACAGGAAGCAGAACAAGAGGATGCCTGGTTTACTGATGATAGCAGTTGGTGGGTGCAAGGAAAGCAGAAGTGGAAGGCGGTGGCTTACCATCCCAGGTCAGGAACTCACTTATTGGAGGAGGGGGATGGTGGCTCCAGTCAGTATGCTGAGTTGAAGGCGGTCATTTTACCACTAGACCACCATGATCACCCTCTTTGCTCATTTACTGTGGCTAATGGACTAGTGGTATGGATGCCTGATTGGCAAAAGAATGACTGGCTGGTACATGACTGCCCAGTATGGGGTAAGCAGTTGTGGCAGCTGTTATGGGATGCTTCCCATCATCGTGAGATAACGGTATATCACGTTGACGCCCATACCAATGCGACGATGAACATGGCACAACATAAAGCAGTAGCAGATCATTATCAGGCGTGCCAATACTGTGCCCCTGGCTCAATGGGCACACGAACAGAGTGGCCATTTGGGGGAGAAGGGATCAGCTATGTGGGCCCGTACACATGCCTTACTCGTCCATCAGGACGATGTCCGCATGGTCGTGCGTACATGCCCAGCATGCCAGCTTGTGAAGTCCCGCACCATTCCTCCTGGTCCGCATGGCTGAATAAGACGGGGAGCTCGCTCAGCTGCAGTCTGGCAAATTGATTACATAGGCCCCATGCCAGACTGTATGGGTAAACATTACGACCTCGTAATGGTTGACACCTTTTCGGGCCTGGTTTTTGCTTTTCCCACCAAGACGGCTGACCAAGCTGGCACTATCCAAGGACTAAACCATTTAATTTCTCATTATGATGTCCTAGAACGCTTCCACCAGCGTTGTCTCCGCTCCATCCTCAACATTCATTGGAGCGACTTCATCTCCAACATCGAAGTACTCGATATGGCAGAGGCCGACAGCATCGAATCCACGCTGCTGAAGATCCAACTGCGCTGGGTAGGTCATGTCTCCAGAATGGAGGACCATCACCTTCCCAAGATCGTGTTATATGGCGACCTCTCCACTGGCCACCGTGACAGAGGTGCACCAAAGAAGAGGTACAAGGACTGCCTAAAGAAATATCTTGGTGCCTGCCACATTGACCACCACCAGTGGGCTGATATCGCCTCAAACCGTGCATCTTGGCGCCTCACAGTTCGGCGGGCAGCAACCTCCTTTGAAGAAGACCACAGAGCCCACCTCACTGACAAAAGACAAAGGAGGAAAAACCCAACACCCAACCCCAACCAACCAATTTTCCCTTGCAACCGCTGCAACCATGCCTGCCTGTCCCGCATCGGACTTGTCAGTCACCAACAAGCCTGCAGCAGACGTGGACATACGCCTTCATAAATCTTTGTCTGCGAAGCCAAGCCAAAGATCCACCCCCATCCCCTTCCACTCGCGCTACCATCTTTCCCACCTCTCCCACCCGACTCGCGCTACCGGTCTCCCCCCTACTCGCCTGACTCACACTGCCAGACTCTCGCCGCCCGAATCGCACTGCTGTCTCTCTCCCCACTTGCTGGATTTTGGATCTTTCCGGATATTAGATATCTGGATAAAGGAATGTAATATTTACATTTTTGTTACTTTTGTAAATAATCTTACTCCTGAGTTGCTTGGCAGAATTCAATGGAATTCCTTCTCTGCCCACATGTTTGATTTGTTTGAATACATTTTCAAAAGAAGACAAGAAGACAAGCTGAAACAACATTTAGAGACTGTATGTAAAGAGAAGAAAGATAAACCCCTGGATTACTTCAAAACCTTTTGAGCTAATTTTGAGAGAAAGCCAACGCTCATGCAGATAATTACTGAAATTCCACAGAAACTAGAAAGGGGTCTTCTGGCACTACGCAACATTAGTGAATTGATTGCTAAATGTAGAAATACTCAGAACATCGCTGTGTCAGTTATTTTGCCTTCAGTGTTCATGAACTTAAATGCCAAAGAAACCATTCAGGCAATTCCTTCAAGTAATTCCACTTTTTCTAGAAGAATCGATAGGACGGGAAAGTAGACGCCCAATAGTCACCGAGAATTGGAGAGAGATAGTAGGTAGTTGAAAGAAACAGAAAGTTGTGATGGTTGTAAATTTTATCTTTCTACATATTGACTAGGGGTCAATATGGGCTCCACTGGCCACCGAGACAGATGTGCACCAAAGAACAGGTACAAGGACTGCTTAAAGAAATCTCTTGGTGCCTGCCACATTGACCACCGCCAGTGGGCTGATATCGCCTCCAACCGTGCATCTTGGTGCCTCACAGTTCGGCGGGCTGCAACCTCCATAGCTTCCACATCCTTCCTATAATCAGGTGACCAGAACTGAATACAATACTCTAAATGTGGTCTCACCAGAGATTTGTAGAGTTGCAACATGATCTCTTAATTCTTGAACTCAACCCCCCTATTAATGAAGCCAACATCCAATAGGCCCACACAGCCAGGGTTCCATGCATCCTATGCCTCATGATTTTCTGAATGAGTCTCTCATAGGGGACCTTGTCAAATGCCATACTAAAATCTATATAGACCACATCTACTTCCCTATCTTCATCAATTTATTTTACTTCCTCAAAAAACTCAATTAGTCTGGTGATGCATGACCTTCCCTTCACAAAGCCATGCGGACTATCCTTGAGTCGTCTGGACTTCTCCAAATATTCTTGGATTTTATCCATAAAAATCTTATCAAGTATTGGCATTAATATCAACTTCCTGGCTTTTGTTAAAACCCACCCTCCCCATCTTCTTCCTCCATTGCCTTCCCCTGCTCCGTCTCTCCCTTTCCTGCACTTTACACAAACATGATAAATTTTCTCCTCTCCCCTGATCATATCCTATTTACACCTCTTGTTGGTCCGTGTTCCACCCCCACGCAGCTGACTGAATTCTGAGACTTTCTGAGATGTCCTGTTTCTGCTTATTCCTTGAAGAAGAGCTCAGGCCCAAAACGTCGGCAACATGTCTTAGCTTTTTATGGACACTGAAAAGACCAGCTGAGTTCCTCCAGCATTTTCTTGTGTTTTTACTACAATTGCACCATCTGCAGACTTTTGTGTTCCACTCTCCATTAGTTTGGACACCACTGACATAAGACTCACCAGTGTATAATTCCCAGGATTTTCTCTATTTCCTTTTTTAAACAAGGGGACTACATTTGCCATTCTTCAATCCTCTGGCATCTCCCCTGCAGCCAAAGAGGACTCAAAGATCATCGCCATTGCCCCAGATATCTCTTCCCTCACTTCCCACAGCACCCTGGGACATATCACATCCAGCCCTGGGAATTAAACAATTTTAAAGTTTCTAAGAAGATGCAACACTTCCTCTTTTCTCTTTTTCAATTTTTTGATTGGTACATGACAATAAAGTATGAACAAATCTTATATAGTAATAAAAATGGTGTTGAACCCTACATTACCTTGAAAATAAGTTTTTTAAAAAAGCAAAAAAAAGCCCACTATATGTGGTGGTACACCACTGGCCTACTGGAGGGGACAACCTCTGTACCTGCAGAACAGCATGGGGACAAGACATCACCTGACCAGCTGTCAATCAGCCGACCTGAATGGACCAAGCCCCACCTGGTCGGGTGTCAATCACCCTCTGGGTTATAAACCTGCGCAGGCCCTTCAAGGTCACACTCTCAGAGCTCACAGCAAACAGCAGCACACTTTCACAGCTGGCTCTGTGGAGTTTTACATTGAATAAAGCCTATTGTACAGTCTTTTGGTATTGTGTATTTGCTTCTGACCGACAGCACACCACAATTTATTTGATGTAAAATTTTTACAAGCTGCTATGGAAAAGCACCAGGAGCCTCGAAATTGACCCACGTCACCCGGAAGCACCGACGCGCTTCGATATCTGGTGACACACAGTCGAAGCGATCATCAGGTTCATGCGGACGACATTGTGGACTCCGATCGGAAGAGATTCATCCTACTCTGATCCAAGCTGGATCCCCAAGCCTTCCAGGCTCTCAAAGACTTCACCGGATACTCGGAAGCGATGAGCACATTCGAGGCCATTTTTCAAACCTCCCACAAACGTGGTCTTTGCAAGGTACCTCCTGAGTATCTGAGCCCAACTACCCAGGGAGGCGGCTGAGTCCTTCCTGAGAGCCCTGCGTGAGTTGGCCTGACCTTGTCTGGCAGAATCCGGGATAAACGAAAGGGAGGTCGAGAGACTGATCAGGAATGCCTATGTCTGAGGGCCATTGGACAGAAGCTGCTGGAAGAAAATATCTACTCACTGGCCAAAACAGTGAAGGTAGTTTGAACCCTGGAAGCAGCCACCCTACATACCGAAGCCTTCGATTCCAGGCTCCTTCAGTCCTCCTCGTGGTCAGCACAAATGGCTGCAGTGGCCATGGATCAAGCTGGGGAAGAAAACATCGCTGCTATAGGCATCTAGTGCCCCTGTAAGTACTGTGTGTCCCGGTGTGGGTCTGACCGCCGATCGCACCAAAATTGCCCAGCCAAATCCCAGTACTGCTCGGTGAGGCAAAAAAAGGCCACTTCGCAAAGGTGTGCCTCTCAAAACCAGCCAGCAACTCAGCGGCCCTCTACGGTCTTCCCTCCTCCCTCACAACCCCCACCACGTGCAATTGCCGGGTAGCGCCATTGCCCCTGCAGCCACTTCCAGCCTCCCCAGCCCCGGCCACCCAACTTCTGGACGACAGCAACGATCGCTACATGCACCCTGCCCAGCCCTCGCTCTTGCCAGCGCCACCTGCCAAAGACTACAACAGCGTCACTTCTGGTCTACGGCGTGTTAGGTCTGCTTTGTTCATGAATGAGTGAGACAAACACCAGGCTGAGTCGAAATCAGGGTTCTTTGTTCTTTATTACCGGATTGTAACACTTGCGACCAACCAGGTTAGTCGGAGAATGCATTCTGCCGTTATCAGCAAAATGGTGATTTTTTATACCCTTGGATACATGCTTAGAACATCATCATATCATTACTTGTCCAATGACTAAAACTGTTGCTATCCTTTCCCTGCTAGCTTCCTGCCTCTCAATCCATCAATGTCTCTCTTATCTTGTAAGTACAAGGATGCTTTTACATCTTGTTACAGCCCTGTACAGGGCAGGGTAACTCCTTACACATTCCCATCTCATGATGTTTTTACCTTACAATCCCTCCTTTGTCCTCTTTAGAGGACAATCTCGCCCTGACTATGCTACCACCGCGTTACATTAGTTCGCCTATTATTGCCAAGCTCTATACGGGTTCTGTTCACAGGGCAGTTCGGCTGGTGGGCGAGGGCTCCCCCAACCCTCCTTTGCGTACACCCCCCATCCGTCACCCCGATCCCATTGCCCGTTTACAAGTTTCATCCCATTTGCCCCCAAGCAAAAAACTAGCTAACCCCCCGTACATTAGTCAATTCCCAAGTTAACATATGGTCTACAATCTAATTCATAATACTTGTTCTACAATCTGATTAATAATGTTTGTGTTACAATCAATGTTATAATATTTGGGTTACAAGCAAGGTTAAAATTATATGTGTAACAATCTAATTCACAATCCCTCCTTCCCATCACATTCCCCTTCAGACTCCAGATCGATCTCAGCAACTTTCTCCGCCTCCTGTAATGTGAGATAGTCTTGCTCCACAGCCTGCACAGCTTGATATTTCGGAGGCAGTTCATCACGGTCAGCAAAGGCTCTCTCTATGGTCCTCATGACCAGCGTTCGAATGCATGGAATACAACAACAGCCACAAGTGATAAAAATTGATACAGAAATGAACAAACCCAGCAAAAGTTGTCCTAACAATGTGCTCCATCTCCCAAACACTCCCTGTAACCAGGATAAAACAGGATTGGAGACTCCAGACTGGGCTTTTAATTCTTTCGCCAATGCCCTAAGTTTCGTTAACCCCTTAGTGAGTGATCCATCTGGCCCTGTGTTATTAGAGATAGAAGTGCAGCATAGATCTCCAAACATAGCACACACTCCACCTTTCTCTGCCAGGACCATATCAATCGCTATCCTATTCTGAAGTGTCATAAGGGAAGTTTCTGACAGTTGTTGATGTATTGCCTCAACAACGTCCCTGGTCAAATTTGCAAGGCGCTGGACATTATAGTGAATAAGGTTGATTCTATTAACATTCTTATTTACAGTGATGGGAAATATTGCACTAAAAACAGGAAAGCTTTCAAACCCAGCTGCAATCTCATCGGCTAATTTAAATTCGTCCGGAATATTCCGGGCTTGGCCAATGGCATCAATCCATACCCCATCAGGGTTCCTTCCTCCCGGCCCCAAGAGTCCAACACTCCTCCTTTTTCTCCACAGCCAACTCTCTGTGTGGCGCAATTCTAGGGAATCCTCGTCTCCCTCCTGCCTTTTGACAATCAGCACTGGCGCATTAAGGGTTACTAGAGCACACCGACCATCCCAGTTAGCGGGGAGCCAGTTGTACAGCACTCTTCCTCCACAAAACTCATCTGTGTAGTCATTCAATCTGCTACAAGTCTCCTTAGTTTCAGATTCATTTTTTTTGTTATGGGACCTCAAAATCATCCCCTGTATATGTTCATGATAACCAGTAACCTGTTTGGCTGCCCTGTCAGGCACCCATGTGGCGTTTTCCCTGCTAATAGTAGGTCGTCTACATACTGAATCAGTGTAACATCTTCCGGGAGCTTTAATTTCATTAGGATTTCGCTAAGGGCCTGATTGAACAGTCCTGGACTGTCCTTATAACCCTGAGGTAATCTAGTGTATGTGTACCGATGTGCTTGGTAAGTGAAAGTTAACCAGTCTTGGCATTCCTCAGCTAATTTCAAGCAGAAGAATGCGTTTGCCAGATCAATGACAGTATAGTATTCGTGCTCCGGACTCAGAGCCCTAAGTGCTACATATGGGTCTGGGACTGGTCTCCCGATGGTCTTGGTAGCCAAGTTAATCTCCCGGAGGTCGTGTACCATCCTCCAGTCTTTTCTACCCTGTTTGGGAACAGGCATGATGGGCGTGTTCCACATACTGTCAGGTGCCGCCCTTAAAACCCCTGACTCCATTAACCCTTCTATCGTTCCTTTAATACCCTCCTCCTGACTGGGCGACAAGCGGTATTGTTTTCTCCATATTGGTTTCTGCCCGGGGTTGGCCAATTCTAGAAATACCTCTCCTTTTATTACTCCCACATCATAGGGACCCGTTGTCCATATATGTGGACTCAGATTAGAAAGATATTTGTCTGAGTCTCTGTGATCAATATTTTCTCCTTCTATGGCTCGGTCTCTTTCTACTTTCTCATTCACAACCTGGTCCCATGCTTCAATATTCAGTCTGACAAATTTTCCTCCCTCCGAGGTGGAATATCCCGGGATTTCTGTCTGCCTGTATTCACACCCTATCGCTTCCTTTACCATCGGACCCAGCTGTCGAGCGTGATGATCTTTGGCAATACCCAAGGTCACATGAGGCACACTTTCTACTCCTAAGCAGAACCATTCCATTTGTTCTTCTGTCATGACAACCATAGCAGCTATTCCCTCCTTACCTACAAAGATAAATGGACAATGTATCGTTTCTGTCTTCCCTTCTTTTAGAGAGTCCCACCTCTCCTCATATTCCTGGTCCGGGTGGATGGTGTAGTTTAATGTAACATGCATAGGATCTAGTGGATAATGGTAATCCCCATACCGAGGAATACTGGCCCTCCACTCAAAAAACTGTTTAATCAGCCCTGGGCCTGGTTCATCATACAGTAGCCGACTCCAGAAAATACTAACCTCCACAGAGTCTTCTGAAGCGTTAGATGGGGTCATTACTATAAACTGTCCTCCCCTTCTTATTGTATCCCCTGGGTATGTTAACCGAAGGCCCTTCTCAGAACATTGTATGGTTATTCCTAGTTTGGTAAGAATGTCCCTTGCTAATAAATTAATGGGGCAACTTGGCACAACCAGGACAGGCGTTTTAACCCTTTGTCGTCCAAATGTCATGTCGATGTTATCTGTATAGGGCTGTGTTTCCCTTATCCCGGAGAATCCTATTGTAGATAATGTTTTGCCCGAAAATGTGGTCCCTGGGGGTTTTTTAATCACTGTCGTAACTGCTGCCCCTGTGTCAACCATAAATTCAATTTTTTCTCCATTTACCGTCCCCCAAATTTTTGGTGGCTCCCAGGGAGGCGTGATTTTTGATTCTCCTGGGCACCTTCAATAATCAAATTCAGCACCTTCCTCAATATAGTCATTACACTGAGGTGCCTGGACTTGTTGATCACTCTGCCACCCCCCGATTCTCTGGGGCCCATCAATGTGTCCACCCCTACCCCTTGCTTGTCCTCTTAAGTTTCCTCCTCTTCCCCGATAGCCTCTAATAGAGGGTAATCTTTTTCCCCTTGCTCTCCCAGCCTCCGGACAGTTCCGCTGGTAGTGTCCAGGATTTTGGCAGTACCAGCATACTACATGTTCCCCTCTATACATTGTACCTAGCTGTCTTTCCCAACCATTTCTTACTTGGGGTCCCGGATTTATCACTGGCCCCATGACCTGTGGGACTATCTGTTGGGCCGCTAATTTAACCCCTATATGTTCTATGGCTCTCACCAATTTATCGGTTGTTTTGTCCACCTCCTTCTGGGACGCACTTTCTGACTTAGCATGCTCTGATTGACGATGTCGTTTGATTGCATGTGTCAGGTGTCTTTTCCACAAATCCTCTGACATTGTCTCTAATCCCACAATGTCCCTTAATTTTGCTTGAACCGTAGCAGGTAGTCCGTTTATTATCCCATTACGAAAGTGAGCCCTTCCTAAGGGGCTGTGGTCGGGTCTTTCTCCAGTCCCTGTTTCCCATAAGTCCCATGCTCGAGTGAAATACTCGTGTGCAGTCTCTCCTTCCTTTAGTTGAAGGGTTACCAAGGCATCCAAACTATAGGGTGTAGGAAATGTTTCTCTAAGTGCTTCCCAAAATTTATTCCGAAGTGGGTTAAATTCTATTTCATCCCCCAATTTACTGCTTCTTACAATTTTCTCTATTTGCTTCAGGGCCCCTTCTGCCTTTAATTTTATCATGATAGTTCTGACATCTGCGAGTGCTAATTGTTCTTGGCAGGTTTCTCGCTCAAAACAAGAAATCCATGGACTAGCCCCATTACTCAACGGAGGTAGTTTTTTCATTAAACTCTCTAAGTCCATTCGTGACCAGGGTACATATTTTTGAGTTCCCCGTCCCGTGATCAGTAATGGGCATTGATATCTCAATTTTGGGGATTTCTGCTCCTTCTTTACTCTTGGCATGCATTTATTTATCCCACCTTGTTCTGACTCTTCTTCGTCACTGTCACTGTCCTTATCAGTTTCCAATGTCTCAGGGTCAAAGGTATATTGGTCACGTTCATCTCTAAGATAATCTTTTCGGCCATAGTTTAGTTGTTTCACATCTTTCTCTTTTGTCCTAACTATGTCCAGGTAGGCATGTCTATTTTTCTCCCTCCCGAGTCTTTTCCTTTTACTTTCCTCCCATGGTGGATCGTATCTCGTTTCCTCATCTGTACTACACTTTTTGTCCTTTACTCCTATTACCATTCCTTCAGCTTTAATTTCTCCTGACAGTGTTGTAGTTATCTTTTCCACTTCCTTAAATACACCTACCATTAATTCTTTTTGATCCTCACTGATCTGCCCCAGCACATTAATATCTCTGTTTAATTTTTTAATGTTATCCTGAACCTTTTTCATGTTCCATTTCTGTATCTCTAACTCCTTTTCTATTTTCTTGGACTCCAGAGGGGTCTCTACATCTATTACTCCCCCTTCTATTTTTATTAAAGGGGCCTGTACCTCGTCTGATGTGTCCCTATTCCCGAGGTTCTTGTCACACCCCAGTGTCTCAATATCTGGATATAAGGGACGTGACTCCAGGATCCCATCTGGGGTGCCAGGGGCACCTTGTGACTCCACATATGCATAGGGCGGGGGTCTACAAGCTATTTCTACAGGGGCCATAATAGGTGGGTTATCAGGGAGACCAAATTCTTCGAATATAGCTAGGACATCGCGGTACTGCATCTCCTTGTCTCTCACCCTCTTTTTTGCTGACTCGCGATTAAAGATTTTGTTTTCTGTGTCCCGTTTTGTTTAATTGTATAAGACTCACTTATAAATGATTTATTGTCAGAGTACATACATGACATCACATACATCCAGAGACTATGAGAGAGAGAGAGAGAGAGAGAGCATAGCGAGAGAAAGAGATAGAGAGGCAGATACACAGAGCACAAGAGATAGAGAGAGAAAATGCCTTGCACTGGCCCCACTGGGAGAAAAGTCTTCAGATTAACACTTTAGTTTCAAAGGTTTTAAAAGGTTCTCATCCTGTGATCACTGGTCTGGATCAGACTGGGAACTATCACTCCTTCCTTCCCTCCCACCTCGAGTGAGCTACATGTCAGCCCACAATGTCTGCCCTGATCCCGCAATGGTGGGGGTGCGGGAAAGAGGGAGGGAGAGAGGATAAAACAGGATCCCATTTGATGCGGAGCTGGAATTGTGGGCACAAAATTAAAACCAAATTGTATTTCTCTGCCCTGCCCAACCTGGGGATTTCAGGGCAGCACCGCCACAGATTGGGATTGGGAGGGGGAGTAGGTGAGAGAGGAGGGGGGGAGAAGAGAGAGAGGGGAAGAGAAGAGAGAGGGGGGGAGAGAAGAGAGAGGGGGGAGGGTGAAAGGAGGGAGGGAGAGAGCAAACCCGGACACTTTGTGGCTGGAAACTGGAAACAGGCACTTTTCCTTTCCCTTCTGTGTTTTGTTTCTTCCAGCTTATCTAAGCCTCTACGTTTTAAAATTTTTTTTTTCCTCACCTGTCAGGAACATCTCAGTGCCCCCGGGTAACCAACCCCTCTTCCTCCAGCGGTCTACACATTTTCGGAGCATTTTTTGTTTTTCCAATGCCGCATTACTGGTATTTCGCTCCTCTAATTCCTGATTAATTTCCTTAATAACTTGGTCAAAAGTCTTAGCAGGCAACTGTACAGCCATAGCTGCGGGACCGCTTTCTAATGCCTGTTTTAATTTAGGTTTTTGTCCGTTTAGGGGATCTATGTCAACGAAAATTGCTTTTAAAAATGTCTCCTTGCAAGCTGGATGACTAATATCTTTTAAAGGAACAGTCTAAGTCTTGTCCTCCAATTGACTTCAGACTGTCCTGTATACTCTGATTGCTCGTTTTCCACTCTCTGTTTTCCCAAAGGGGTCTGAAAGTTAAATTACAACTAGAAAACCAAATATTTGGGCTATACTTTTGTCCTGTTTCCCTGTACCAATCTATGAATTTACGTAACTTTATCTCCTTGGTGATGTTGGGAATACCCTCATTTAACTTATCAAAAGTATTTCGAATAAACTGGGTGTCTCTTAGGAGTTTGTCAACTTTTTCATTAATATCTCCTACCTGATCCGGACACAGCTGTCGCAGCCTTCTGTCGTCGTTCTTGTTCACCAGGCAGGCGTCCCTGAGAACTTTTTTTGTTGTCTCAAGGTCTCTAGTGTCTGCTGTGGTATTCCACCACGGCGAATTGGGGAAATAAATTCTTAACTTCTCAAGTGTACAGACATTATCATACCTACCGGACATTTATAAGTCAGTCTCTCAGATACAATTGAGGCCAATAAGCCTGAACCTTTGTTTTCTTTCAAAGCCCAACCTTCACGTGGGAGATTTCTCCTCTTAATAACCAGTTTAGGGCAGAAAACTCAGGTCCTCAATTGTTTATAGACCACCTTCTCACTCTATTGGACTTTGCAACGACACAATAAAGACTTTTAAACTCTAGTAGTTTCTTGCGAAGCACTTAATAAATGTCATTCAAACACCTTAAGGACTTTTATCTTGTCTGTAATCACTTACGTGTTACAATCCTGGCATGCGACCTTCAATTGTGGTCGTCTAATTTGTCCAATCTCCAGTTCTTACTGACAATCATAAAGATTTAAAAAAAAAGAGAATTTTGTTAAAACAGGCTTCTCTGGACCTTTTTATCAGCCGGCTGAGATGATTGTCAGAAAAAACAGAAACCGTCGTCCAGTGTTCACTCACCCATCACGTCGGGGTCACCAAATTGTTAGGTCTGCTTTGTTCATGAATGAGTGAGACAAACACCAGGCTGAGTCGAAATCAGGGTTCTTTGTTCTTTATTACCGGATTGTAACACTTGCGACCAACCAGGTTAGTCGGAGAATGCATTCTGCCGTTATCAGCAAAATGGTGATTTTTTATACCCTTGGATACATGCTTAGAACATCATCATATCATTACTTGTCCAATGACTAAAACTGTTGCTATCCTTTCCCTGCTAGCTTCCTGCCTCTCAATCCATCAATGTCTCTCTTATCTTGTAAGTACAAGGATGCATTTACATCTTGTTACAGCCCTGTACAGGGCAGGGTAACTCCTTACACATTCCCATCTCATGATGTTTTTACCTTACAGGAGTGACGTTACTTCCAGCGGCCATGATGATGTCACCCTCCCCGACGGCCAGCGGAGTGATGTCACTTCCCCTGACGCACCGCGCAATGATGGAAAAGAAGGCCAACCATGCCTCACCCTGCTACTTGGCCTCGCCATCTTGGGCCAGACCGACACAGATGCCACCATCACCAAGACTTCCAGCGATGACGACGTGGTCAACACGGGCACTGACCAGGCCACCCTGCTGATGCACCCCACATCTCTGGATGCCGCCAACCACCACACACCGCACCGCATGACTACGGAGAGCACCACCGGTCGACACTCTCCTCTCACGATGCCTGCAGAAGACGCTGATGACCACACCTCGACTCCAGCATTGGGGAATGATGACTCAGACCCCGAGATGGTCCTAGCAGCTACCACCCTGACCAGGAGCTTTCCTCACAACCTCGGGCGCTTGATGATGGACGTAAAAATTAACAGGCAGGTAACAGAATGCCTAATCGAAAGTGGCAGCACCTAGAGTTTAATTCACCCGAGCGTGGCCCACTAACTAAACTAAAATTCCACCCCAACACCTTCTATATTGCATTCACTGCCAAGGACTGGACTATCAATACCCTTGGGCGCTGCTCGGCCGATCTGACTGTGGGGGGTGGGGAGACATACACTGGGTTCCCCCTCCTGGTCATGTCCAAACTCTGTGCCCCAGTTCACCTGGTGACTTCCAATGCCACCTGCAGAGCATCACTCTCGCCTTTGGTGGGCCCCTATCCCCGCTCATGTTCCACAGCGTGCCTTCCAACCAGCCCCGGCCAACCTGTGGCCTCTCCATGCTGAGCATCACCCCTCCCACATTCTTCTCACTCCTCACACCAGACTGCAAGCCAATAGCCAGAAGTAGGCGCTATTGCGCCACGGACAGAGAGTTCATTAGGGCGGAGGTGCAGTGGCTTCTGGCAGAAGGTGCCATAGAGCCCAGTAACAGCCCTTGGAGAGCCCAAGTCCTAGTGGTCAAAGGGGGAAACATGCGGTGCGGTGTGTGGTGGTTGGCAGCATCCAGAGATGTGGGGTGCATCAGTAGGGTGGCCTGGTCAGTGCCCGTGTTGACCACGTCGTCATCGCTGGAAGTCTTGGTGATGGTGGCATCTGGATTACAGCCAGACCATCAACTGGTACACCAGCTGGGCACCTACCCCCTACCAAGGATAGCCAACATGGACAATGAGATAGCCCATTACCAGGTCTTCTCCACAATTGACCTGAAGTCGGCCTATCACCAACTCCCCATCCACCCGCGGGACAAGCCCTATACCGCCTTCAAGGCAGACAGGCGCCTGTACCAGTTTCACTGGGTTCCATTTGGGGTTACGAATGGAGTCTCCGTCTTCCAGTGGGAGATGGATCAAATGGTAGACTGTCACAAGCTGAAGGCGACTTTGCCGTACCTGGATAATGTCACCATCTGCGGCCACGACCAGCAGGACCACGATGCCAACCTGGAGAAATTTCTACGGACGGCCGAGGTGCTGAACATAACGTACAACAAAGAGAAGTACGTGTTCAGCATCATCCATGTTGCCATCCTGGGGTACATCGTGGCACAAGGTGTCATCGGACCAGATTCAGAATGGATGCACCCATTAATGGAGTTGCCCCTCCCCCCATGCTCAAAGCCCTCCACAGGTACCTTGGCTTATTCTCTTACTACTGACAGTGGGTTCCCCACTTCTCAGACAAAGTCCGCCCACTGGCCCAGGCCACCACATTTCTCCTCCCATCTGAGGTGCAGGCAGACTTCACGCACATCTGGCAGGACATCGCAGATGCCACGATGCATGTCGTGGATGAGGACTCCCCCTTTCAGGTGGAGAGCGATGCCTCCAATGTAGCCCTCTCCGCTGCCCTCAACCAAGGAGGGCACTTTCTTTTCCTGGACCATCCAAGGCTCCGAGCTAGTGCACTCCGCCATTGAAAAGGAGGCCCAGGTGATTGTGGAAGCGATCCATCATTGGCGCCACTACCTGGCTGGCAGGAGGTTCACCCCTCTCACCAACCAGCGGGCAGTGGTGTTCGTGTTCAACACCACACACAGGGGCAAGATCAAAAACGACAAGATCTTGCGCTTGAGAGTTGAGCTGGCAACATACATCTATGACATCCAGTATCGTGCTGGGAAGTTTAACGACTCCCCTGATGCCCTCTCCCGTACCTGTGCGTTACTCCATGATGACCAGCTGCAGGCACTGCACGGGTCCCTCTGCCTCCCGGGCGTCTCCCGCTTATAACGTTTCATCAAGTCCCGTAACCTCCCGTACACTGTCAGGGATGTCAGGACCAAGCTGGGTCAGGACCATGCTGGCATGCTGGGTCTGTATGGAATGCAAACCTCGTTTCTTCTACCCACTCCAGGCTCATGTTGTAAAGGTCACTCGGCCCTTCGAGTGTCTCGGCATGGATTTCAAGGGGTGCCTCGGCATGGATTTCAAGGGGCCCCTGCCTTCCACGAATCACAATGTCTATTTCCTCATGGACATAGACCAGTACTCCCGCTTCCCGTTTGCCTTCCCTTGCCCAGACACCTCTACGGCCACCATCATCAGGGCACTGACACAGATCTTCACTATGTTTGGCTACCCCGCATTTATCCACAGCAACTGGGGGTCTAGCTTCATGAGTGAGGAACTACACCAGTGCCTGACAGTGAGGGGCATCATGGCTAGTCAAGTGGAACACGAGAACGGGGTAATCTGGAAGGCAGTTCTTTTGGCTCTTAAGTCAAAAGGGTGGACAATAGACTACCGGCAGGACAGTCTTCTGGTGGCACTCCATGCCATTCAGTCACTTCTGTGCACGGCTACCAACGTGACCCCTCATGAATGCCTGTTTTCATTCCCCAGGAGATCGGCGATGGAAATGTCCCTCCTGACATGGCTCGCATCCCCGGGACCGGTGCTCCTGCATAGACACATGCAGGCGCACAAGGCCAAACCCCTGGTCGAGCAGGTATTCCTCCTACACACGAACCACAATTATGCCTACGTTAGGTTCGGCAGTGGCAGGGAGGACACCGTCTTAACCAGGGACCTGGCACTGGCAGGAGCACCCCCCACAATACAGTATATCCTCCAGCCCAGGAATCCACCAGCCTGACATACACCCCTGACCCCGAACAGCTATGGGGCACTCAAGACCTCTTTGTGTACCAAGGACTTGTTACAACTGTTGGGGACGAACCTGTCCCCTGCACATCCGATGCGATGCACACAACTCGACTCCGGCCTCCACGGCCACTGCTCCATTCTGCACCACACCAGTCACTTTGGCCCATGCCCTCAGCCCTCCCACTCCTTCACCGACCAGTGACCAGGAGCCAGTTCTGTGACAGTCACAGAGACTTCAACGACTGCTGGACCGTCTTAATTTGTAAATATTGTATATACAGGTACACGATCCTTTATCCGGACTTCTAAAATCTGGAAAGCTCCAAAATCCGGTAAGTGGGGAGAGAGGCACCTGGCACTTGGGGGAGGCAGCCGAAGAACCGGTGGTTTGGGGAGGTGGCTGGCGCTTGGGAGAGGCAGCTGGGCGGCCGGTTCTTGGGGGAGGTGGCCTGGTGGTCGAGGCACTGGCACTTGGGGGAGGCAGCCAAGAGTCCGGCCCTTGGGGGAGGTGGCCGAGGGACAGGCGCTTGGGGAAGGCAGCCGGCACTTGGGGGAGGCGGGCTAATGGCCGAGGGAGCGGTGCTTGGGTGAGGTGGCTGAGGGACTGGAAGTTCGGAGAGATGGCCGGGTGACTGGAAGGGGGTGGGGGTAGATACGGCAGCACAATTCGGGTGGACTTTCCGAAATCCAGAAAAATCCAAAATTCGGAACACACTGTCCCCCAAGGGTTCCAGATAAAGGATTGTGTACCTGTATTGGGGATTTTACTGCAACTTTCTCCCCCCCCCCCCTCACCCGCAGTCAATTTTAAAGAAGGGGGTGAATGTGGTGGTACGCGTTCTGCAGGGGGAATCCTCTGTACCTGCAGAACAGCATGGGGACAAGACATCACCTGGCCAGCTGTCAATCAGCTGACCTGAATGGTCCAAGCCCCACCTGGTCGGGTGTCATCACCCTCTGGGATATAAGGCTGTGCTGGCCTTTCGAGGTCACACTCTCAGAGCTCACAGCAAACAGCAGCACACACTCACAGCTGAGGAGTTTTACATCAAATAAAGTATGTTGTAAAGTCTTTTGGTTTTGTGTGTTTGCTTCTGACTGACAATCCACCACGCTGTACTAATTATCTAATTATCGATCAACCTTTATCGACCTTTATCGACCTTTACCAACCTTTATCGACCCTTCGGAAGCTACTAGCCTTAACACAACAGCCCACTGCTAATAATAAAAAAAGAAGGTAAACAATGGGGTTAAAAACCAGAAACTCAAATTTTGAAAATAATTGAGAAGAGAACATATAAAGAAACAAAGTTCAGATTAATTTCAGTCGTTACCATCTAATTATTTCAGTCAGACATGCTGTCATATCAGAAAACCACTGAGTGTGGGTAGGAGGGACAGCATCTTTCCGTCCCATTATTCTCGCGATAAGGGAAATGGGATTGTGAGACATTCAATATCAAACTTGATCCATTTATTCCAATGAGAGGAAAAAAGGATTTGGAATCAAAGTAATATTAAGAACTAAAGACAAGGTACAAAATACCCTTTGCTAAAAATTGGAGAGAGAAGGACATAACCTGAACATATGATACTGTGAACCTTCTTCAATCCTGCATTGATCACATTTAGAAGAGAGGTTAGATTAGAATGTAGCCAATTGGACGTTGGAATAGTGGGCCCGGAGTACGACCTTAAACTGTGTTAATGAGCGTCCCCAGAATTTAGAAGTAATTCCAAAGGCTCAGATCCCACCCCTTTGTAATGAGGTTGGAAATGATCATATTGGGGTTCCAGGTCTTCAGGGAGTTCAAAATCAAAAATAAGGAAAGAAATAGTCCAGGGGTTATAAATTTGAGGGATAATTATTCCAAAGAGGCAAGATTTTGGTCAGTAAAAATATCTATAAAGGATTGGATACCTAAATTTGACCAATGTTGAAAACCGATATCTTGAACCGACGGTTCAATAATCTAAAATAGGACTAAATAATAAGAATCTATGGGACCCAAAATGTTTCCTAAATTGAAACCAAATTCTCAGTGTATGTCCAACAACAAAATCATCTGTTAATTTGGAGGCCAGAAAAGGTAAAGGTGCTCCGAATATTGAACAAAGAGAATACTTTTTGGTGGATTTAATTTCTAGAATAACCCATCTTGAAGCATCTAAATTTTCCTTGTGATGAATCCAAAAAATAATATATTGTGGCAGCGCACAGCCTAATGGCGAACCGGCCTCACTTGCATCGCCACGTGGCGGGGCAGCCATTAGGAGATGACATCGTTAGGGGTTTCTCTCCAACTCCAGCATCCCCTCCAGCACGCACCCTGGGCAGCGATTATGACATCACAATGTATCAGGTGACTGAGCTCATGCTGCCCTGAAAGGGGCGCACTGAATTTGAATAAAAACAGTCATTAATGACCATTGGTGTGGTGACTGTGATTTACTTCAGCTCCTCAGAGTGCCACATTGGTGACCCCAAATGGCCCAGATGACCATCTGGACCCAACCCATGGCAGAGGTTAATGCGGTAGCCCTCAAACTTCCCCCTTTCTGGCCTCATTGCCCACAAACGTGGTTCGGCCAAGCGGAGGCACAATTCCACCTCTGCAACATCACAGCTGATACCAACAAGTTTTATCATGCCGTGGGCACCCTCAATCAAGACATGGTGGCGAGGGTAGACGATATCATCTATCGGCCACCAGTGACTGAAAAGTACACAGCCTTCAAGAATCTGCTCCTGGGGAAATTTGGCCTCTCACCCCAGCAGCATGCATCCAGACTCTTACATCTAGATGGTTGGAAGACCGCAGCCCCTCAGCCCTCATGGACGAGATACTGGCCCTGGCAGAGGATCATGAGCCGTGCTTCCTCTTCAGACAGATCTTTCTAGAACAGATGCCAGAAGACATTCGGCTCCATCTGTCTGAAGAGGACTTCTCCGACCCCCGCAAAGCAGCAGCCCGGGCAGATGCCCTCTGGCGAGCTAAGCAGGATAATGAGGCAGCACTCAGCCAGATCTCCAAGCCGGTGCCCCATCATCAGCAAGATTCCCCCAAGGGCAAGCCTGAAGAAGCCCAGTCATGTGGTGCTTCTACCATCAGCACTGGGGGGCTAAAGCCCGCAAAGTGCCACCAGCCCTGCAATTACCAGGGAAACGGCCAGTCCAACTGACATTGATGGCTGCGACGGTTGGCCATGTGAACAGCCTCCTCTACAACCAAGACAGATCCACAAGCCTAGTCAACACAGGGGCTGAGCTGAGCATCCTTCCCCCCCACAGCACTGGAAACAAGGACTCAAACCCCTAGTCTAACCCTCTGGGCTGCCAATGGCTCTACAATCAAAACCTTTAGCACTCGTAGGGCACAGATACAGATCGGGGAAGAGAAGTTGACTTGAAGGTTCGTCTTGGCCTCAGTGAGCACGGCGCTGTTGGGGGATGACTTCCTAAGGGCTCACAGCCTGCTGGTAGACAAGGGGAATGAGGCAGCTTGGTGTGCCTGGGCACAGCAGACGATGCCAGGTCGGAGATTGCCACAGTCACCCCCGCCAAAGACAAATTCGCCGGGATCCTCAGTGAGTTCCTTGCCATCCAGGTGCCTTGCTTCGACATCGCCTTCACCCGACATGGAGTATTCCATTATGTCTCCACACAAGGCCCCCTGATCCACACCAGGGCTAGACGGCTAGTGCCAGAGAAACTGAAGCCAAGAAGGAATTCTCCAGACTCCATGAGTTGGGCATTGTTCGACGATCGAACAGCACTTGGTCAGCTGCACTACACATGGTCCTGAAGTCATTGGGAGGTTAGAGGCCCTGCGGAGATTACAGATGGGTGAACGGCGCCATGACTCCAGACAGGTACCCAGTACCCCATATCCAAGACTTCGTGGCCAACCTCCATGGCGCGCGGTTCTTTTCAAAGGTCGATCTGGTGCGCAATACCACCAGATCCCGGTCCACCCCAACGATGTTGGAAAGACGAACATTATAACCCCTTTTGGCCTGTTTGAGTTTTTCCGCATGCCGCTCGGCCTGAAGAATGCCGCCCAGACATTCCAGCGCCTCATGGACGTAGTGGGTAGCGATTTGGACTTTGTCTTTATCTACCTAGATGACATTCTCGTAGCCAGCCGCACTCGTGAAGAGCACAAGGCCCATCTCGTACACTGTTTGCCCTGCTGGCAGAATTTGGCCTCATGGTCAACAAGGCCAAATGCCAGTTCGGCAAACAAACTTTGCAGTTCCTGGGGCATACTATCACAGCGTCTGGGGCAGCTCCGGCACCGGAGAAGGTGGCAGCCATCCAACATTTCCCCAAGCCCTCCTCCCTCAAAGGGCTACAGGAATTTGTGTGGATGGTGAACTTTTACCATCGATTTATCCCCAACACCGCCTGCATCATGCGCCCTCTGTTCGCGCTAATCGTGGCACAAGAGAAGACCCTAGCCTGGTCAGGGGAGGCAGACGAAGCTTTTGCAGTGTCAAAGCGGGCCCTCACCGAAGCGACCTTGTTAGTGCACCCGCGTCCGGAAGCACACTTGGCACTATCGGTTGATGCTCCCGCCACAGCTGTCGGAGGGGTGCTCGAACAGTGGCTGGATGGAGCCTTTTTCAGCAGGCAGTTGTGGCCTCCCGAACTCAAATACAGTGCGTTCGACTGGGAGCTCCTGGCGCTGTACCTGGCCTTCTGCCGTTTTTGATATTTCCGAGAGGGCAGGACTTTTACCGTCTTTACCGACCATAAGCCCCTCACCCAAGCACTATCGATGGCCAAGGACCCGTGGTAAGACAGGCAATAGCGCTACCTGTCCTATGTCTTGGAATTCCTAATGGATATCTGGCACAGGGTGGGTAAGGACAATGTAGTCGCTGACGTGCTCTCCCGCCCAACCATCAGCATGCTAGCTCCTCTTCTCAACTACGAATAGCTTGCCCAACAGTGCGACACCGAAACCCAGGCTCTCCACATCGCAATATCAGGGCTCCACCTTGAGGATATCTGCCTCCCCAGTTCCCCTCAGCTGCTGCTCTGTGATACCTCCACTGGCTCACCACGCCCAGTAGTTCCACAGGACTAGAGGGCTAGGTTCGTCAGTTCCAACCACAATCTCGTCCATCCCTCAGTAAAGACTTTCCGAGTCCCTAAGGTCACAGCTGGCGAGGCTTTTAGAGGTAACACTGCACCACACCATGGCCTACCACCTGCAGTCTAACGGGTTAGTTGAGAGGTTTAAAGTCCGCCCTGATGGCCAGGCTTTCCGGCCCTGACTGGGTGGACGAGTTGCCCTGGGTCCTCTTCAGAATCAGAGAGAAACCCAAAGAGGTCCTGCAAGCGTCATCAGCTGAAATGGTCTACGGTGCACCACTCTCCCTGCCAGGGGAATTATTCGGCCCACAAGCGGAGGCCACACACAGTGAAGGTGAGCGGCTCGACGACCTCCATAAATGCCTGGGCAACCTGATCCCATCGTCCCTGTCGTATCACGGCACCCAACCATCTCATCGGCCCAAAGAACTCGATGTGGCACAATTCATCTTTGTCAGAAGGAGACCACAGAGAGCACCTCTGCAGTAGCCTTATGAAGGGCCGTACAAGGTTCTCCAGCAGTCGGGCGGAACTTTTACTTTAGACGTGGAGGCAGGGAGGAATTGTTTACCGTGGACCGCTTGAAAGCCGCCCACCTAGACTTAACTCAACCAGTCCAGGTGGCCATGCCCAAACGGAGGGGCTGGCCACCCAAGCGACAGGACACGACAGGTTCTGGAGGGGTTGTGTGGCGGCCCACAGCCTAATGGCAAACTGGCCCCGCTTGTATCGCCATGTGGCAGGGCAGCCATTAGAATATGGCATCGTCAGGGGTTTCTTCTTGACTCCAGCATCCCTTCCAGCGCACGACCTGGGCAGAGATTATGACGTCACATTGCACCAGGTGACTGAGCTCATGCTGCCCTTAAAGAGGTGTGCGGAATTTGAATAAAAACAGTCGTTAATGACCCTCAATATGGTGGTTGTGATTTACTTCAGCTCCTCAGAGCGCCACGCCAGCTTCAACAGAATCTTTAATTTTCTTAAGACCACAATTTTGCCAAATTTAAAGAAAATTATTTTCCATAGAAAATGGAATGTCTATTTGGAAATAATAGCGTCCTTGCAGACAGACAACACTCATCTTGAAGCCACTTGAATTGTGGGTAATGATTTCTCCTCCTGGCATTCAGTGCAATGAAACAGAAGAAAAATCGCCAATTCTCAGCCTTTAAGACCCAGCAGGTTGGTCTCTGCGACCATTTCCACCCATACATTCCACGCCCCATGACACTGAAATTCAGCTGCTTGCTTAATCCTGTCTTATGGAGCAGAAGATTTTGGGAATGTTTCAGAGCTCCATAATGGTTACAATTTTGTACAACTTTCTGGGTCTCCAGTAGAAGGACTGGCTGGAAATAAAGGTGAATGAAACCCCTTCTCCCAGGTATCGTGTTTGCAAAGTATGGCGACTGGCGGATGGAGCAGGGAAAATTTGTGCACCTGACTCAGGAAATTTGGACTCGGAAAGAAGTTTCTCGAATTGCAAATTGTGGAAGAGGCTGGCTTTTTAAACCAAGCCTTTGAAGGTGAACAAGGTGAGTCGATGCAGAGGAAGCCACTGCCTTGTATCAGATTTGGCCAACAGTGGGTGGTTTCATTCTTGGTAAAATCAGTGAGCAACACAAGGGAAGTGAGGGTATAGATCAGCCCTTGCTCTTCGAGTCACTGCCCATCCTGCATCCTTTAGAGGAACACTTGAAGGAGGTTCTTCAGTTTCGGGGAGGGTGTTTTCAGTTCAAACCATCTTCACTTTTCCAGCCTTTATCCTAATGGAGGAAGGGGCTTGGACCCAGGGATATCAGGTGGAGGAAAGATGGATGAAAAAGCTTTGACAATGTTCAGTCTTTCCCTTTGACACAGCAGAGATCAAGTTCTCTGCCAGCGATTTCTGATGGGAGAAGCAGCAAACATTTACATTGAAATAGTTCCAAACTCTTTGGTCGGAGCGTACAGAGACCAGAACAACTGCACTGGTTAACCGAGATACATTGGGACATGTAATAGTCGAACATAAGAACATTCAAAACATGACTCGTGGAGCCTGCTCCACCACTCAACAAGATTATGACTGATCAGACTGGAAACTCATCTCCACCGACCCACTTTTACCCCTGAACCCTTAATTCCCAGACTTTACAAAAATTTATCCCTGCATTTAAAGCTTATTCAATGAAGCAGCCTCCACTGTTGTCCTGGTCAGGGAATTCCACAGATACGATGTTCTTTGGGAAAAGCAGTTTTCCTCATCTCCGTCCTAAACCTACTCCCCAAATATTTAGACTATGTTCCCTCATTCTACTCTCGCCTGCCAGTGGAAACAACTTTCCTGCCTCTATCTTATTTATCCCTTGGTTCTAAAGATTCTTCTGAATTCAAATGAGTACAATCTTAAATGATTCAAACTCGCCTCAGAGGTGAACACAACCATTCACGATGAACGGCCAAAATGTATGTCGAAAAGGTTCTAGTCTCAGATTCATACAGCATGCAAACAGGCCATTCGCCCCAACCATGGGCACCTTTCTGTATTAATCCCATCACCCAGAACCTGGTCCATGGCCTTTCAGAGGCTCGCATACACAATGTTTTGATGCTGACAGAGACCTAGCTTCAACCAGTCTCAGGCAGAGCAGGTCAGGCATTCACTCTCTCAGAGGTTCGGGTGAATCTGGAGCCATTCGGAGTCAATGAGACAGATGGAGCCTGAATGGGGTTTGGATGAAGGATTTCAGTAAGTTTGACTGTATTCAAGTCAAGTCATGTTTATTGTCATCTGTTTGTACAGGTACAACCTGACGAAACAGCATTCTCTGGTCCTTGGTGCAAAACATGCAGACACTCACCCAAACAATACATATGCAGGACAAGTATTTTAACCATAAAAATAAATAAATAACAACTCCTCTGTACGTGAGAGTCTAAGAAGGTTATTGTGAGCAGTTCGGAGGAATATTTGAGGCCATTTGGGAGAATGTTGAACAATTAGGGTCCAATGAGATCCTGTTGTGTCCCAAAATGACCAAGAACGGCACTGCTAGAGTAGCGGCGAGTACAAAGATCTTGCAGCGCCAATGACCTATCTGGTGCAGTCTGTGAGCAATTTGTACATTCTCCCCGTGTCTTTGTGGGTCCTCCTGGGTGCTCCAGATTCGTCCCACCATTTACCCCCTCCGTAAATCTTCGTCCGCGAAGCCAAGCCAAAGATGGGGGGCTCAGGCTCGTGGACCTGAAGGGCCTGTTACCGTGCTGTATGTCTAAATTTGAAATTGTGAGGAGAGCTGGATGAAGGAGCAACATTGAGAAGTTTGCGCAGGCCTGGATTAAATTGTTGCAATTACAAAAGGCTAGATTTGGGCCAGCTGATTAATCTCTTACCACAGACCATTTCTTCCCAGTTTCAATATTTATTATTTCTATGGCTCTTACTTGCAAAAAATAGAATTCCTTATCATTTACTCAGGTCACCCTTTTGATCCACATTTCCTTTTAACTTGTGGGACTTCGAACATTATCTGTTCAATCATCTTCAGAGAACGTTTTGAATATCGTGACAAAAAGTTCCTTGGATATTTGCACATATTTGAAGAAAGTTTTGTCCTGGAAGGTGGATTTTGGGGTCAGGTAAGGCAGATGACCTGAAGTTGTAGAATCGCATATTGATGGTTGGACAATGCCTGGATCCAAGTCAGGGTTTTATTCCTCAAGTATAGTTACAAGTTCAAATTTATGGTCACATAATTGCCTGGTACCCTCGTCACCTGGCCAGCAAATTAACTCTCATGTGCGGACAACAATACGAAGTAAGAGAAAGAGCACAGTTACAGAGAACAGTCAATCTGTGCAGAGCAGGGGCACCAAGAGGTTTACTTTCAATATGAGTCTCCTGTGCTATTATCACGAATGCATGAGGCCACATAGGTGTGAGGGTCTATCTTTTCAATCCTCCCTCTCTAACTGCTTGACATTTCCTGTAACTCTGCATCTCATACCTTTTATAGCTCTTTCTCAAGCGAAATATTTCAGTAACAATTGGGTATAGAGCAGTGATTCTCAACCTTCCTTTCCCAAAGCATGGGGCCTGGGTAAATAGTTTGTGAAATAATGCACCACACATCAAAGAAAGTCTTGACTGCGGCTCCTGTGTTTATGGGAACGTGGGACTGGGAACACTCTGTGCTAAAGAGAATGAGGGACTGGGAACATGATGTGTTAAAGAGCAGTGGGAATGGCCCCCAGGTCAGTGGGAACCAGACTTGGGAGCCAGATGCCAATCTATTGGAAATCCAAAGTAGTCTCTTTGAAGATTATTGTGTCTGGCTTCACAACGACCCCCTCTCTCCCAGCCTCGATGTTGTATCTGTGAAATTAATCCTTTCTTATATTCTATGAAGAAAACTCCAGGAATTGAGAATTTTTATTTGCAAACTTTGCAATCCTGTTGTTAGAAATAGAAGTACCTTAACAGAAATTGCTCAAGACAAAAATTGAGAACAAAGAACATTTATTTTACAACAATGCAAAGTTGGGTGCTTCCCCTTACCCTGGGAATACACACATACACTGGGGCTCACCCAACTTTTATACAGTGAATTTCAGTATAGGAATACCCTCCCCCTTACATTTTTCTGCCTCCTGGATGGGTTTGGCATTAGGCAATCCTTCCTGCCTACGTGCTGTTTCTGTGAACTTGGAGGACCAGGGGTATCCTGTCGGTGTCTCATCATGTCATTGTCCTTATTGTCCTTATTCACAACCTTGCCCTTGTCCCCATTCACACCTTTCCGACTCTCAGAGCTACAGTCTCTTCATAAGCAGAGTTCGCTAATCCTGTCTAGGGTTTACTAATTTAATATGCATAACTTGATAAATCTGTGTAAGGCTTACTAATTATATATGTAGAACTTGGTACTTCTGTCTAGGGCTAGGAGACCCTTATCTCACCCAGACTACCTCTACTTCCTACATTCTATTATTCCTTGCCTCTCCTTATCTTATTCATACGGTGGGATCACTGATCCTGTCGAAAGGACTAGAAGGTTCTTATCTTACATAGGCTGACTCTGCTTCCTGCATCCTAATTTCCATGCTTAGCCTGTTCATACTGGTTTAATCCATCACTCCATGTATCTGTACTAGTTTCCCCATCTTTCATATTTTCATGTCAAGTTTACTCATCTCTCACACTGTCTTTGTTGCAGTTGATGAATACGTTCTCCTTCCTTCGTCACCTCCCGGGTCCACAAAATAAAATATTTCAAAATCATAATAAAACCATTCAGTTTATACAAGAAATAATCACACGTCACAAAGAATCCTGGGAACCAAACAACCCCAGGGATTGCATTGATGCTTACATAAGCCAACAGGAGAAGGTATGTGACGATTACTGGAGCATCCTGGTGCATTGTGGGCTTGTTCTTCCCATCATCTCCATGTTGTCTTGGTACCAGGGAAGGGGAGGGAATTGCAGCATCCTGTGCTCAGTATTGCTTGTCTATCCTTGCCAGCAAGGCCAGATCTCGTGCACAATACACCAGATGTATTCTCACCATCACCTGATGAGTATCTTCACATCTTCTGATGATGCCTTTGCCTTTCCAATTACTTGGTGCATCCGCATGTTAACTTACAGTGATTCAACATAAGAGTTTTACAGCACAGACAGAGGCCCTTCAGCCCACTTGTCCCATGGTGACTCTTGTCCTTATCCTTGCCCCATATCACTGTGTTTGGACAATAACTATACACACACACCATGTTCATTCTCAACACCCCTTTTCAAATGAAAGTAAAACACAGAATTCTGTCGACACCTTCGCTAAAGTAACTACAGGCCTTTCACGTGAAGCAAAACTTCACCTGTACAGCCAGAGGACTGTTTTACTGCATCCAGTGCTCCCTTTGTGGCATTCTCTTCATTGGAGAGATTGATCGCAGACTGGGAGATCACTTCGCTGAGGACGTCCTCTCTGTTCGCAACAACAGCGACCTCCAAGTGGCCAACTATTTCAATTCCAGGTCACGCTCCCGTGCTCACTTGTCTGTGAGCACTTGTCCCACACTATCCACCCAAATATTGGAGAAACAACACTTTATTTTCCGTCTGGGTACCCTCCAGCCAGATGGCATTAACCTTGAGTTCACTGCTTTCCATTAAACCTGATTGCCATTTCCTCACCCTCCCTATTTCCTTCTTTTCTAGTTCTTTCACCTACACAGCCCTGTCTACCCCCACCTCAACAGTGCTACTGTCCCCTCCCTCCCTTTTCCACCTATCATCTCCTGCCCTGCCACCCCTTTCTCTCAACCACTCTTTTATTCTGACGCTCACCACCATGTTCTCCTACTTTGATGAAAGGCTCAAGCCCGAAATGTCAGTTCTATATCTCTGCCTTTGCTACATAAATGACATTGTTTGACCTGCTGAGTTTCTCCAGCATGTTGTGTTTCTATCCCTTTTCAATCCCTCATCTGTCTGTTTATCCATTCATGTACATTTTCCTCCTATTTCATCAGCCATCGCCCTGCCCTTTCACTGAGCCTATCGATATCCTCCTGCCGCCTCCTGTAAAAGACATGGTTCTACATGGATCTTCAGTGATATGGAGACAGATGAAGCTGGGGTTCTTCTCCTTAGAGTAGAGAAGACTACAAAATATTTGTCTGCATATTCTAAGAGTTCAGATGTTTTAGACACATCAATGTAAGTCCTGGATGTGAGAAGCCACATCAGATGAGTGACAAAGAGGCCAAATAGTGTTTACTGCATAGCAGCCCAGGATGCATTAGCTGCAGGAATACTGCAATAGATTTAATAACAGCTTGTAGAAGGAACACAAGGATAAATATTTGGTGAAACATTTTCAAGGCTCTGGGAAATGAATGGGAGAGTGGGACGAGATGGACAATTCATTCATGGGACAGTCACGGTCTACAAGGAGCATGTTTGGCACATTAAGCCTGTACAGCTGAGTCCAAAGACATCCCTACAGTATAGTTTCCTCTTCTTCCTGTTGCCCTTAATGCCTGGGGTCCTCAAGTTTCCATCTGAGTTGCTTTCAATGTGCCCGATTCATGTTCCATCCAACAACCATCAGCAGCTTATATTTTCCAGGTTAAGGTATTCCTTGCATCCCCTCCCATGTCATTTTGCTCCCACTGCCCACTGTTCCTCAGAATTGTCTCTGTTCCTTCCTTTCCATTTACCTGTCATTCTGTACACTCACCAGCCTTCATGTGAAAAACATGGCCCTCCGATCCCCCGTAAATCTTCTCACTTTAAACTTATGTCTACTGGTTTTAAACAGCCCACCCTTAGGAAAAGACTGCACTTTTTACATTGTCTATTATTTGCTAATGTTATAACCCTCTATACGAACACCCCTCTGGCTCCTGCACCCCTCCAGGACAACCCCTTCCTTTCCCATGTCCCCTTGTAAATCAAGCCCTTCTCTCCTGCTGAATGTTGTCCAGAATTAAATGTTTAACTCCAGCTGTCAGCTGGTGCATGGCAGTGTTTCAAGGCACTTTTAAAGCAGGATGTTCCTATAATCGATTTTGGATTCTTGTCATGACTCTCGTTTTCCCAACTGGAATTTAGATGAAACACGTCCCCAACACAAGTTTCCTGGAGACCAAGATCATTGGGACAGTAATTGGCCTGTTTGCAGCAGGTACAGAGACCAGCTCCACCACCCTCTGCTGGGCCTTGCTCTTCATGGTGCTCCATCCAGATGTGCAGTGTAAGTGCAGCAACTTTGTCGGGCCCATGATCAAGGGTGCACTGGGTGGGGGAGGGGCAGGGGGTGTGGGTATGGAATGTGTGGAGAGGGAGTACAACAGGGGGAAGGAGGGTACGAGGAGGGGTATAGCTCAGGGGTTAGAGCATTGGTCCTGTAAAGCAGGGTAACGAGTTTGTTCCTTGCTGGGGCCTCATTTCTGTGAGGGGCGCTTGACAAAGTGGTGACTCTATCTTCATTATGGTCGATAAAGTTGGAGAATTTCATGTATGTTACATTCAAAATGTAGTATTTTGCGACAATGATGGAACCTTTATCTTTACACTCAAGTGGTGTTCCAGTTAATTCTCGCCCTGTGTCCACATGGGTTTCAAGTTTAAACACAACCAGTCAAAACAGCATTTCTTGGGACGCTGGTGCGTAATGTCCAGCCCATAATAATCCCATGTAGACGTCATGGTTACAGGACACTGTTCATAAATCTCACAGCCTTTGGGAAGAAGGTAGTTCCCAACATGGCAACCCTGATTTTGATGATCCTGGAACTCCACTATGATTCAATGATCCTGTGTGATGGATGGAAAGTATCCTCATTAATTCTGAGCCCTACTTAAGCTGCATCCTGCGGCCTTTCAGTGTCCTCCCACATTCCAAACATTTACGGGGCGAGAAGGTTAATTGGTCACATGGATGTATTTGGGTAACACAGCCTCGTGGACCAGAAGGACATACTACTGTGCTGTGTCTCTAAATTAATGTTAAGGATTAAAACTTTAAATAATTTTTTTTCCTAAAATACGAACAGAAGTTATTTAATTATCAACACCCATTTGGACTCTGAAGTTCACAATGCCCCTTGACCAAAAAATGTTCTCCCATGGTGCTGGTAGGGCCTTGCTGGGCATAACTTGCCAATAGCATTCTTTGGGACATTTTTAAAGACACTAATAAAGCATCCAGTTCCTTCGAATTACTGAAACTTGGTTCTTGTTTTCTTCCTGCAGCCCAGGTCTACGAGGAGATTGACATAGTCATTGGGAAAGAACGAAAGCCAAAGTTGGAAGCCCATGAGGAGATGTCATTCACGAATGCTGTTATCCATGAATCCCAACGTTTAGGGAATATCATTCCAAATTCACTGCCTCACCAAACATACAGAGATACCACAGTCATGGGTTACATCATCCCTAAAGAATGGTCTGGAGTTGATAGAAACTTTCTCCCAGTGTAAACAATTTGCATGGTAGAGGATGCGTGTTTAATGATGAGTAATTTAAATGAGATGTGTGGGGCAAGCTTTCTGTTGCACAGAGAGTGATGGGCGCCTGGAATGGGCTGCCAGAGGCATACCACAGTTAGGCAGAGAGCTCTTGATCAGTTCAAAGGAATGCTATTCCTGAAGATGTCACTGGAAACATGATAAGGATATCTGCTCAAAGGATACATTGTCGGTGCTACCAGGGATATGTGATGTCGAGCATGAGGTGCGGCCTCTGCTCTTTTCGCTTCTGCTGATGGTTTTCCATAGTATTGCTCATTGGCCATAAAACCAGGCAGCAATAAGGATGGATGTATTGTGGAATGGCATCTGTCTCTGATGGGATGCAGTCATCTGGGATTGCAAGTCCTATACCTCATCCTAAAGTCCAGAGAACAGGACTTTAGGACTTTGGGCTTTTCTTCAACACTGAGGGTGTGTTGCAAATATATTCTTGACTACTACATCTCCTTAAATAACTTCTAGGGAACAACCATCATCCCAAACCTTACCTCGGCCTTGTTCGATGAAAACATATGGATGACTCCATGTGAGTTTAATCCAGGACACTTCCTCAACTCAGATAGGAACTTTGTGAAGCCAGAAGCTTTCATCCCCTTCTCCTTGGTGATGTGGGTCCATGGTTCGTTAAATGTGTTGAGAGATTCACGTGTGGTGTGGATATCTAGTAACCTCTTCTGCCCTATGCAGCAGGAATGTGGTACATTGGTCATGAATTTTTAAACTTCACTTCCTGAACTCTTTGAGGTAAACCACAGTATTGCTGTGCTTGGCTACTGCCAGCTGGACACGTCTCCCAAAATCAATTCTACCCACAACCCCTTGCATCCTCCCCATTCATTCCACCAGGACCAGTCAATGAGACTGGCTACTGCTCCAGTCTATAGTCAATGAAAGCCCATCAGTTTCTGTGGTAATTGACGGTGCATCACTCCTAAATGTAACTCTCAAAAGTCTTTAACACCGCATTGCTGAAATATTTCATGGAGATAAAATGAAATGAGTGGACTAAACATTGCCTTTACTTTAAAAATGGGAGTGCCACTAATTCTGTGGGAGGTCAGTGAGGGATGGACAAGGCAGAATGATGACAGAACTTGGACACTGCATGGGAACTTATTGCTGTTCAATGACTGTGGCCCTGCAGTGTTGTTCCACCCTGTGCTAGGACAATAACCACTCTTGCCCCTTCCCCTACAGGTCACCGTGTGTGTCTGGGGGAGCAGTTGACAAAGACTGAGCTCTTCCTCTTCTTCACGTTTTTAGAAACAGAAGTACTTTCACAGAAATTGCTCGAGACAAAAATTGAGAACAAAGAACATTTATTATACAACAGTGCAAAGTTGGGTGCTTCCCCTTACCCTGGGAATACACACATACACTGGGGCTTACCCAACTTTTATACAGTTCATTTCAGTATAGGAATACCCCCCCCCCTTACATTCTTCTGCCTCCTGCCTACATGCTGTTTCTGTGCACTTGGAGGACCAGGGGGGGTATCCTGTCGGTGTCTCATCATGTCATTATCCTCATTGTCCTTATTCACAAACCTGTCTTTGTTCTAATTTACACCTTCCCGACCCTCAGGGCTGTGTCCTCTTCATAAGTCTTTGGCTTGGCTTCGCGGACGAAGATTTATGGAGGGGGTAAAAAGTCCACGTCAGCTGCAGGCTCGTTTGTGGCTGACCAGTCCGATGCGGGACAGGCAGACACGATTGCAGCGGTTGCAAGGGAAAATTGGTTGGTTGGGGTTGGGTGTTGGGTTTTTCCTCCTTTGCCTTTTGTCAGTGAGGTGGGCTCTGCGGTCTTCTTCAAAGGAGGCTGCTGCCCGCCAAACTGTGAGGCGCCAAGATGCACGGTTTGAGGCGTTATCAGCCCATTGGCGGTGGTCAATGTGGCAGGCACCAAGAGATTTCTTTAGGCAGTCCTTGTACCTTTTCTTTGGTGCACCTCTGTCACGGTGGCCAGTGGAGAGCTCGCCATATAATACGATCTTGGGAAGGCGATGGTCCTCCATTCTGGAGACGTGACCCATCCAGCGCAGCTGGATCTTCAGCAGCGTGGACTCGATGCTGTCGACCTCTGCCATCTCGAGTACCTCGACGTTAGGGGTGTGAGCGCTCCAATGGATGTTGAGGATGGAGCGGAGACAACGCTGGTGGAAGCGTTCTAGGAGCCGTAGGTGGTGCCGGTAGAGGACCCATGATTCGGAGCCGAACAGGAGTGTGGGTATGACAACGGCTCTGTATACGCTTATCTTTGTGAGGTTTTTCAGTTGGTTGTTTTTCCAGACTCTTTTGTGTAGTCTTCCAAAGGCGCTATTTGCCTTGGCGAGTCTGTTGTCTATCTCATAAGTAGAACTGGCTAAACTGTCTAAGGCTTACTAATTACATATGCAAACCTGCTAATTCTGTCTGGGGCTAGAAGACCCTTCTCTCATTCAGACTAACTCTACTTCCCCTACATTCTATTATCTATTGTCTATCCTTATCTCATTCATACAGTGAACTTGCTGATTCTGTCTAAATGCTAGGAGATTCTTATCTTACAGACTGATTCTGCTTCCTGCATTCTAATATCCATGTCTTATCCTGTTCATACTGGCTTTATTCATTTACCCATGTATCAATTTTAGTTTCTTCATTTTCATATTTTTATCTCTCACAATCCTCACTTTTCTTTTAGATCAGTGATACTGATCTCTTAACTGAAAATGTATTACTTGAAAACTTGGTCTTTTTCCCAGCTGGTCAGTAAACGAACTGCAGTCTCAGTGTCATCAGATAGAAGTTGGGAAACATACATCCTTTGGGTGATAGTGCTCTGACGAGGGGGTGGATAAATTAAATACTGCACACAAGTCTTTAGGCAGGGGAGCACCATAATGGTCAGAATAGCGAGTCCAGCTGCTATAAGGGCTGTGGGTATCAGACTCCAGTTACCAATAAAAAGTCTAGTCCATCAAGGTTGCCAAGTCTGTACCTGGGCATGGGAAGATTTTCGAACTCCTGAAGAAGTGTCTTTAACTGCCTGACCATTGTGAGCATTGTCTTTAATCAGTCTTTCACAAACGCTGCCTTCAGCAGCCAACGAGTAATCGAGAGCCAGGCGGTTTTGTTGAACTGTGGCTCGTATCTGTCGTTTTTCTTCATCCCCTAAATTCAGGGCCATTGCTCTCCGTTTGATGATGATGTCCAAGGCTGTCTGGAGTCTGATTAATCGATTTAAATGCCAAGCAGCTTTAGAGTTCTGTAGCAGCTCACGTCATTTACAACTGGAACTCCCCTTAATGAGGTGGTGCTTATCATTCTGAATGTCTGAGGGACCCAAAGGATGTTTGAGAAGAGACCAAATTGGGGAGGGTTGTTTCTTATCATTTAACCTGTGTGTTGCAGCTTGTCTGCTAACATTAGCATGAGTATCATTGAATTTGTGAATGCAAGCATATGTATTAACTCTATCTCTGCCACATGTACAATCCTGACTACCATTCTGTCTGTCTTTGTCCCACCATCTCCTTTGTGCTGTCCCTTTAAAACTCCTGTCTTTAATACCTGTGTAGGCTAAAATACAAATTAAATCTACTCCACTAAAGCTGTTAAGTTCCCCTGGTCCGTGTTGGAATCCCTTGTTAACCCATATCCCACTATGACGACACATTATATCTATGCCCTGTCTACATTCTAAAGGAAAAAAATTGTCACCTCTGCTGCCCCTATTCCAGGAGGACTTAATACATTGTGAGTAATTAAGTGATGTCCCAGAAATTGGGAACCAACAAGTAAACAATACAGTAAATGGTAAAAACAACATTACGGCACTTTTTCCCGGCGTAGTGTAACTTTCAGATCAGAAGGATGAAGGACTACACGCCAGGTGGAGGGTAGATTATCAATGTCGTTATTCTGTGGTTCAGTAGCTGGTTTAATTCGTTGGATGTGGCTCCAGCCTTTTTCTTTCGTTCGCACGGCAGTGTCTGTAATCAAAAGTACACAATAGGGGCCATCCCAGACAGGTTTCAGTTGGTTATTTTTGACATAAACCCAATCACCCAGTTTAATAGAATGAATAGGATACTCCAGGGGCAGAGTTTGAGCTAATAAACCCTTCTGTCTTAAGTCATGGAGAGAAGTAGAAAGACCCTGTAAAAATTTAGAAATATATTGGTCATTCGCTTCAGGGATAGGGGTTTCAGTGTGGAATCCCATGTAAGGAAGACCAAACATCATTTCATATGGTGAGACTGCAAGGTCCTTACGAGGGGCTGTGCGAGTTCTAATTAGAGCTAAAGGTAAAGATTTAATCCAGGAGAGGCCAGTTTCCTCATGAAGTCGAGTGAGCTGATTTTTCAAGGTTTGATTCATTCGTTCAACACGGCCTGAGCTCTGGGTGTGCCACGGGGAATGTAGCTGCCAGTCTATTCCCAGTCTTTTGCACACACCCTGGAGTACCTGAGAAGTAAAATGTGTACCTCGATCCAAGTCAATGGTTTGAATCATACCATATCGTGGAATCACAGACTCCAGTAGTATCCTGATAACGGTGCCGGCACGATCATTAGGGGTTGGGAAAACCTCAACCCATCGTGTGAAATGATCTACCATCACCAGGAGGTATTTGTAAATTCCTATCTTAGGAAGTTCTGTAAAGTCAATTTGTAGATAGTGCCCACCTTGCTCTCTAGATTCACAAGATTGTGCTGACCAATGACCAGGAAGGTGACCAGCTTCAATCACCACTCCTTCTTTCCCATCCACTACACTATACCCGCTATAGTGAGTGCCATCAATGCAACGAGAAGATCCATCAATAAACCACCTTTCACCCTTCTATAAAGGCTCATCACTTAAATCCTCTCTAATTTTGGTCTGTAAATCTATAACCTCTAAACACACATGCTCTAATTCATTTATGGTATTGTCTGAATTTGGAGAGACCAAGAAGGCTGCTGGATTGTGTTCTTTATTTGTAATCAGGGTCAAATCATCCCTATCCATTAGGATCACTTCATATTTTAAAATTCTAGAGTCTGTGAGCCACCTTCCAGCACGTTGTAAGAGAATATTACGGACTGTGTGAGGGGTGTGAACCATCATAAGGGCACCAAAAGTAATCTTTCGTCCTTCCTCAACTAAAATAGCAGTGGCTGCGATGGCTTGCACACATTCTGGCCAACCACGACTAACGGGGTCTAAAACTTTTGATAGAAAAGCAACTGGCTGTCTATAAGCCTGACCTCTCTTGTGTTAGTACTCCGGAGGCTACACCTCCCTTCGCATTGATATATAAGTCAAAAGGCTTATTTAAGTCAGGTAATGCCAAGACTGGGGCACAAATAAGGCTCTGTTTCACCAAGTTAAAATCTTTAATCTCTTCCTCTGTCCAGACAACAGCTTCGCCCCCTACAATCGCGAGTTTATCATAGAGAAATCTGACCAGGCTAGAATAATTTTCAATCCAGATTCTACAGTATCCTACTAAACCAAGGAATTTCCTAAGTTCTTGGGCATTCTTGGGAGGAGGGATCTGTAGAATACCACGTATCCTCTCTGGACTTATTTTCTTAGTTCCCTGACTTACCAGATGACCTAAGTATTTAACTACTGATTGAAATTTGTAATTTGTAATCCAAATTGTAATTTGGATTCACTCATTCTAAGACCCTTATTCTCTAGAAAATTCAAAAGTTCAACAGTATACTGTTCTTCCAGTAATTAACAAATCATCAACATATTGTATCAACTGACAATTCTCTCTCCCCGAGGAGCCTCATCTAGTATTTGTTCTAAGACCTGACCGAATAAATTTGGTGATTCTGTAAAGCCCTGGGGAAGGACAGACCACCGGTATTGATTCTTACGTCCAGTAAAAGGATTTTCCCATTCAAAGGCAAACATGTCTCTGCTCTCAGTTGCTAATGGACAGGTCCAGAAAGCATCTTTGAGATCAATGACACTAAACCATTTACTATGGGGATCGATTTTACCCATTATTGTATAGGGATTAGGTACAACTGGGTGACGGGTGAGAATAATTTTGTTGAGCTCCCTCAAGTCCTGCACTAATCGATAGGTGCCGTCTGGTTTTTGGACAGGTAAAATTGGGGTATTAAAAGGTGATATACAAGATTCGAGTATACCATCTTTCACCAACTGGTCAATTACTGGCTGCAGCCCATTTCGGCCAGCCATAGGAATTGGATACTGTTTTCGTCTAATTACTTGTTCAGAATCTTTTAAAGTAACTTGCAGGGGAGGAATATCTAACACTCCTCTATTGCCTCTTTCTGCCCATGCACTCAGATTTATTAATTATCGATCTTCATCACTTAATACATACAATTGAACCCCGATACCTGATCCCTGTGGTCTGGTGCCGATAGCCAATTGGTCCTGTAAATCTTGTCCTAACAAACAAACTCCAGCTTGGGGAACTAGTAAAATATCCTCTGTTATTACCTTTTCTCCCATTTGAATTCTTACATCTCTTAATACAGGGACTGTAAAGTCTCTTCCTCCTACTCCCGAAACGATCACTGTCTCTTCTATCCTAACACCCTTGGGTTGTTGTAAAATACTAGTCCGGGCTGCCCCAGAATCAACTAAAAATACCATCTTGTCACTGTGGGGTCCTATGCTTAAATTTACTAATGGTTCTCCGTGCAGCCCCACGGTGTATATTGACTGAGAACCGTGACCCCCCTATTCATAATCTGCTTCCATCAGGGCATAAGATCGCGTCTCTCTGGCTTGCAGTGGGCAATCTTTCTTAAAGTATCCCTCCTTTTTACAATGATAACAAACAAATGCTCCTGTTTCCCAATTTCTACCTGAGTCGCTAAAGGGTCTCGGGAATGGTCGTCGTCCCCAGAATCCTCCTCTACTCCTCCATCTACTCGAGTCCCAACTTACCCACCCCTGGCCCCCCTCCCAACGTCCAGGAGCTGGCACACAGTCCCTACCCTTTCCATGTTGTTCCTCCACTACTCGTTTGACTGCCTGCATCAAAATCTTAGCCTTTCCTTTCTGTTTATCCTCAGACCTCTGAACAAATGCTTTTTGTGCGATCTGTAGAAGCTGGGTTATTCCTTGCTCATGCCAATTCTCAGTCTTCTGTAATTTCCATCAAATGTCTGGGGCTGAATTCGTAACGAAACCTGTTAATACCAGTTGTTCCCCTGCTGGGGATTCTATGTCCAGACCCCCATATTGCTGTATGGCCATGCGCAATCTATTCAAAAATGCAGAGGGGGTCTCCTCGGGACCTTGGGGAACTTCAAATGCTTTGTTAAAATTCCATCCCTTTGGGATTCCTTGATTCCTTTTATCAAATTAACCCTATATTCTTCCATTAATGTGCGACCATCACTAGTATTCTTATCCCAATTTGGTTTCGCCAGGGGAAATTTAGCTTCTCCGGGTAACGCCTCTGGTCCCCCTTGCTGTTCCTTATCCCAGACTCTAATCCCTGCCTGGCGAATCATTCATGCTCATCCAAAGTAAACAGTGTTTTAAAGATAGATGTTAACTCATCCCAGGTATATGTATTTGGTCCCAAAAATTGATCTAATTGTTCAGCACACCCTTGAGGATCTTCTATCAGGGAGATCAGCTCTTTCTTAAAGTTACGCACATCTGTACTGGTCAGGGGTACATTTACGAAACTGAGACCCTCTCCCACGGGAACTTCCCGCAGAGGTCTCATCCAGTTAGTTTCTGGCTTATTAGGTCTAGGTTCCTGCTCCCTGGGAAATGAATCAAAGGGTTCTGCCCTTTCTTCCTGGAGGGTCTCACACTGTTCTGAATTAAAGTCGCCTCTCTCTCTTGTCAATAGAGGTGGTAATCGAGTGCTTTGTGAATGGGTCATCATACCACTCCAACTTTCTTCTCTTTTCTCTAGCTGTGGGGGAGGAGGGGAAGGTGCAGAAGGGTAGAGCATAGGAGGGGAGCAAAGATAGGAGCCGGCATAGGAGGAACATAAGGTGGAGGGAGGGAATGTAACACACCCCATCCTTGTGTTTCAGGGACAAAAGGTTCCTTATCTTTCTAGTCTTGCATTCCTTTTCATTCAAAACCAGTTGATCAAACGATCCCCTGTGCCAGCAGGCTGCATATTCCCTGCTCTCAAGATTATCTCTTTGGTTTTGATAGAGCCAGATGTTCAGTGTTTGACACATCCAGTCATCCTCGGATCCGAGCTTTGGCCAGTATACAGAGCTCCCCTTATTCGGGCTTTTAACCCATTCCATACAACAATACCTGACCATGGTCAGTTTGTCCTTTCCACGGGTTCTCCACGCACCCCAATCAGATAACATTAATCCCAACGGGCTTTGCTTGGTTATCTGATCCTCACATCCTTCACCAGGACTCTCTTCCTTACTACTCACACCTCCCATACGAACAGGTAAGTAAAATTTCTCTTACCGAGGTCCAGTAGCTAGTTCTAGCGCGCTTCCTTAACGTCCTCTCGTTGTTTGTTCTCAATGCCTCTTCTCGGATATCACTCGCTTCATCCACTAACCAGTCACCCTTCGTCCGTGAGTCCAGCTGAATCAGCTGGGGTGCACCTACCCCCGTCGTCGGGCACTCTGTCAGTGGAGGGAGTGGGATCCCGGACGAGACCCCATTTGTTAGAAACAGAAGTACCTTCACAGAAATTGCTCGAGACAAAAATTGAGAACAAAGAACATTTATTATACAACAATGCAAAGTTGGGTGCTTCCCCTTACCCTGGGAATACACACATACACTGGGGCTCACCCAACTTTTATACAGTGAATTTCAGTATAGGAATACCCTCCCCCTTACATTTTTCTGCCTCCTGGAGAGGTTTGGCATTAGGCAATCCTGCCTGCCTACGTGCTGTTTCTGTGCACTTGGAGGACCAGGGGGTATCCTGTCGGTGTCTCATCGTGTCATTATCCTCATTGTCCTTATTCACAAACCACAAACCTGTCTTTGTTCTAATTTACACCTTCCCGACGCTCAGGGCTGTGTCCTCTTCATATGTAGAACTGGCTAATACTGGCTTACTAATTACATATGCAAACCTGCTAATTCTATCTGGGGCAAGAAGACCCTTATCTTATTCAGACTAACTCTACTTCCTACATTCTATTATCTATTGTCTATCCTTATCTCATTCATACAGTGAACTTGCTGATTCTGTCTAAAAGGCTAGGAGATTCTTATCTTACTCAGACTGATTCTGCTTCCTGCATTCTAATATCCATGTCTTATCCTGTTCATACTGGCTTTATTCATCTACCCATGTATCTATTTTAGTTTCCTCATCTTCATATTTTTATATCAGTTGTACTCATCTCTCACAGTGGGGAGAGGGAGGAGGAGGTTGGTGAGGTCTTAAATGAATATTTTGTCAGAATTCACAAGAAAAGGTCCTTGTTCAGGATGAGGTTGAATTTGAACAGGCCTGTGTGCTGGGCAATGTGGAGATTCCGGAAGCAGACTTGTTGGATCTTCTTAAACACATTGATTGTTAAGTATATGGCGCCCAACGTGATATACTCCAGGCTGCTGTGGGAAGTGAGGGAAGGGAGAGCTGGGGCAGTAACTATCATCTTTGAATCCTCTTGGGCTCCAAGTGAGGAGCGGGAGGATTGGAAAATTGAAAATTCGTCCCCTTGTTTTTTTTAAAGTAATAGGGTGAATTCTGGGAATTATCTACCAATGAGTCATATGTCAGTGGTGTGCAAACTATGGACAGGATTTGTAAGGATTGGATCTATGAGCATTTGGAGAAGTACATTCCACTCAAGGATAATCAGCGTGACTATGTAAAGGGAAGGTGGTGCCTTATGTGTTTAATTGAGTTTTTTGAGGAACTTCCAAAAGAAATTGATGAGGGTGATGTGGTCTATATGGATTTTACAAGGCATTTGACAATTCCCACATGACTCATCCAGAAAGTCGTGAGGCAAGAGATGCATTGAATCTTGGCTGTCTGGATAAAATATTGGCTTTAGGAAGAAAGCAGAGAGTAGTAGTGGAAGGAAAGTATTCTGCCTGGAGGTCAGTGACGAGTGGAATTCCACAATAATCTGTTCTGAGACCTCTCTGCTCTTTGTGTGATTTTTTAAAATAAATGACATGGATGAAGAGAGGGAAGGATGGGGCAGTAAGTTTGCACATGATGCAATATTTGGAGGTATTGTCGACAGAGCTGCAGTTTGTCCAAGGTTCCAGATGCTGTAGACAGGATGCAGAGTTGGGCAGAAAAGTGGCAATGGATTTCAATCTGGATAAGGTGATGCATTTTGGAAGAACATACCAGAAGGCTGAGTACAGGGTTAATGGTCAATTACTTAGGAGTGTGGATGAACAGAGGGGCCTTAGGATGCAAATCCATACATCCCTCAAGGTCGCTGCACAGGTTGATAGGATAGTTCAGAAGGCTAAGCTATGTTGGAATTCATTAATAGGGGGATTGAATTTAGCAGCAGAGGTCATGTTGCAACTCTACAAATCTTTGGTAAGACCACACTTAAAAGTATTGTGTTCAGTTCTGGTCACCTCATTATAGGAAGGATGTGGAAGCTATGGAGAGGGTGAAGAGGAGATTTACCAGGATGTTGCCTAGATTGGGAAACAAGTTTTATGAGGCAAGGTTAGCAGAGCTGAGACTTTTCTCATTGCAGCGCAGAAGGATGAGATGACACTTGATAGAAGTCTACAAGTTTGAAAATAGTAGATAGGATGGACAGCAAGCACCTGTTTCCCAGGGCAGGAACAGCAAGCACCAGAGGACATGCCTACAAAGTTAGGGGAGGCATCAAGAGTAAGTTTCATTAAACACAGTTGTGGGTGCCTGTAATGCCTTGCCAGGGATAGTGGTGGAGGTTGAAACATTGGGGGCATCTGAGAAAGCACATGGATGAAAGAAAATAGAGGATTATGGGGTAGGGAGGGTTTAGTACTTTTTTTTAAGGAATATATGGGTTGACACAACATCAAGGGCTGAAGGGTCTGTGCTGTGCTGTAATGTTCTGTTCTCCTAAACTCCAATGAGCATGACCTTGGTCTATCCAGTCTTTATATGTCAGCCTTGCCATCCAGGATTCAATCTGATGAACCTTCGTTCCACCCCCTCAATAGCAAGAATGGCCTTCCTCAGATGAGGAGACCTTGCATGTGCAAAAGTCATTTTTCTGAACTTGCATTCTGCAAGGGAAGAACAATGATAACCCCAAAAAGAGAGAGGAAAGAGCTGGGGGTAAGGGTTGCAAAGTGTCTGCCCTTTTTTTCTTTTGGTTACTGTACCTGTTTCGTGAGAAGACAACTGGACCCAGGATGGATCAAACATACTGGTTTTATTATGAAATTATAACTCTGCTCTCCTTTCCTCAGATGCTGCTTGACCTGTTGAGTATTTCACACGTTGATTATTTCAGATATGGGGTATCTGAGGATTTAGTTTGCTTTTCCTTCTAAAGATTTGATGTGGGTGGCTGACAGAAAACACCTGATCCACTTGAACAATCAACTCTGGGAGATCCAAAGGACTGTGTGGCTCCATATTACATGAACACACCAATTTGTGACAAACTGGGGGAACTTAACTAAAGGCAAAGGAAGAGAAAATAAATGTTTGAACATTTGGTAATTGAAGCAAAATATTAGCAGATGCTCGAAATCTTTAATTAAAAACAAAATTCAGCAACTATGGCAGCATGAGGAGTGAGAGAGAGAAACAAATACTTGACTTTTTCAGACTGGAAAAGCAACAAAATCAGGGTGTTATATACACGGTGCGAGAGGAGTGGAGAAAACTCAGGGAATGTCTATGTTAGGATGAAAACAGAGGTTGTCCAGTTGAATCATGTTTTCGGAGCCAGATATATGGATATCCTTCAAGTTTGTTTGGCAAGTCTATGCATAATTATGGCAAAATAAAACTCGGTGCAGAAGGATGTTAGAGTGAGAGACTGGTTCAAATGGAGTAAGGACAACATTATTTTACTCGTACGAGGCTCAGTCATTAGATGGTAACAAAATTCCAGGAGAGTTGGCCCTTTAAGGCCAACCTGAAGCAGAGAAGAGCATTTAAAGAGTATCATGGATCATTGGTGTCATGGAATTGATCACGGCAGCCAGGACGCACTATATGAAGAACATCAGTCAAACTTAATTTAAGTGGGGAATCTTTAGACTGTTGGTAGTTCAGAGATTTGGAAGCATTTTAAGCCATTTTTTATCGTGGTGGGAGCATTGATACAATCTGTAATAAGTGTAGCATAGAATCTCAATAAATCTCTTTGATTAAAACTCCCAGTCAACTTTATTAATAGAATCACAGTGAAACTCTGAAAGGACAAAGGCGTTGGTTCTGTGGTTCCTGCAAAAGATGTCTACAGCACTGGGAAATAAAGGCACCAAAGTTCCCAGAAGCAAGTTTAAAATCCCCTTGAACAGGGTTTGCAAGGAAAGTACCTGATCACTTGGAAATACTTCATTTGGATCCAAAAATGGCTGATATGTTTTAATGTTTCCAATTCAGTGATGGGCAGATTTTTTTGATTATTTCTGAAGGTAACACTTGGCTGCATCCAACATGAACCAGAAATGCACCAAACCAGTGAATCCATTGAGTAAGTGATGGTGTAAACCAGTAGTTTTCAAACTTTTATTTCCATTCACATCCCACTTTAAGTAATCCCTATGCCACAGAAGGGATTGCTGAAGATGGTATGTGTGTGGGTGGGTGAGGTGGGGTGGGGAGGTTGAGAACCACTGCTCTAAATCCAATTGTTATTGAAATAGTTGGCTTGAGATTGGCCCGTTTCCTTTGGAGATATGAAACTGTGCACATAATGAGTCAATTAGCTACGATGAAAACAGTGGTTTTCAAACATCCTCCTCTTTAATTTGTACACGTTCCATGACCTCACTGATTCTTTTCATTATTTCCCACAACTCTGTTTAGGTTTCTTGTTTGAATACTGATTGGTGGTGGGGAGTGGGGGGGGGGGGGGGAAGAAATTCAAGGTCTTCCCATCTCTTATGCCTCCATACAAAGTCGACCACTCTGTGATCTTTACGGAAAATCATTTTTTTCCCTTTTGCTCTTAATCTACCTGCAGAAACTCTTGACATTTTACTTCACATTGTCGCCAAAGCAATGTCTCCTTTTACCCTTCTTAATTTCTTTTTTGGCGTTTTTCTTGCAAATGTTTGTACTGCTCAAGTACTTAATTTGCTCCATGTTTCCTACACCTGGTATACACCTCTCTCTCCTTCTGAACCTGATCCCCATTATCCCTAGAAAACCAAGGATCCCTTTGGCTGCTAACTTTGCTTTTCATCCTGACAGGAACATACAGACGTTGGACTCTCAAAATTTCACCTTCGAAGGTCCTCCACTTACCTCACACATTCCTGCCAATCCATGTATTTTAGATCCTTTCTCATTTCCTCCAAATTGGCCTTTCTGCAATTTAGAATCTCCACCCAAGATCCATACCTATCCTTCTCTCAATTCAGAGGAAGTGCTTGAAACATGAAATCTTTCTCTTCCCACAGATGCTGCCGACCAACTGAGCCTTTCCTTCATGTCTATTTAAATATTTTTATTCCATATTTCTTTTCTTCATTCCCTCTATCAAAATGGCTAATCATTGAAATTCTTCTTGCATTTTAGTGTTTGCATAAAGATTATTTAAAATTGAGATTTATTGTCAAAGTAAATAAATGACATCACACGCAACCCTGAGATTCATTTTCCTACAGGTCTGGCAGAGTTTATAACTCCCGATAACTATAAACTCAAGAAGAAAAATGTCTACAAAGTAAAAAATGTAAGAAAAAGAGAAATTTAAACAAACTGATTCCGCAAATGCAGAATATAAATATTCAGTAATAAATAATGTCTAAAGTAAGGGTCCATAAATGAGTCCCTGATTGAGTGTGTCGTTGAGGAATCTGATGGTGGAGGGGTAGCAGCTGTTCCTGTACCTGGTGGTGCGAGTCATGTGGCACCGATACCTCTTTCTTGATGGCAGCAGCGAGAACAGAGCATGTGCTGGCTGGTGTGGATTCTTGATGATTGCTGCTGCTCTCTGATGGCAGCGAACCATTTAGATTTTCTTGATGATGGGGAGGGTTTAGCCTGTGATGTACTAGGCCATGTCCACTACCTCTTCCAGGACTCTCCATTCGGGTATGGGTGTCTCATACCAGAGTGAGAATCTTCCCTGTTCTCTCTCTACTGTTGAAAGCAAAGTTGATAAAGTTGACGAGATCATTGTGGGCGCATGAGGCAGCACCGAAGTAGTCGTCAATGAACTGGAGGAGCAGTTGAGGGGCCCTTCCTGTGACATGGATTGCTCCACGTAGCCAACTAAAAGGCAGGCATAGCTGGGGCCCATGCGGGTAGCACAGTTACCCCTTTGATTTGGAGAATGTAGGATGAGTTATTCAAGGTGAAAACAAGTTTTGTCAACCAGAGGAGGATGGTGGTGAATGGGAACTGATTGGGCCTGTGGTTGAGGAAGAAATGATGGACTGAGGTCTTTGGAGGGTGGGGTGGAAGGGTATAGTGAGTGGATATCTATAGTGAAGAGAAGGTGGTCAAGTTCCAGGAACTGGAAGTTGTTGAAGTGATTGAGGGCGTGTAAGGTCTCTCGCATGTAGGGGTGGAGGGAATGGACCGGGGGTATAAAATGGAGTGGAGGTAAATGGAGACCAGTTTGGCGGGGCAGAAGCACATGGACGTGATGGGTTTGCTGGAACAATTGGGTTTGGGTAGAAGCTAGAACCAGGCAGTGCAGGTTTAGGAAACAATGAGGCTGGAGGTCATTGAAGAGTACGACCAGAAGTGATAAGTTCAGAGATCGTGCCAGAGACAGTCGTCTGAGTTTTGGTGGGTCCTGTTGAAGGGGTAAGGTGATTAGTTTGCCTATTTTGTGATAATAAGGGGTCAATTCATAACCCATTTTAAGTCATGGTGGAAGTGGTGGTAGTCCTACAAATTTAACTGCCTTTTTCTTTTCATGGACAGACCATAAAAAGTTAAAGTGGATTTATTCCCTTTGGCCCATTGAGTCCACCCTGCTATTCCACCATGGCTGATTTACAAGCCTCTTCTCCTGTAGCCCTTGATTCCCATCCCAACCTAATCAAGCATTTCCAGTGTCTTAAATATACTGATTGACTTGGCCTCCAAAGCTGCTCACAGCAACAATTTCCTCTCTTGGTGAATAAATTCCTCCTCCTTTAAAGGGATCTTTTTGTATTCTGAGGCTGTCCTCTCTGACCCCATTCTCCTTGCCCATTGGATACACCCTCTGCCCTTCCACTTTGTCCAGGAGGGGGAGAGGGGTGTGGGGAGAGACACCCATGGGAAGGTTGTGAATTGCTTCAATGAGCTGCTACAGGCGGTTTCTGCCGTGTCTCTGACACTCGCCACATTTCAAGAGGCAGCACAATAAAAACACACTGTTACATGGATTGGAGAGTGTCTGTTCTCGCTATGGGACCCCCCCCCCACCACCTTATTGTGACGATGAGAGTGAAGAGAGCTGCGCTCCACTGGCCCACACTCAAGAGTGCGTGTCCTGCTCACAGGCCCCGACACTGCAGATGTTCGTGTTTCACACCATTTTCCGAGACAGAGCATTTTCTGGTTGCAAACTTCAATCAAAGGCTTTTCCTCACTTCCTGACTCCTCGTTTCAACTCACTGTCGCCTCTGTTAAATGGATTCTCATTGGGAACTCTGTTGTGATTCCGTGGCTGGCAATACCCACACTGCTTATTCTACAACAGGGCTGATGTGATCAAATCAAATAAAGACTTTGTTCTCCACACAGAGATTCAACATTCATTTTTGGATGTTTGCAATGAGGTTTATTCTGACCAGAAAAGTAATCTCAGCACATTGTTAATTGCACTTCAATTGTACACTCCAATAGATTGATTTGTACACTGATTTCATACATTTATTGAAGTTTTGAAACAAATTGAAAAGGTGATAACGATCCATTGTGTCACCAGGCTAACATAAACCTGTATAACAAGACATGCAGGAAGATTGTTCCAGACAAAACCATAGGCTGAAAGGATTTGATTAAATTTCTTTGATGTAATTTAGGCTGTTTGTTTGCAGGATTGCTCTCATTGAGCAAGTGAAAGGTACTGAACATACCAAGAGACAGATAGTTGCCTAAAACCTGGTTGGCAGCTCCAAGGAGAAATAGGGAAAACAAACTGCTTGAGTCCACCATAAAAGAAAAACGTTACTGAGCTGATCCCACACAGTTTGGGAGGAGCAGCCCTCCTTCTTTCTCTGGTACACACCTTATCTGGCCTTAACACAGAGACGGTAAGTGAGCGGAGAGAGGGTGATTCCAAACTTCACCTCCCTGTAGCTTGGCATGGGCTCATTTTCCGGGAGCAGGAACATGAAGCGTTGGAGCATGGACGTTGTGAGAGATGAGTACAACTGATATAAAAATATGAAAATGAAGAAATTAAAATTGATACATGGGTAAATGAATAAAGCCAGTATGAACAGGATAAGACATGGATATTAGAATGCAGGAAGCAGAATCAGTCTGTAAGATAAGAATCTCCTAGCATTTAGACAGAATCAGCAAGTTCACTGTATGAATGAGATAAGGATAGACAATAGATAATAGAATGTAGGAAGTAGAGTTAGTCTGAATGAGAGAAGGGTCTTCTAGCCCCAGACAGAATTAGCAGGTTTGCATATGTAATTAGTAAGCCTTAGACAGTTTAGCCAGTTCTACTTATGAAGAGGACACAGCCCTGAGGGTCGGGAAGGTGTAAATTAGAACAAAGACAGGTTTGTGAATAAGGACAATGAGGATAATGACATGATGAGACACCGACAGGATACCCCCTGGTCCTCCAAGTGCACAGAGACAGCACGTAGGCAGGCAGGATTGCCTAATGCCAAACCTCTCCAGGAGGCAGAAAAATGTAAGGGGGGGGGGGGGTATTCCTATACTGAAATTCACTGTATAAAAGTTGGGTGAGCCCCAGTGTATGTGTGTATTCCCAGGGTAAGGGGAAGCACCCAACTTTGCATTGTTGTATAATAAATGTTCTTTGTTCTCAATTTTTGTCTCGAGCAATTTCTGTGAAGGTACTTCTGTTTCTAACAAATGGGGTCTCGTCCGGGATCCCACTCCCTCCACTGACAGAGTGCCCGACGACGGGGGTAGGTGCACCCCAGCTGATTCAGCTGGACTCACGGATGAAGGGTGACTGGTCAGTGGATGAAGCGAGTGATATCCGAGAAGAGGCATTGAGAACAAATAACGAGAGGACGTTAAGGAAGCGCGCTAGAACTAGCTACTGGACCTCGGTAGAGAAATTTTACTTACGTGTTAGTGTGGGAGGTGTGAGTAGGTGTGAGTCCTGGTGAAGGATGTGAGGATCAGATAACCAAGCAAAGCCCGTTGGGATTAATGTTATCTGATTGGGGTGCGGGGAGAACCCGTGGAAAGGACAAACTGACCATGGTCAGTTGTATGGAATGGGTTAAAAGCCCGAATAAGGGGAGCTCTGTATACTGGCCAAAGCTCGGATCTGAGGATGACTGGATGTGTCAAGCACTGAACATCTGGCTCTATCAAAACCAAAGAGATAATCTTGAGAGCAGGGAATATGCAGCCTGCTAGCACAGGGGATCGTTTGATCAACTGGTTTTGAATGAAAAGGAATGCAAGACTAGAAAGATAAGGAACCTTTTGTCCCTGAAACACAAGGATGGGATGTGTTTCATTCCCTTCCTCCACCTTATGTTCCTCCTATGCCGGCTCCTATCTTTCCCCCCACCCCCCTCCTATGCTCTACCCTTCTGCACCTTCCCCTCCTCCCCCACAGCTAAAGAAAGGAGAAGAAAGTAGGGGTGGTATGATGACCCTTCACAAAGTACTCAATTACCACATCTATTGACAAGAGAGAGAGGCGACTTTAATTCAGAACAGTGTGAGACCCTCCAGGAAGAAAGGGCAGGAACTTTGATTCATTTCCCAGGGAGCAGGAACCTAGACCTAATAAGCCAGAAACTAACTGGATGAGACCTCTGCGGGAAGTTCCCATGGGAGAAGGTCTCGGTTTTGTAAATGTGCCCCTGACTAGTCCGGAGGTGTGTAATTTTAAGAGAGAATGCCCAATGCAAGCCAGGGAGACGCGACCTTACGCACTGATGTGTTGGAATATAGGGGTTAATTAATCATAGAAAATATGTAGAATATATGCTTATGTACTATTCAGTTTGTATACATGAATTCAGTACTATGTAACAATTTAATATTTACCTCATGGTGAAGAGAAAGAGTACTGTAAGTAAGGGGCAGACACAGTATGTAGCAAAGTTGGCTGATTACAGTAGGTTTAGAATTGCCTGCTCCCAAAATACAAAAGAGAGGATATGTATGAAACAATTTAGTAGGAATGTTAAGGCAAAAGGAGGTGTTGATTAGCATAAACAAAAAGAATCCTGACAGAGACTCTCAGAAACAAAGAGAATGGAATCGGTAAGAAGCTAAGACAGAAGGAGGTGTTGAGTAGAACAAATATGGCCAGATGAGAACAAAGATATAATTAGAAATATCTGAGGTATGAATTGATTTCTGATCAAAACAACAGGATATTCTGATCTTGAGGATTAAAAAAAAGATGGGAGCTCTACACCCCAGATAACTGCAGAGCAGAAAATTACTTGTGATAAATCTTATGCAAGAAATCTAGCAAAGGAAGCCATCTTTTGTTCTGTATAAGGTTGAGCTATATAAACTGTAGAGACTGGACAGTAGAGGTCAGTCTTGGGGAATAACTCACTGTGCAGGTGACCTATGAATTAATGACTGAACCAGAGCTCTGTTAATCTTTATTCTTGTGCTGTGCAATAAACTGATTTTCCTATCAGTTCATTTAACGAACACGCTGAACTCAGATGACACATAGACTAAATTAAGGGTAGGGTAAAGCCAGAGTCCGACAGATGGAAGCAGATTATGAATAGGGGGGGATCACAGTTCTCAGTCAATACACACCGTGGGGCTGCACGAAGAACCATTAGTAAATTTAAGCATAGGACCCCACAGTGACAAGATGGTATTTTTAGTTGATTCTGGGGCAGCAAGGTCTAGTATTTTACAACCACCCGAGGGTGTTAGGATAGAAGGGACAGTGATAGTTTTGGGAGTAGGAGGAAGAGATTTTACGATCCCTGCATTAAGGGATGTAAGAATACAAATGGGAGAAAAGGTAATAACAGAGGATATTTTACTAGTTCCCCAAGCTGGAGTTTGTTTGTTAGGAAGAGATTTACAGGACCAATTGGCTATCGGCACCAGACCACAGGGATCAGGTATCGGGGTTCAATTGTATGTACTAAGCGAGGAAGATCGAGAACTAATAAATCCAGGAGTATGGGCAGAAAGAGGCAATAGAGGAGTGTTAGATATTCCTCCCCTGCAAGTTACTTTAAAAGATTCTGAACAAGTAATTAGACGAAAACAGTACCCAATTCCTATGGCTGGCCAAAAGGGGCTGCAGCCAGTAATTGACCAGTTGGTGAAAGATTGTATACTCGAATCTTGTATGTCACCTTTTAATACCCCAATTTTACCTGTCCAAAAACCAGACGGTACCTATCGATTAATGCAGGACTTGAGGGAGCTCAACAAAATTATTCTCACCCGTCACCCAGTTGTACCTAATCCCTATACAATAATGGGTAAAATTGATCCCCATAGTAAATGGTTTAGTGTCATTGATCTCAAAGATGCTTTCTGGACCTGTCCATTAGCAACTGAGAGCAGAGATATGTTTGCCTTTGAATGGGAAAATCCTTTTACTGGACGTAAGAATCAATACCGGTGGTCTGTCCTTCCCCAGGGCTTTACAGAATCACCAAATTTATTCGGTCAGGTCTTAGAACAAACACTAGATGAGGCTCCTCGGGGAGAGAGAATTGTCAGTTGATACAATATGTTGATGATTTGTTAATTACTGGAAAAACGTATGAATCAGCTAAACAGTATACTGTTGGACTTTTAAATTTTCTGGAGAATAAGGTTCTTAGAGTGAGCGAATCCAAATTACAATTTGTTCAATAAGAAGTTAAATACTTAGGTCATCTGGTAAGTCAGGGAACTAGGAAAATAAGTCCAGAGAGGATACGTGGTATTCTACAGATCCACACTCCCCCCCCCCCCACTCTCAAGAATGTCCAAGAACAGGAAATTCCTTGGTTTAGTGGGATACTGTAGAATCTGGATTGAAAATTATTCTAGCCTGGTCAGATTTCTCTATGATAAATTCACGATTCTAGGGGGCGAAGCTGTTGTCTGGACAGAGGAAGAGATTAAAGATTTTAACTTGGTGAAACAGTGCCTTATTAGTGCCCCAGTGTTGGCTTTACCCAACCTAAATAAACCATTTAACCTATATACCAATGCGAAAGGAGGTGTAGCCACCGGAGTACTAACACAAGAGCGGGCAGGCTGTAGACAGCCAGTTGCTTTTCTATCAAAAGTTTTAGACCCCGTTAGTCGTGGTTGGCCAGAGTGTGTGCAAGCCATCGCAGCCACTGCTATTTTAGTTGAGGAAGGACGAAAGATTATGTTTGGTGCCCCGATGATAGTTCACACCCCTCACACAGTCCGCAATATTCTCTTACAACATGCTGGAAGGTGACTCACAGACTCTAGAATTTTAAAATATGAAGCGATCCTAATGGATAGGGATGATTTGACCCTGATTATGAATAAAGAACACAATCCAGCAGCTTCCTTGGTTTCTCCAAATTCTGAATGAGTTAGAGCATGTATGTTTAGAGGTAATAGATTTACAGACCAAAATTAGAGAGGATTTAAGTGATGAGCCTTTACAGGAGGGTGAAAGGTGGTTTATTGATGGATCTTCTCGTTGCATTGATGGCACTCACTATAGCGGGTATAGTGTCATGGATGGGAAAGAAGGAGTGGTGATTGAAGCCGGTCACCTTCCCGGTCATTGGTCACCACAATCTTGTGAATTGTATGCCCTCTGTAGAGCTCTCCAGGGTCTAGAGAACAAGGTGGGCACGATCTACACAGACTCAGAGTATGCTTTTGGTGTAGTGCACATCTTTGGGAAGATCTGGAAAGAGCAGGGAATGATAACTGGAAAAGGACAAAAGTTGATCCATGAAAACTTAATTGTCCAATCTCTAGATGCTCTTACATTATCTGAGGAAATAGCTGTAGTTCATGTACGGAGCCATCAAAGTGGTGACAGTCCTGAAGCACAGGGGAACATACAGGCAGATGCAGCTGCCAAACAGGCTGCACTCACAGAGAAAATAGACATGCAGCTGTTACTGCCCATACCTGGAGTATTCTATTTATTCTATTAAACCTGGTGATTGGGTATATGTAAAAGCATGGCAAGATCACCAACTAAAACCTGTCTGGGATGGTCCCTATTGTGTACTTTTGATTACAGACACTGCCGTGCGAATGAAAGAAAAAGGCTGGAGCCACATCCAATGAATTAAACCAGCTACTGAACCACAGAATAACAACATTGATAATCTACCCTCCACCTGGCGTGCAGTCCTTCATCCTTCTGACCTGAAAGTTACACTACGCCGGGAAAAAGTGCCGTAATGTTGTTTTCACCATTTACTGTATTGTTTACTTGTTGGTTCCCAATTTCTGGGACATCACTTAATTACTCACGATGTATTAAGTCCTCCTGGAATAGGGGCAGCAGAGGTGATAATTCTTTCACAGATATAAAGTATAGTCATAGTGCGGTATGGGTTAATATAGGATCCCAACATGGACCAGGGGTACAGAATGGCTCTAGAGGAGTAGATTTGATTTGTATTTTGGCCTCTACAGGTATTAAAGAGAGGAGTTTTAAAGGGATAGCACAAAGGAGATGGTGGGACAAAGACAGACAGAATGGTAGTCAGGATTGTACATGTGGCAGAGATAGAGTTAATGCATATGCTAATGTTCAGAGACAGGCTGCAACTCACAGGTTAAGTGACAAGAAACACCCCTCCCCAACTTGGTCTCCTGTAAAGCATCCTTTGGGTCACACAGACATTTGGAATGTTAAAAAAAACCACCACTGTAAGGGGAGTTCCAGCTGTAAACGAAGTAAGCTGCTCCAGAATACTAAAGCTGCTTGGCATTTAAATCGTTTAATCAGACTCCAGGCAGCCTTGGAGATCATCACCGAACAGATAGCAATGGCCCTGAATTTAGGGGCTGAAGAAAAACGACAGATACGAGCCACAGTTCAACAAAACCGCCTGGCTCTCGATTACTCGTTGGCTGCTGAAGGCAGCGTTTGTGAAAGACTGGTTAAGGACAATGCTCACAATGGTCAGGCGGTTAAAGACACTTCTTCAGGAGTTCGAAAATCTTCCCATTCCCAGGTTCAGATGTGGCAACCTTGGTCCGGTGTGGGATGGACTAGACTTTTTATTGGTAACTGGAGTCTGATATCCACACCCCTTATAGCATCTGGACTTGCTATTCTGACCATTATGGTGCTCCCCTGCCTAAAGACTTGTGTGCAGTATTTAATTAATTGAACCCCTCGTCAGATCACTAGAACCCAAAGGATGTATGTTTCCCTAATTCTGTCTAATGATACTGAGACTGCAGTTCGTTTACTGACCAGCTGGGAAAAAGACCAAGTTTGCAAGTAATACATTTCAGTTGAGAGATCAGTAATACTGATCTAAAAGAAAAGTGAGAATTGTGAGAGATGAGTACAACTGATATAAAAATATAAAGATGAGGAAACTAAAATAGACACATGGGTAGATGAATAAAGTCAGTATGAACAGGATAAGACATGGATATTAGAATGCAGGAAGCAGAATCAGTCTGAGTAAGATAAGAATCTCCTAGCCTTTAGACAGAATCAGCAAGTTCACTGTATGAATGAGATAAGGATAGACAATAGATAATAGAATGTAGGAAGTAGAGTTAGTATGAATAAGATAAGGCTCTTCTAGCCCCAGATAGAATTAGCAGGTTTGCATATGTAATTAGTAAGCCTTAGACAGTATTAAGCAGTTCTACATATGAAGAGGGTCGGGAAGGTGTAAATTAGAACAAAGACAGGTTTGTGAATAAGGACAATGAGGATAATGACATGATGACACCGACAGGATACCCTCTGGTCCTCCAAGTGCACAGAAACAGCACGTAGGCAGGCAGGATTGCCTAATGCCAAACCTCTCCAGGAGGCAGAAGAATGTAAGGTTGGGGGGGGGGGGTATTCCTACACTGAAATTCACTGTATAAAAGTTGGGTGAGCCCCAGTGTATGTGTGTATTCCCAGGGAAAGGGGAAGCACCCAACTTTGCACTGTTGTATAATAAATGTTCTTTGTTCTCAATTTTTGTCTCGAGCAATTTCTGTGAAGGTACTTCTGTTTCTAACACCACAACCACCTCCTCTACAAAACTTCTCCTCCCCCAAACTCATCCACATCCCCAAACCTCTTCCTCCCCCAACCTCTTCATCATTCTAACCTCCTTCTCCCCAATCTCCTCCCCCTCCCCACCAACCTCCTCCACTCCAAACTTTCTCCTCCCCCAAACTGATCCACATCCCCAACCTTTAACTCCCCAAGCTCCTCATCATCATTCTAACCTCCTTCTCCCCAATCTCCTCTTCCTACCAACCTCCTCCACCTCCCTAAACCTCTTCCAGCTCCCCAAACTCCTACTCCTCCACCTCGTCCTCCAACCACAACCTCCTCTCCCACCCTCCTCCTCCCCCTCTCCACCGACTTCCTCCTCCCCAATCTCCTCCCACAATTTACTCCCCGAAATTCCTCTACCTTCCCCAAATCCATCCACTTCCCCAACCTCTTCCTCACCCCAACCTCCTCCTTCTCCCCAAACCTCTTCCAGCTCCCCCAAACTCCTCCACCTCCCCATTCTCCTCCACCCCCTCCCCACCAAATTCTTCCTCTCCCAAACTCATCCACATCCCCCAACCGCCTCCTTCTCCCGTCAACCTCCTCCTCCTTCAGCAGCCAACGAGTAATCGAGAGCAAGCATGTCTAATTGCATGGGCAGGGGCAGAGGCTTTAAACAGAAGATGGGGATAGAGGGAGAGAGCGACAGTGACGGGTTCTCTCCATTAAAAGGCTCTCGCCCGACCCACTTCTAACATTCCCGTCACGATGAACCCATCTGCGAAGAACGGTGCTGATTTAGGGATCAAGAATTCATGACCTCTGACAATGTGCTCAAGACACACGAGGCCGATCGTCAAAACTAGCCCAGTGGTGGGGTTTTGTTAACAGGCTGGGGGCCATAAGCGCTCTTTTACCCAGATAGGCCACTGGAGAGCTCTCATCTGGACATTTTACAGGAGCACGTTTAAGAGGGTCTGTCTGGCTGCATCTCGGGAGCTGCAAAGCATTCGACCAGATTATCAAAAGCGCGGAGGAGATCACTTGGGCCCCCCTGTTTCCTCCATTGGCAACATTCTAGAGGAGCGCTGCATCCAACACACCATCTCTTTGACCCTCCAAAATCAGGGAGCAACATCATCCACTTCGGAGCCAACTTCCACCCCGAGCTCGAGCTCCCCTGCTCCATCTCCGACAACACTCTCTCTCAACGCCCCCCCCCCCACCCCACCCCACCCTGATTAAAAACCCAGACTCCAAATCAGGTCTACGGCTGGGCAATAGTGTCTTCCCACGGACTGTGGGATTGATGAACGGTTTCCCATAACTGTGGGTCTCTTAGAAATGCAATTCTGAAGAACCGCGGGGGAGCGGTGACCCCATTTTGACCCGGTGAAATTCCCGGGAATTCAGGGGCGCCCGGGCTTTTCACACCATGGTCCCAATTCCCAGGAATTTTGCCTCCCCACCAATTTTGGGGGAGTCAGGCGCCCAACCGATAAGGCGTTAAGCAAATTTAACCCCCGTCCATTCGTTGCTCGCCCACTGTCTCTCATTCCCTCCATCCTACACCCACCACCAATCAACCCCTCCGCCCATCACCCACCCTCCCCGCCTCCCATCATCCACCCCTGTCCATAACCCCCAGCCCGTCAACCTTCCCGTCGCCAATCACACACACCCCCACTCCAGCCGACCCTCCTTCCCTGCCACCCATCCATCATCCCCCGCCCGCCCATCAACACCCCAGCTGCACATCAGCCCCCGCCACCCGCCCATCAACCCCCGGCCGCCCACGCTTCAGTGGCACAACGAGGAATTAATGGCTGACTGAATTTCCCATAATCCCTCGGGCAGTTGGAACCCCTCCGTAAAACACACGGAAATGCATGATGCCACGAGGCTGCCCTGGTTGGCTATTTGGCTCTTCACACCACAGGTGGTCGGGGAAATTCCCCGGAGCTGCGGACCCGTTTCAACTACTCGGGTCCGACTTTTCACACTGCTCGTTCACCGGAGAGTTCCCGGGAAAATTTACGGGGATTCTGCATTTTAAAATGCGGTGTGGAAAGGTTTAATGTCACCCCAGCACGACCACGGTCAGACCCACCCCCGCCACCGCGACCCCAGACCACGGTCAGACCCACCCCCGCCCCGGCGACCCCGGACCACGGTCAGACCCACCCCCGCCCCGGCGACCCCGGACCACGGTCAGACCCACCCCCGCCCCCGCGACCCCGGACCACGGTCAGACCCACCCCCGCCCCGGCGACCCCGGACCACGGTCAGTCTCCCAGTATTCGCGGTGATTTCAACAATCCACAACTGATTGGTGCCGCGCCATGGAAGAGCGTCGTGTGAGCAGCTCCCAGGGAAGTTGTCTCGTCCCCACTCAGAATCTACCGACACTGCTCGCTGATCTGGGGACCATGCAGCTCCCGGCCCTGCCCGGGCTCCCGCTGCTGGGCTGCGACAGCTTCATGGTGCTGGCCGTCTTCTGCACCGTCTTTGCCCTGGTCTTTGACTTGATGAAGAGACGGAAGTCGGAGAACTACCCTCCCGGGCCCCGGGGGTTTCCTTTCGTCGGGAACCTCCTCCAAGTGGATCTGAGAAACCCCCACCTCTCCTTCGGAAAGGTAAAGGCAGCGAGGGGAGAGAGACCGTGACGGGAGGGGGTTCAGACCGTGACGGGAGGGGGGGGGGAGAGAGACCGGGAGGGACAAAGACACCATGACGGGAGGGTGGAGAGACCGGGAGGAGGGGGGGGGGTCGGGACATCGTGACAGGAGGTGGACAGCCCACTCTGGACCCACCACCACCCCGTGAATGCCCTTTAACACATGAACGCCCCACCTTCTCTGTTCTCCTTTGCAGACCCCTTTCCCACTCTATGCCCTGTCCCCTTTGTTATCTGGGCTGCCGAGCCTCTCCACTTCCATCTTCCTTCTTGAAGGAGACTTGCTGCAGGAACTCAGTGGTTCAAGTTAATGTCACCTTATACAGTGAGCCCGGTTATTCCACGAGCAGTGCAGCAAGTCAACTCTAACCTGCAAGTGGTACCATTACAGAGTGTCGTGTGCCAATGAAAAGGCCACGTCGTCCACAGCGGTGAACTCTTGTCATGTATATTCAGGAGCCTGGGGGCTGTGGGGGAGAAACTGTCTCTCAACTTGTTGGTGTGTGATTTCCCTCTTAAACCTTCCCCCAACGAAGTGGGGTGTGTCCTTCAGTATGTTGGCTGCCTTTCCTTGGCAGGTAGAGGTACCGGTGGGATCGCCCGCAGGGAGGGATTTGCATGAGGTTTCGAGCTGCATTTGCTGCCCAGTGTAGCTTCTTCTGTGTTGTTTTGGTCACCGAACTACAGGAACGATATCATTAAGATGAAAAGAGTGCCGAGAAAATTTACTTGGATGTTGTCCTGACTTCAGGAACTGAGTAACAGGGAAAGATTAAACAGGTTAGGACTTCATTCCCTGGAAGAATGAGGGGAGATTTGATAAAGGTATTTAAAATTGTGAGGTGGATAAGGATAGACAGAGTAAATGTAGATTGACTTTTTTTCATTGAGGGTAGGTGAGATACAAACCAGAGGACATGGGTTAAGGGTGAAAGGGGAAAAGTTGATGGGATCATTAGGGGGAACTTTTTCACAAAGAGAGTAAGTAGTGGGAGTGTGGAACCAGCTTCCAAATGAAGTGGTAAATGCGTGCTCAATGTTAATGTTTAAGACAAATTTGGACAGGTTCATGGATGGGAGAGGTATGGAGGGCTATGGACTGGGTGCAGTTCACTGGGACGGAAAAGAGATGTTTCTGCACGGAGTAGATGGGCCAGGGTGGCCTGTTCTGGGATGCCTCCAGCAAGTATGCAATCTTCAGTGGACTTTGCCGAGGGACAGCGAGGGCAAACCTAACTTCAGTAAGTGAAGGCATTGGTGCTCTTCCTTGGTTGGTCCAGGTCAACTCAATGGAAATGTTCACACCCAAGAATCTGAAGCAATCGACTGTCAGCACCTTGGACATGGACAGAGGTGTGGGCTGAGACTTTGCATCTGCTAGAAACTAGGTGCGGTCTTATATTTGGTAAAATATGCCTCAGTAAGTGTACTAACTTGGTGATACTTTGTTTATGTGAGGAACTATTGGATATTCAAAGATGAGGTCTTTTATGATTTGTGTAACATTATACAGTATGCTCCGGATCAGGATAAAAGAGAATGTATTGTATCTATTCGGGGGGACTTTTGTCACCCACTCCTGAATTGCATTTCAGTAATTGCAGTGAATGAAAGTAACTCAATCTGCATTCTTTAGTTGAAGTGAGTCATTTCGTCGAGATCCCTGCGGACCCGGAATCCACACTGGAAGTCTACAAGCAGAAACTTGGTCTTGGAGACATGAGAGAGGGATTGTTGTCTGTGCAGCATGCCAGAAGATTCTCAGCTTCCTTCCTGTATTCTGTCTGGTCAAAATTTGGGATTCGACTCATGATTATGGTGTTGCCAGTGGATGTAAAGATGCCGTTTGAGTGGTATTTAGCTGTAAATTTCTGAGACAGTATCGTACATGGCTGAGTAGCATACTGGTACTGTCTAGAGCAGGGGTGTCAAACTCAAATTCACAGAGGGCCAAAATTAAAAACTTGGACTAAGTCGTGGGCCAAACTAAATATTTATTGAAAATCTTCAACAACATCTGCATGTTTTCTCTTCTTTCAACATATGTAATGTTAAAAAAATTTCTTATAAAATAAATGTTTAATAATAGTTTTAGTTAAACTCTTTCCAGAAGAAGCATTAACAAATGAGAAATAAAATATTCAATAAATAATATTTCTCTATAGCCTTTAAGCTCCTTTTAAATGTATTTTTTTCACAAGCCAACAAGTCAAAAAAATAACAACTTGCTTCAATGAAAATCCAATCTTTCAACTATGAACAGTCCAAAGTTAACCAAAGAAAATATTAATCCAAGCTTAGCTTGCTACACTGTGATTTACTCTGATGCACCTGGGTCTAAACCAGATACTTGGCATCTCTTCTTTGATGCAAGTTCATCAAACTCTGGGGACAGAGTTTGCCTCCCACCAGTCTTGAAAGGTCCTGTTTTCTGTCTTTCGTTTTTCGTAAGGGGTTTATTAAATGTGAGTTAGGCGACAGGTCGCTGATGCAAATGAAAGTAAAGAGGAGGTGGGGACGATGAGCGGGCTGATGCCAATGCATTTGCAAAGCGTTCTGGGATTTGTAGTATTAGCTGTGCATGCACTATACTGGCGTGGCGGCCAGCGGGCCAGCTCTAATATATATTTGATATGATCTTGCGGGCCAAATACAATTATATCACGGGCCAAATTTGGCCCACGGGCCTGAGTTTCACATGTGTGGTCTAAAGGGTGGATGTTTCGTGCGGAGACCCTGCATCAACACTGAATGTGGGAAGGAATCAGAGCGAGTCTAAAGAAGTGGGGTGAGGGAGAGGTCACCTGTCTGAGGGTTGGCAATGGACAGACAGAACCAGGAGAGAAGGGAAAGGTGGAGTGGAGGCAGAAACAGGTGATGAAGAGATGACATGAGGAGTTGACTCCCCATGGGGGGGTAAAGTGATCAGGTGGGTCTAAGGTGCAAGGAGTAGGTGGATGAACTGGGAGGGAGGAGTTTTGTGATGGTGGGAGGGGTGGGGAGGGGGAGAGAGACAACGAAAAGAGGCGGATTGGAAGGAGAAAGATATGGAAGGTAGGAATGACCTGACACTGGAAAAGGAACTTTGAATGTTCTCTCTCCCCCTCCCAACTCACCTTTTCCATACCCAATCCCCCTCCCCCCCACCTCCAGCCACCCATCTCCTGTTTTCATCCCCCTCCTGGATGCATGGATAGCCTCGTCATTAGTGGGCATTATTACGGTGCCAGCGACAGCTTCTGTCTGCGAGGATTTGACGCTCCCTCATGACCGAACGAGCTCCCTCCAGGGGCTCTGGTTTCCTCCCATTTTCTAAAGATGTCCTGGGTTATGAGGTTAATGGGCTTATTCGGGCAGAGTGTGATCGTGGGCAGAAGGGCCTGTTACTGAGCTGTATCTTTTAAACCCCATTAAACCTGTTCCCACACATTTCACTCTCTGGATTCCCTTCCCCAACTGGCTCCTGGTTTGCTGACTGCCTGGCGCATTGTATGGAGGAGCATGACCTGTTGAGTTTCTCCTGCACCTTTCAGTACTGCCTCCATCTCTCTCTCCCTCCTTTCCTTGGATTGTCAGCCGCCCATTAATGTTCTGCCAAATTCCACCCTCCCTCCCCACAACGTGGCTCTTTCTGTCAGTCATCGTCCATCCCTCCACACCCCCATGAACCCAGATCACAATTTCTAAAGAGGATCACAGCCGTAGCCCCTTTCAAGCTCACCCCTGGGTGGCCCTCCTGGACCTGGGTGCAATTACTGGGGCAAAGGTGTTGGAAGAACCTTTCAAACCGCCGGGGGAATCGACCTATTAAATCGCCAACCCAGCAATTTAAGGGGGATCCCGCCCCCGTGATGAGGGATGATGGGGAAAGAAGGGGGTGGGAGGGGAAGCCAGAGAAGTCTATTTTAATGCCATCCAGTTGGACGGTGCCCACTCGGAAGATGAAATTTTGAGTCAGAAGTTCCGACAGATGTTCGGATGCTGGCCGCCCAGTGACGCACGCACGCACGCAAGCGCTGACGTCACCAGAAAGCGGGTCAGCCAGTTTCCTCTTCAAATTACCCGTGGACGTGACCAAGATAAGTTGAACAGGGTTTCCCGACGACCTCTGAAGTAGGTCAGGGACCCCGTTGGATGCCGATGGGGTTGACTGGGTCGGACCCTTTCTATCTTCCACGTAACTGGGGCCCTAACCAGGGAAATTTCCCGTTTTACACGGCAGTCTGAAAGGGCCTTCATTGATCCGCTTCCTGCCATGATCTCATCTACATACAACCGCGCCCGTGTTAAAACAATGCCTCAGTACAGAAAGATATCTATCGGCAATAATTAACATTCTGCCTTACTTTTCCCATCTCCACTTATGTTCCAGCTGCAAAGCCAACCTTTTGCCGCACAACAGACTCGCTGCTCTTCCACCGCTTCACCGCTTCACGGGCTGAGAATTCACCTCATTACATTCAGAGGCAAAGGGGCCGGGAGTCAAATTCCCAGGAGCTCAGTTGCCAACAGGCGCAGGGATCGGGCGAAACAAATACTGCGGGTCTGACTGGGGACTTCGTGTCCCGGTTTGATGCTGTTACTTGGTGGGGTCGGATTGTGAGTGGTGGTAATGGCCTGCTGTTTCTTCCTCGTTCCCCCGTCCCCACCCCTGTGGAAGCTATGGCAGAAGTACGGTGACGTGGTGAGTTTGGAGTTGGGATGGACAAATGTGGTGGTTCTCAGCGGCTACAACACCCTGAAAGAGGCGCTGGTGAAGAAGTCAGAAGATTTTGCGGACCGGCCGGACTTACCAGTGTATCGAAAATCACTTGAGCGGATTGGGGAAGGTGAGTGAGAACCTGGCCCAGTCTCAGTCCTGGGCACTGGTCTCGACATGCACAAGTGGCCAAGGTAATAGCAGGACAGATGAAAGAGGGAGAGAGGGATGAGGTTGATAGGTTGGTGAGAGACCACTACACAGAGAGGATGGGTGAAACATTTCATCTTCCGCGTGGGCACCATCCTACCGGAAATCATTAAAATAGACTTCTCTGGCTTCCACACCCACCCCCACCCCCTTCTTCCCCATCATCCCTCATTGAAACAAAACACTTCTGCATAATACAGGCACCTCAGCCCTTGATATTGTAACGACCCATATATCCTGAGGACTAAACCCTTCCTAACCCGTAACAGTCTATTTTTCCTGTCTTTTAAATGCCCCTAATATTTCAGCCTCCACCATCATCCCCGGCAAGGCATTCCAGGCACCCAAAACCTATCCCTGATATCTGCCCTAAATTTGTACATATGTCCTCTACTGTTTCCCATACCTGCCCTGGGTAACAAATGCTGGCTGGCCATCCTGTCTATGCCTCTCATAATCTTGTAGACCTCTATCAAGTCTCTTCTCATCCTTCTCCACTGCAAAGAGAAAAGTCTGAGCTCTGCTAACCTTGCCTCATAAAACTTTTTTTCCAATCCAGGCAACATCCTGGTAAATCTCTGCAACCTTTCTATAGCTTTCACATCTTTCCTATAATGAGGTGACCAGAACTGAACACAATACTCTAATTGTGGTCTTACCAGAGATTTGTAGAGTTGCAACATGGCCTGAACTCAGCATCCCATAGACCTACTTAAATATCCTATCAACCTGTGTGGTGACCTTGAGGGATGTTGGATTTGAACCCCAAGGTCCCTCTGTTCATCCACACTCTGAGGTAACTGACCATTAACCCTGTACTCATCTTTCTGGGTTGCCCTTCTGAAATACATCACCTTCAAGCAAGCGTGGAGAAGAGTGACACGCAGAGTCAAACCGAAGAGTGAAACCGAGACTGGTTTATTGCACTGGACATTGCATTTATATGGGCCCCAGGCAATGGCATCAGATTACCGCTTCATCAGGGCACCAGCCTGGGATTGGCCAGTGTTCCCATCTTCCTGCTGTATGGGAAGTCACCTGCGACTTGCTGATGTGGTCTACGACAGCGCTGGTACCCTTCTTCGCCCTCCAGTGCACATCTACCCGAGCCATGAACCTTCGAGGCTCACTGAAGTCCTCGTCCATGAGCAAGAGTTGGATATCCTTGGGCAGCGGTTCCAGAAGGACCTGCTCGAGGAAAGGTTAAGCTTGTGGCCTTCGGTCAAAGCGAGCATTTCACTCACTAGTGCGGACAGTGCCCTGTACCCCAATCTGTCCATGTGTGGCAATCCTTAACCCAACATGTCAAGTCTTCTCATGCCCCCTTTGAGCTCTCCAAAGTCCTTTTTTAATCTCCTTCCTGGGAAACATATACATCTCCTGTTTCCTGTTCCTCTCTCTAATGTATGTTTCTGTCTTCCACTTGACCAGTTGCCTTACCTGTTTTGTCAGCCACATTTCCATTTTCCTACCATCTTTTCCTTGTTCCAGTGAGACAAACCTATCCTGAGCCCAGGATGTGGTCCCCAACCTTTTTCCACATTACCTCTGTGCTTTCACAGTTAAACATCTGTTTCCAATTTACTCTCGATCGATCCTGCCTCTCGTAATTAGCCCTCCCCCAGTTAAGCACTTTCACATTTGGCCTGTTTTTATCCTTCTCCATAGCTATGCTGAAGCTAAGGGAGTTGTGGTCATTCTCACCAAAATGCTCCCCTCTGAGAGGTCCACCAAAACTTGATCTAGTACGGCCTCTCCTCTTGTCGGTCAGTCCACATACAGTACACACCTGACCAACTCGGCCCCCTCTCTCCCTCTTGCAGTCAGGAGGTGCCAGTCAATATTAGGGGGGTTGGAATCACCCATAGCTACAACCCTGTATTTCCTGCACCATTCCAAAATCTGCCTGCTTATCTGCACCTCGGTTTCCCAGGGGCTATTTGGGGACCTATAGACGATACCCTGCACAGTGATAGTTCCCTTCCTATTTCTGACTTCCACCCACTGTCTCAGTGGACCCTCCTTCTGCAGAGTCCTCCCTTTCTTTATACATGATACTATCTCTGACCAGTAATGCTATTACCCCATTTAACATGCACTAGAATTTCTCGGTTTCCCTCCCTTAATTCCCCAGTTACTACATCCTTCTCGGTAGTGAATCCAGAACACTTTCCCACATCGTCTCCACTCCAAGATCCACTGGGTTTCTCTGACTTTCTTCGTATATATAACTCAACTGCAAGTAGCAATTACAGTTACAGGGGGTCATTCCCCTCTCAAGGGGCCTTGTTGACCTGCTCACCTGAAACAGCAGGTTTCAGCAATTAACGGAGAAGAAGGGAACGGCTGGTGTCAGAATCTCGGCCCCATCCATTGTCAAGGTGAGGTGAAACACAGAGGTGAGGAACACCAGATCATATTAGTCATGGGCTGTGTAAAACCCTAAGGCAAGAAACACGAATTGTCTAACTTCTGGTAACTCCCAGCCTGGTCCAACCGTTTCCATCTGACCTTTACCCTTAATGGACTGTGATGCTGCCGCAAGACAATGAATTTTACGACTTGTTCGTGACGATCAATTCTCATTCTGACCTGTTCCCATCTCCTAACACATAAACCTCTTCCCGAATTTTGTTTACTCACTTACGACAACCCTCTCTTTTTCTATACTCTATTTAAAATAAAACCACTTAGCAAACATATCACAAGTTTTCAATCTTAACCCAAATACATGGTATTTTATAAAAAGAAAAAAGAGGAAAGAAATGCAAAAGAAAGAAAAACCTCCTATAAATCCCCCACCCCTCCCCCATCCCCCATAAACTAAAGACAGAACAAGAAGAAACCGAAGAGGGCCAGGAAAACCCCAACAGGAGCCCCTCACGTTCCAACACTTTCAAACTTCGCTATATATTTATACAGACCTAGAGGAGGAAGGCGACGTTCAAGATTCATTTAAATTTTAATACCAACAGTTTGTAAATATGGGCTCCATATTTCACAAAATGTGTAATCTTTATCTCGTAGATTATCAGTAATTTTCTCAAGTGCAATCCAAGTCCGAACTGCTGCTGGCCATCTCTCCATTCCCAGATCAGTGTCTGACCTCCAAGTTATAATAACACATTTTGTAGCTATTGCCAAACCAATTTCAACAAATTTTACTTGATAAGTATTCAGTTTTAATTTGGGTTTAATCCCTCTAACATCTCCCAGTAAAAATAACATTGGATCCAGTGGGAATCTATGTGGTGATATGGTTGTGTACTATCTGGCCCGCCCTCCGGGTTACATCCTGTCCTTGACTTCTCCCTTTTCTTCTCCATGTGACCCAGGCCATAAAGGTCGAGCCCTCTCTCCCTCTCCTCATTTTCCCTAGCCTGGACCCAGGCCAGCATTCTCTTGTATTGTTCCCCTCAGTCTTTGTCTCAGTAATTATTGGGGCACCTAGAATTTATTATACAAGATTTTGAAGGTCTCCGTTAATAGAGAAGTTGCTGCGCCCCGAACGGCTCGAGGTAGACCCCCAAGTCCCTGGTGCATCGGTACTCTTTGAACAGTGGGTGAACTGATTTAATAATTTCCTCAACGCCGATGCTGAGCTGGTCAACCCTGATGAAAAGAAGTTGAGGATCCCACAGGCATGAGTCGGCCAGAGAGCCTTCCTGGACATCCAAGGCAGCGCGACCCACATTGAGGCGATGACTTAGCTGCGGACGCTGTGCAAGCCGAAAGTAAACGAGCTGTACTCCGGTTACCTGCTGGCATCCCAAAAACAACAGCCTGATGAGTCCGCTGAAGAATTCGTCTGATCCTTTGTCAAAGTGGGAAAAGACTGTCTGGGGAACTCCACTGCCACAATATCGTTGACCCAATGCATGGAAGATTTGATCCGAGACGCTTGCATGTCGGATTGAGGTCGGAATATATCTGACAATGAATCCTTGAGGAGGATCCTCTCCCACTTAAAAGGGTTATCAATTTGATCAGCATATTGGTCTTGGCCCGGTGCCAGGTGGTGTTGATCGTGGGCAGAAGCGGGCCTCCTATGTACATTCCGCCATGAGGGTCATCGACCTGGAACTCAGTGTCGGGAGTTACTTACCTGACTGCAGCTACAATAACGCCATCTGAATCATTGAGATGCAACTTCTGCGGGCAGGCTAGGCACATGAGCTGCCTCTTCCCTGCAAGAGGAGCCACACGCTCAGGTTGCAAGAAGGAGAGCCATTACCAAAAGGTCTGCAGGTCCCTACCCCAGACCGGGAGCAGCGTGGCGTGTGTGCCAGAGGAGCTTCCAATATTGAGCATGTGCGCGGTGAGTTGGGGCGCCATCTTACGGGTACTGCTCCCAATCTCTACACCGCGGCCTACAGCACTGATGATGTCACTTCTGCCTGCCATGGTTCCACTTTCTCCATCTCCAACAAGTGCTGCGTGGCAACATGGATGTCATTGTCTTGGGCGGATCTCCCCATCGACAACAAAAACGGAGAAATGCTTGTCCTGGCATCGGTGACGCTGAACAAAGCCAGCCCTCGCCAGATCTCCAACTCCAAGATGCAGATTGAGGTGAATGGGCATAAGATGATCTGCCCTTTTGGTAGTGGCAGTACGGAAAGTTTTGTTCACCCCGATGTCGTCCACAGACTCTCACTTCCTGTCAGGCCGATGACCAGGTCAGTATTGATGGCAGTGAAGGACCAACAGTCTTGTATCCGGGGGTATTGTGTAGCATCTCTGATGGTGGGAAGGGGAATGTTTTTGTTTGTTGATTATGCCCCAGCTCTGCGCGCCGATCCTCCAGGGCTTCCACTTTCTGAGTCAGTTCAGGAGCGTGATGATGGCATTCGGAGGCCTCCATCCATGCCAGCTCTTGGACTCCCATCACCAACCAAGGACACAATCTCCAGATTCATCCTGTGGACTCACCACCTTATGCTTGGCACCTCCGTCACTATTCGCCAACCTCACCCCGGACTGCAAACTAATCGCCACCAAGAGTAGGCGTTATAGCATGGAGAATATGCAGTACATCCAGGCCGAAGATCAGTGACTCCTGGTGGAGTCGATCATAGCCCCTAGCACCAGTCCCTGGAGGGTGCAGGTCCTCATGGACAGAGGGTCAGGCAAGCCCTGGATGGTAATTGACTACAGTCAAACCATCAACCACTTCACCCAGTTGGACACGTATCCGCTACCCTGGATAGCTGACTTAGTCAATAAAATCACGCAATACAGAGTTTTTTCAATCATTGACCGCGTCGGCTTACCATCAACTTCCCCTCCATCCGAGCAATTGAATCTACACAGGATTCGAGGCCGACAGATATCTAATCCACTTCCCATGGGTTCCATTTGGTGTTACTGACAGTGTCTCTGCTTTTCAGAGGGTAATGGACTGAATGGTGGAGGAGCACAAGTTGTCAGCAACATTCCCATATTGTGACAATGTCACCATCTGTGGCCATGACCAGCAGGACCACGACGCTAATCTTGCCAAGTTCTTGTGTACGGCCAAGTCCCTCAACTTGACGTACAATAAGGACAAGTGTGTGTTCAATATGGATCGCCTGGCCCTTCTTGGATGCGTCATGGCACATGGTGTCATTCCCACAGACCCTGACTGCATGCGCCCCCTAAAGAAGCTCCCTGTCCCAAACACCCTGAAGGCACTAAAGAGGTGCCTGGCCCAAATATACCAACTAGGCCCACAATTAAATCTACTACTTTTCCATTATCGGCGGAAGCCCAGGCTGAGTTTCATCCGATCCTGGGAGACACCGCTAAGGCCATGATGCATGCCATGGATGAATCCATCCCCTTCTAGGTGGAGAGCAATGCCTCCGACTTCACATTGGCTGCCGCACTGAACCAGGCAGGCAGACCAGTAGCATATTTTTCCCGCACCCTTCACAGTCCCGAACTCCAGCACTCCTCCGTCGAGAAGGAGGAACAAGCAATCGTTGGGGCGATATGTCACTGGTGACACTACTGACCAATAAAAGGTTTACCCTACTGACTGACTAAAGGGCAGTGACCTTCATGTTCAGTGCTAAACAGCGGGGTAAGATTAAAAACGACAAGGTTCTGATGTGGAGGATTGAGTTGTTCACCTATAATTATGATATCTTGTATTGGCCGGGTAAACTCAATGACACCGTGGACGCACAATCTGGAGGAACGTGGGCCAGCATGCATCTCAACTGTCTCCAGACCCTGCACGATAATCTGTGCCATCCCAGAGTCAAGAGGCTGTACCACTTCGTTAAGACTTGGAACCTCCTGTACTCCGTAGAGGATTTCCGGTCTCCGACCAGACGATGCCAGATCTGCGCCAAGTGTAAGCCGCAGTTCTACCAGCCAGAAAAGGCACACCTCATTATGGCCTCACGCCCCTTCGAGTGTTGATTTCAAGGGCCCCCTCCCAACCTCAAGTAGGATCGCCTACTTCCTCACGGTGGTGGACGAATTCTCCAGGTTCCCCTTTGCTATCCCCTGCCCGGATATGACGTCGGCGACAGTTATTAAGGCACTGCACAGCATCTTCACCCTGTTCGGTACCCCGACAATATTCATAGTGACCGGGAGACCTCTTTCATGAGTGAGCAGCTGCGACAGTACTTCCTGGCCAGAGGCATAGCCACCAGCAAGCTATATTTTTGGGGAAACTGGTAGCGCTCAACAATCTAACTCCATTTATTCGTTCTAATAAATTACCCATTTCAAGCCAAACAGGTTGAATTGTGGAACACGGCCAAGTTGAGTGCAAAAAAAGTACCAACTTCTTATCCATATCTAAAACATAAATCTGAATAAGTATGGTTCGTATTATGTAACTTTTGTGCTGTTAATTATGACTGATGAATAAAATTATTTTTAACTTACTGATATCTCACATTTATTGCACTTTTCATACTCTCTCGACAGATCTGAATCCATCTGCATTCATCTATTTGTTTATGTAAATCTACCTCCCATTTATCAACCCTCTTTTCGCGCCTTCTTTTGTAAACATTTATGCATCTCTCAGATACATTTCTTTACATCCCTATTACTTAATAATAATTCTACTTCTGTCTCTACTAGTAATACTAAATCTTGACCAAAAATTTCACAAAAACTTGAAACGAAATTTTGTATTTTCCAATATCTACAACTTTTCCTTCATTTCACTAAAAGTGGAATTTCCTAGCTTCCCAGCTTCAAAACAATCTTTAATTTTCTTAAGACCACAATTTTGACAAATTTAAGGAAAATTATTTTCCATAGAAAATGGAATGTCTATTTGGAAGTAACGATGTCCTTGCAGACAGACGACCCTATTTTTGAAGCCATTTGAATTGTGGGTAATGATTTCTCTTCCTGGCATTCAGTGTAATGAAACAGAAGTAAAATCGCCAATTCGCAGCATTTAGGACCCAGCAGGTTGCTCTCTGTGACCATTTCCACCCACACATTCCACGTCCTCGTGTCACTGAAATTCAGCTGCTTGCTTAATCCTGTCTTATGGAGGTGAAGATTTTGGGAATGTTTCAGAGCTCCATAATGGTTACAATTTTGTACAACTTTCTGGGGCTCCAGTGGAAGGACTGGCTGGAAATAAAGGTGAAAGAAATTTGTTCCCTGCAGGTATCGTGCTTGCAAAGTATGGCAACTGGTGGAGAGAGCAGAGAAAATTTGCGCACCTGACTCTGAGGAAATTTGGACTCGGAAAGAAGCTTCTCGAATTGCAAATCATGAAAGAGGCTGGCTTTTTAAACCAAGCCTTTGAAGGTGAACAAGGTGAGTCGATGCAGAGGAAGCCTCTGCCTTATGTCAGATTTGGCCAACAGTGGGTGGTTTCATTCTTGGTAAAACCAGTGGGCAACACAAGGGAAGTGAGGATGTTGATCAGCCCTTGCTCTTCGAGTCACTGCCCATCCTGCATCCTTTAGAGGGACACTTGAAGGAGGTTCTTCAGTTTCGGGGAGCGTGGTTTCAGTTCAAACTATCTCCACTTTTCCAGCCTTTATCCTATTGGAGGAAGGGCCTTGGACCCAGAGATATCGGGTGGAGGAAAGATGGATGAAAGAGCTTTGACAATGTTCCCTTTGACGCAGCAGAGATGAAGTTCTCTGCCAGCTATTTCTGATGGGAGAAGCAGCAAACATTTACATTGAAATAGTTCCAAACTCTTTGGTCGGAGTGTACAGAGACCTGAACAACTGCACTGGTTAACCGAGTTAGACTGGGACATGTGATCATAGAACGTGACAACGTCTGAAACATGACCCGTGGAGCCTACTCCACCACTCAACAAGATTATGATGGTGAGAGCGACGATCTTGCAGCTCCGATTACCCGGCACAGTCTGTGACCAATTTGTACATTCTTCCCATGTCTGTGTGGGTCCCCCGGGGTGCTCCAGTTTCCTCTCACCCTTTAAAATGGACCAGGGGTTGTAGTTCTATCGTGTATTTGGGGGGCTCAGGCTCGTGGACCTGAAGGGCCTTTTACCGTGCTGTCTGTCTAAATTTGAAATTGTGAGGAGACCTGGATGAAGGAGAAACATTGAGAAGTTTGTGCAGGCCTGGAATGAAATAGTTGCAATTGCAAAAGGCTAGATTTAGGTCAGCTGATCAATCTCTCACCACAGACCATTTCTTCCCAGTTTCAATATTTATTATTTCTACGGCTGTTACTTGCAAAAAATAGAATTCCTTTTCATTTATTCAGGTCACCCTTTTGATCCACATTTCCTTTTAACTTGTGGGACTTCGAACATTATCTGTTCAATCATCTTCGGAGATCGTTTTGAATATTGTGACAAAAAGTTCCTTGGATATTTGCACATACTTGAAGAAAGTTTTGTCCTGGAAGGTGGATTTTGGGGTCAGGTAAGGAAGATGACCTGAAATTGTAGAATCGCATGTTGATGGTTGGACGATGCCTGGATCTAAGTCAGGGTTTTATTCCTCAAGTATAGTTACAAGTTCAAATTTATGGTCACATTATTGCCTGGTACCCTCATCACCAGGCCAGCAAATTAACTCTCACGTGCGGACAACAGTACGAAGTAAGAGAAAGAGCACGGTTACAGAGAACAGTCAATCTGTGCAGAGCAGGGGCACCAAAAGGTTCACTTTTAATATGGGTCTCCTGCGCTAATATCACGAATGCATGATGCCACGTAGTGGTGAGGGTCTATCATTTCAATCCTCCCTCTCCAACTGCTTGACATTTCCTGTAACTCTGCATCTCACACCTTTTACAGCTCTTTTGTTTGTGTTCACTCCTCTCTCTCCCTCGCTTTCTCTCTCTCTCCCTTTCCCTCTAAACCTCTATTCAACCAATTGTCTTTCTTTTCCTGTTTTGATGGTTCTAATGAATGAATTATCCAAATAACCCAATAGGTTTAAACCAGCGGTTGTCAAATTTTTCTCTTTCCACTCACATCCTCTCTAAGTAATCCCTATGCCATCGGTGCTCTGAGATTGGTAAGGGATTGCTGAAGGTGGGATGTGGGTGGAAAGAAAAAGTTGGAAAACCACTATTGTAATCGTACCTAATTGACTCGTTATGTGCACGGCTTCATAACTTCGAAGAAATGGGCAATGACATTTTTCTCAAGCGAAATCTTTCAATAACAATTGGGTCGAGAGCAGAGATTCTCAACCTTCCTTTCCCACAGCATGGGGCCTGAGTAAAGGGTTTGTGAAATGATGCACCAGACATTAAAGAGAGTAATGAACTGGGGCCCCTGTGTTTAAGTAAATGTGAGAATGGGAACACTCTGAGTTAAAGGGATTGCGGGACTGGGAACATGATGTGTTAAAGGGTTTGTGGGAATGGCCCCTGTATTTATGGGAGTGTTGTACTGGGAACACTCTGTGATAAAGGGATTGCGGGACTGGGAACATGATGTGTTAAAGGGCAGGTGGGAATAGCCCCTGTGTCAGTGGGAATCAGACTTGGGAACCGGATGCCAAAACTTTGGAAATCCAGAATAGTCTCTTTGAAGATTATTGTGTCTGGCTTCAAAACGTCACCCCTCTCTCCCTGCCTCGATGTTGTATCTGTGAAATTAACCCTTTCTTATATATTGTGAAAAAATCTCCAGGAATTAAGAAGAGTTTTTTTATTTGGAAACGCTATCTTTGTTGCAGTTGATGAATACGTTCTCCTTCCTACGCCACCTCCCGGGTCCACAAAATAAAATACTTCAAAATCAGAATAAAACCATTCAGTTTATACAAGAAATAATCACACGTCACAAAGAATCCTGGGATCCAAACAACCCCAGGGACTTCATTGATGCTTACATAAGCCAACAGGAGAAGGTATGTGACGATTACTGGAGCATTCTGGTGCATTGTGGGCTTGTTCTTCCCATCCTCTCCATGTTGTCTTGGTACCAGGGAAGGGGAGGGATTTACAGCATCCTGTGCTCAGTATTGTTTGTCTATCCTTGCCAGCAAGGCCAGATCTCGTGCACAATACACCAGATGCATTCTCACCAGCGCCTGGTGAGTCTCTCCACATCTTCTGATAATGTCTCTGCCTTCCAAATTACTTGGTGCATCTTAATGTTAACTTACAGTGACTCAACATAGAGTTTTACAGATCAGACAGAGGCCCTTCAGCCCACTAGTCCATCCTGACCCTTGTTTGTATCCTTGCACCATGTCCCTTTACTTGGACAATAACTATACACACGCACCCTGTCCATTCTCAACACCACTTTTCTATTGGAAGTAAAAAAAGAATTCTGTGGAATTACAGGCCTTTCATGTCAAGCAACAGTTTGCCTGTACATCCAGAGGACTGTTTTACTGCATCCGGTGCTCCCTTTGTGGCATTCTCTACATTGGAGAGTCTGGGTGCAAACAGGGAGATTGCTTCGCTGAGGACCTCCTCTCCGTTTGCAACCACGGCGACCTCCTAATTCACAACTATTTCAATTCCAGGAAATGCTCCCATGCTCACTTGTCTGTCCACAGCCTTATCTACTGTCCCACCCTGACCACCCGCAGATTGGAGGAGTAACACTTTATTATGCGTCTGGGCACCCTCCAGCCAGATGGCATTATCCTCGACTTCACTGCTTTCCATTAAATCTGCTGGCATTTTCTTCCACCTCCCATATTTCCTGCCTTTCTAGATTTTTCACCTCCACAGCCCTGTCTACCCCCATCTCCCCAGTGCTACTGTCCCCTCCCTCCCTTTTCCACCTATCACCACCTGCCCTGCCACCCACTTCTCCCAACCACGCTTTCATTCTGATGCTCACTGCAATGTTCTCATAATTTGATGAAAGGCTAAAGCCCAAAATATCAGTTCTGTATCTCTGCCTTTGCTACATAAATGACACTGTTTGACCTGCTGAGTTTCTCCAGCATGTTGTGCTTCTAACCCTTTTCAATCCCTCATCTGTCTGTTTATCGATTAATGTACATTTTCCTCATACTCCATCTGCCATCTCCCCCCCCAACCGTTCCCTGAGACTATCTATATCCTCCTGCAGTCTCCTTGTCAAACACTGTAAAAGCTATTGTTCCACATGGATCTTCAGTCATGTGGAGACAAATGAAGCTGAGGTTCTTCTCCTTAGAGTGTAGAAGAATGCAAACAATATTTGTCTGCATATTCTAAGTGTTCAGAAGTTTTAGACACATCATTGTAAGTCCTGGATGTGAGAAGCCACATCAGATGAGTGACAAAGAGGCCAATCAGTGTTTACTACATAGAAGCCCTGGATGTATTTGCTGCATACCCACACTCCTGTTTGCCTCCGAATCATGGGTCCTCTACCGGCATCACCTACCGGTCCTAGAACGCTTCCACCAGCGTTGTCTCCGCTCCATCCTCAACATTCATTGGAGCAACTTCATCTCCAACATCGAAGTACTCGAGATGGCAGAGGCCGACAGCATCGAATCCACGCTGCTGAAGATGCAACTGCGCTGGGTAGGTCACGTCTCCAGAATGGATGACCATCGCCTTCCCAAGATCGTGTTATATGGCGAGCTCTCCACTGGCCACCGAGACAGAGGTGCACCAAAGAAGAGGTACAAGGACTGCCTAAAGAAATCTCTTGGTGCCTGTTACATTGACCACCGCCAGTGGGCTGATATCGCCTCAAACCGTGCATCTTGGTGCCTCACAGTTCGGCGGGCAGCAACCTCCTTTGAAGAAGACCGCAAAGCCCACCTCACTGACAAAAGACAAAGGAGGAAAAACCCAACCCCAACCAACCAATTTTCCCTTGCAACCACTGCAACCGTGTCTGCCTGTCCCGCATCGGTCTTGTCAGCCACAAACAAGCCTGCAACTGACATGGACATTACCCCTCCATAAATCTTCATCCGCGAAGCCTAGCCAAAGAAATTTGCTGCAGGAATACTGGAATACATTTAATAAGAGCTTGCAGAAGAAACACAAGGACAAATATTTGGTGAAACATTTTCCAAGGCTCTGAGGAATGAATGGGAGAGTGGGATGAGATAGAGAATTAATTCATGGGATAGTCACGGCCCACAAGGAGCATGTTTGGCACATTTAGCCTGTACAGCTGATGCCAAAGACATCCCTATAATTCTTGTTTCTCCTTCTTCCTTCTTCCTGATATCCTTCTTGCCTGCTGTCCTCAAGTTCACATCTAAGTTACTTTCAACGTGCCCGATTAATGTTCCATCCAACAACTATTGGCAGACTTTCTTTACCAGGTCAAGGTATTCCTCGCATCCCCTTGCATGTCATTTTGCTCCCACTGCCCACTGTTCCTCAGAATTGTTTCTGTTAATTCCTTTCCATTTACCTGTCATTCCGCACCTTCACCAGCCTTCATGTGAAAAACATGGCCCTCCGATCCCCCGTAAATCTTTTCACTTTAAACTTATGTCTACTGGTTTTAAACAGCCCACCCTTAGGAAAAGACTGCACTTTTTACATTGCCTATTATTTGCTAATGTTATAACCCTCTATACGAACACCCCTCTGGCTCCTGCACCCCTCCAGGACAACCCCTTCCTTTCCCATGTCCCCTTGTAAATCAAGCCCTTCTCTCCTGCTGAATGTTGTCCAGAATTAAATGTTTAACTCCAGCTGTCAGCTGGTGCATGGCAGTGTTTCAAGGCACTTTTAAAGCAGGATGTTCCTATAATCGATTTTGGATTCTTGTCATGACTCTCGTTTTCCCAACTGGAATTTAGATGAAACACGTCCCCAACACAAGTTTCCTGGAGACCAAGATCATTGGGACAGTAATTGGCCTGTTTGCAGCAGGTACAGAGACCAGCTCCACCACCCTCTGCTGGGCCTTGCTCTTCATGGTGCTCCATCCAGATGTGCAGTGTAAGTGCAGCAACTTTGTCGGGCCCATGATCAAGGGTGCACTGGGTGGGGGAGGGGCAGGGGGTGTGGGTATGGAATGTGTGGAGAGGGAGTACAACAGGGGGAAGGAGGGTACGAGGAGGGGTATAGCTCAGGGGTTAGAGCATTGGTCCTGTAAAGCAGGGTAACGAGTTTGTTCCTTGCTGGGGCCTCATTTCTGTGAGGGGCGCTTGACAAAGTGGTGACTCTGTCTTCATTATGGTCGATAAAGTTGGAGAATTTCATGTATGTTACATTCAAAATGTAGTATTTTGCGACAATGATGGAACCTTTATCTTTACACTCAAGTGGTGTTCCAGTTAATTCTCGCCCTGTGTCCACATGGGTTTCAAGTTTAAATTCTACTTTATTATCATCTGACTGTACAAACACAACCAGTCAAAACAACATTTCTTGGGACGTTGGTGCATAATGTCCAGCCCATAATAATCCCACGTAGATGTATGTCATGGTTACAGGATACTGTTCATAAATCTCACAGCCTTTGGGAAGAAGGTAGTTCCCAACCTGGCAGCCCTGATTTTGATGCTCCTGGACCCCCATCATGATTCAATGATCCTGTGTGATGGATGGAAAGTGTCCTCATTAATTCTGAGCCCCATTTAAACCACATCCCACAGCCTTTCAGTGTCCTCCCACATTCCAAACATGTACGGGCTGAGTAGGTTAATTGGTCACATGGGTGTATTTGGATAACACAGGCTCGTGGGCCTGAAGGACATGCTACTCTTCTGTGTCTCTGAATTAATCTTAAGGATTAAAACTTAAAAAATTAATTTTCATTCTAAAATATGAACAGAAATGATTTAATTATCAACCACCACCATTTGGACTCTGAAGTTCACAAAGCCCCATGACCTAAAAATGTTCTCCCATGGTACTGGTAGGACGTTGCTGGGCATAACTTGCCAATAGCATTCTTTGGGACATTTTAAAAGACACTAATAAAGCATCCAGTTCCTTATTATTTATTGAAACTCAAAATTGGTTCTTGTTTTCTTCCTGCAGCCCAGGTCCACGAGGAGATTGACAGAGTCATTGGGAAGGAACGAAAGCCAAAGTTGGAACACCGTGAGGAGATGCCATTCACGAATGCTGTTATCCATGAATCCCAACGTTTAGGGAATATCATTCCAAATTCACTGCCTCATCAAACATACAGAGATACCACGGTTATGGGTTATACCATCCCTAAGGTATGATCTGGAATTGATAGAAACTTTCTCCCAGTTATAACATTTGCATGGTAGAGGATGCGTGTTTAATGATCAGTAATTTAAATGAGATGTGTGGGGCAAGCTTTCTGTTGCACAGAGAGTGGTGGGTGCCTGGAATGGGTTGCCAGAGGCATCCCACAGTTAGGCAGAGAGCTCTTGATCAGTTCAAAGGAATGCTATTCCTGAAGATGTCACTGGACACTTGATAAGGATATTTGCTCAAAGGATACATTGTCGGTGCCACCAGGGATATGTGATGTCGAGCATGAGTTGCGGCCTCCGCTCTTTTCGCTTCTGCTGATGGTTTTCCCTAGTATTGGTCATTGGCCATAAACATCAGGCAGCAATAAGGATGGATGTATTGTGGAATGGCATCTGTCTCTGATGGGTTGCAGTCATCTGGGATTGCAAGTCCTATACCTCATCCTAAAGTCCAGAGAATAGGACTTTAGGACTTTGGGCTTTTATTCAACACTGAGGGTGTGTTGCAAATATATTCTTGACTACTACATCTCCTTAAATAACTTCTAGGGAACAACCATCATCCCAAACCTTACATCAGCTTTGTTCGATGAAGACATATGGATGACTCCACATGAGTTTAATCCAGGACACTTCCTCAACTCAGACGGGAACTTTGTGAAGCCAGAAGCCTTCATCCCCTTCTCCGCAGGTAATGTGGGGTCCGTGGTTCATTAAATGTGTCAAGAGATTCACGTGTGGTGTGGATATCCAGTAACCTCTTCTGCCCTATGCAGCGGGAATGTGGTACATTGGTCATGAATTTTTAAAATTCACTTCCTGAACTCCTTGAGGTAAACCGCAGTATTGCTGTGATTGGCTTCTGCCAGCTGGACACGTCTCCCAAAATCAATCCTACCCACAACCCTTTGCATCCTCCCCATTAATTCTGCCAGGACCAGTCGATGAGGCTGGCTACTGCTCCAGTCTATAGTCAATAAAAGCCCATCAGTTTCTGTGGTAATTGATGGTGCATCACTCCTAAATGTAACTCTCAAAAGTCTTTAACACCGCATTGCTGAAATATTTCATGGAGATAAAATGAAATGAATGGATTAAACATTGGCTTTACTTTAAAAATGGGAGTGCCAGTAATTCTGTGGGAGGTCAATGAGGGATGGACAAGGCAGAATGATGTCAGAACTTGGACACTGCATGGGAACTCATTGCTGTTCAATGACTGTGGCCCTGCAGTGTTGTTCCACCCTGTGCTAGGACACTAACCACTCTTGCCCCTTCCCCTACAGGTCACCGTGTGTGTCTGGGGGAGCAGCTAGCAAAGACTGAGCTCTTCCTCTTCTTCACGTCCATGCTCCAACGCTTCATATTCCTGCTCCCGGAAAATGAGCCCAGGCCAAGCTATAGGGAGGCGAAGTTTGGAATTACCCTCTCTCCGCTCCCTTACCGTCTCTGTGTTAAAGCCAGATAAGGTGTGTACCGGACAAAAAAGGAGGGCTGCTCCTCCCAAACTGTGTGGGATCAGCTCAGTAACATTTTCCTTTTATGATGGACTCAAGGAGTTTGTTTTCCCTATTTCTCCTTGGAGCTGCCAACCAGGTTTTAGGCAACTATCTGTCTCAGTTCCTTTCACTTGCTCAACGAGAGTAATCGTGCAAACAAACATCATAAATTATGTCAAAGAAATTTAATCAAATCCTTTCAGCGTATGGTTTAGTCTGGACCAATCTTCCTGCTTGTCTTTTTATACAGGTTTATGTTAGCCTGGGGAAACAATGGATCATTATCACCTTTTCAATTTGTTTCAAAAATTCAATAAATGTATGAAATCAGTGTTCAAATCAATCTATTGTAGTGTACAATTGAAGTGCAATTAACAATGTGCTGAGATTAGTTTTCTGGTCAGAACCTAGTTGCAAACATCCAAAAATAAATGTTGAATCTCTGAGTGGAGAACAAAGTCGTTATTTGATTTTATCACATCAGCCCTGTTGTAGAATAAACAGTGTGGGTATTGCCAGCCACGGAACCACAACAGAGTTCCCAATGACCAGAAAGAGGGCCCCTCTCCTGATGTGAACAATGAGAATCCATTTAATACCGGAGACAGTGATTTGAAATGTGGAGGCTAGAAGTGAGCAAAAGCCTTTGATTGAAGTTTGCAACCAGAAAATGTTTTGTCTCGGAAAATGGTGTGAAACATGAACGTCTACAACGTCGGGGCCTGTGAGCAGGACACGGACTCTTGAGTGTGTGCCAGTGGAGTGTAGCTCTCTTCACTCTCATCATCAGAATAGGGGGTCCCATAGCGAGAACAGACACTCTCCAGTCCATGTAACAGTGTGTTTTTATTGTGCTGTCTCTCGAAATGTGGCGAGTGTCAGAGACACGGCAGAGACTGCCTGTAGCAGCTCATTGAAGCAATTCACAACCTTCCCATGGCTGTCTCTCCCCACACCACTCTCCCCCTCCTGGACAAAGTGGAAGGGCAGAGGGTGTATCCAATGGGCGAGGAGAATGGGGTCAGGGATGACAGCCTCAGAATACAAAAGATCCCTTTAAAGGAGGAATTTATTCACCAAGAGAGGAAATTGTTGCTGCGAGCAGCTGTGGAGGACAAGGCAATCGGTATATTTAAGACAATGGAAGATAAATGCTTGATTAGGATGGGAATCAAGGGTTACAGGGAGAAGACAGGAGAAGAGGCTTGTAAATCAGCCATGGTGGAATAGCAAGGTGGACTCGATGGGCCGAAGGGAATAAATCCACTTTAACTTTTTATGGTCTGTCCATGAAAAGAAAAAGGCAGTTAAATTTGTAGGACTACCACCACTTCCACCGTGACTCAAAATGGGTTATGAATTGACCCCTTATTATCACAAAATAGGCAAAGTAATCACCTTACTTACCCCTTCAACAGGACCCACCAAAACTCAGACGACTGTCTCTGGCACGATCTATGAACTTATCACTTCTGGTCGTACTCTTCCATGACCTCCAGCCTCATTGTTTCCTAAACCTGCACTGCCTGGTTCTAGCTTCTACCCAAACCCAATTGTTCCAGCAAACCCATCACGTCCATGTGCTTCTGCCCCTCCAAACTGGTCTCCATTTACCTCCACTCCATTTTATACCCCCGGTCCATTCCCTCCACCCCTACATCCGAGAGACCATACATGCCCTCAATCACTTCAACAACTTCCAGTTCCTGGAACTTGACCACTTTCTCTTCACTATAGATATCCACTCACTATACCCTTCCACCCCACCCTCCAAAGACCTCAGTCCATCATTTCTTCCTCAACCACAGGCCCAATCAGTTCCCATTCACCACCATCCTCCTCTGGTTGACAAAACTTGTTTTCACCTTGAATAACTCAACCCACATTCTCCAAATCAAAGGGGTAACTGTGCGTACCCCCATGGGCCCCAGCTATGCCTGCCTTTTAGTTGGCTACGTGGAGCAATCCATGCCACAGGAAGGGCCCCTCAACTGCTCCTCCAGTTCATTGACGACTACTTCGGTGCTGCCTCATGCGCCCACAATGATCTCGTCAACTTTATCAACTTTGCTTTCAACAGTAGAGAGAGAACAGGGAAGATTCTCACTCTGGTATGAGGCACCCATACCCGAATGGAGAGTCCTGCAAGAGGTAGTGGACATAGCCTAGTACATCACAGGCTAAACCCTCCCCATCATCAAGAAAATCTAAATGGTTCGCTGCCATCAGAGAGCAGCAGCAATCATCAAGAATCCACACCAGCCAGCACATGCTCTGTTCTCGCTGCTGCCATCAAGAAAGAGGTATCGGTGCCACATGACTCGCACCACCAGGTTCAGGAACAGCTGCTACCCCTCCACCATCAGATTCCTCAACGACACACTCAATCAGGGACTCATTTATGGACTCTTACTTTAGACATTATTTATTACTGAATATTTATATTCTGCATTTGCGGAATCAGTTTGTTTAAATTTCTCTTTTTCTTACATTTTTTACTTTGTAGACATTTTTCTTCTTGAGTTTATAGTTATCGGGAGTTATAAACTCTGCCAGACCTGTAGGAAAATGAATCTCAGGGTTGCGTGTGATGTCATTTATTTACTTTGACAATAAATCTCAATTTTAAACAATCTTTATGCAAACACTAAAATGCAAGAAGAATTTCAATGATTAGCCATTTTGATAGAGGGAATGAAGAAAAGAAATATGGAATAAAAATATTTAAATAGACATGAAGGAAAGGCTCAGTTGGTCGGCAGCATCTGTGGGAAGAGAAAGATTTCATGTTTCAAGCACTTCCTCTGAATTGAGAGAAGGATAGGTATGGATCTTGGGTGGAGATTCTAAATTGCAGAAAGGCCAATTTGGAGGAAATGAGAATGGATCTAGAATACATGGATTGGCAGGAATGTGTGAGGTAAGTGGAGGACCTTCGAAGGTGAAATTTTGAGAGTCCAACGTCTGTATGTTCCTGTCAGGATGAAAAGCAAAGTTAGCAGCCAAAGGGATCCTTGGTTTTCTAGGGATAATGGGGATCAGGTTCAGAAGGAGAGAGAGGTGTATACCAGGTGTAGGAAACATGGAGCAAATTAAGTACTTGAGCAGTACAAACATTTGCAAGAAAAACGCCAAAAAAGAAATTAAGAAGGGTAAAAGGAGACATTGTTTGGCGACAATGTGAAGGAAAATGTCAAGAGTTTCTGTAGGTAGATTAAGAGCAAAAGGGAAAAAAATGATTTTCCGTAAAGATCACAGAGTGGTCGGCTTTGTATGGAGGCATAAGAGATGGGAAGACCTTGAATTTCTTTCCCCCCCCCACACCCCCCCCCACTCCCCACCACCAAACAGTATTCAAACAAGAAACTGAACAGAGTTGTGGGGAAATAAGGAAAAGAATCAGTGAGGTCATGGAACGTTTACAAATTAAAGAGGAGGATGTTTGAAAACCACTGTTTTCATCGTAGCTAATTGACTCATTATGTGCACATTTTCATATCTCCAAAGGAAACGGGCCAATCTCAAGCCAAATATTTCAATAACAATTGGATTTAGAGCAGTGGTTCTCAACCTCCCCACCCCACCTCACCCCCCACTCACATACCATCTTCAGCGATCCCTTCTGTGGCATAGGGATTACTTAAAGTAGGATGTGAATGGAAATAAAAGTTTGAAAACTACTGGTTTACACCATCATTTACTCAATGGGTTCACTGGTTTGGTGCATTTCGGGTTCATGTTGGATGCAGCCAAGTGTTACCTTCAGAAATAATCAAAAAAATCTGCCCATCTCTGAATTGGAAACATTAAAACATATCAACCATTTTTGGATCCAAATGAAGTATTTCCAAGTGATCAGGTACTTTCCTTGCAAACCCTGTTCAAGGGGATTTTAAACTTGCTTCTGGGAACTTTGGTGCCTTTATTTCCCAGTACTGTAGACATCTTTTGCAGGAACCATAGAACCAACGCCTTTGTCCTTTCAGAGTTCCACTGTGATTCTATTAATAAAGTTGACTGGGAGTTTTAATCAAAGAGATTTATTGAGATTCTATGCTACACTTATTACAGATTGTATCAATGCTCCCACCACGATAAAAAATGGCTTAAAATGCTTCCAAATCTCTGAACTACCATCAGTCTAAAGATCCCCCACTTAAATTAAGTTTGACTGATGTTCTTCATATAGTGTGTCCTGGCTGCCGTGATCAATTCCATGACACCAATGATCCATGATACTCTTTAAATGCTCTTCTCTGCTTCAGGTTGGCCTTAAAGGGCCAACTCTCCTGGAATTGTGTTACCATCTAATGACTGAGCCTCGCACGAGTAAAATAATGTTGTCCTTACTCCATTTGAACCAGTCTCTCACTCTAACTCATCCTTCTGCACCGAGTTTTATTTTGCCATAATTATGCATAGACTTGCCAAACAAACTTGAAGGATATCCATATATCTGGCTCCGAAAACATGATTCAACTGGACAACCTCTGTTTTCATCCTAACATAGACATTCCCTGAGTTTTCTCCACTCCTCTCGCACCGTGTATATAACACCCTGATTTTGTTGCTTTTCCAGTCTGAAAAAGTCAAGTATTTGTTTCTCTCTCACTCCTCATGCTGCCATAGTTGCTGAATTTTGTTTTTAATTAAAGATTTCGAGCATCTGCTAATATTTTGCTTCAATTACCAAAACATTTATTTTCTCTTCCTTTGCCTTTAGTTAAGTTCCCCCAGTTTGTCATGTAATACGGAGCCACACAGTCCTTGTTGGGATCTCCCAGAGTTGATGGTTCAAGTGGATCAGGTGTTTTCTGTCAGCCACCCACATCAAATCTTTAGATGGAAAAGCAAACTAAATCATCAGATAACCCATATCTGAAATAATCAATGTGTGAAATACTCAACAGGTCAAGCAGCATCTGAGGAAAGGAGAGCAGAGCTATAATTTCATAATAAAACCAATATGTTTGATCCATCCTGGGTCCAGTTGTCTTCTCACGAAACAGGTACAGTAACCAAAAGAAAAGAAGGGCAGACACTTTGCAACCCTTACCCCCAGCTCTTTCCTCCCTCTTTTTGGGGTTTTCATTGTTCTTCCCTTGCAGAATGCAAGTTCAGAAAAATGACTTTGCACGTGCAAGGTCTCCTCATCTGAGGAAGGCCATTCTTGCTATTGAGGGCGTGGAGCGAAGGTTCATCGGATTGAATCCTGGATGGCAAGGCTGACATATAAAGACTGGATAGACCAAGGTCATGCTCATTGGAGTTTAGGAGAACAGAACATTACAGCGCAGCACAGACCCTTCAGCCCTTGATGTTGTGTCAACCCATATATTCCTTAAAAAAAAGTACTAAACCCTCCCTACCCCATAATCCTCTATTTTCTTTCATCCATGTGCTTTCTCAGATGCCCCCAATGTTTCAGTCTCCACCACTATCCCTGGCAAGGCATTACAGGCACCCACAACTGTGTTTAATGAAACTTACTCTTGATGCCTCCCCTAACTTTGTAGGCATGTCCTCTGGTGCTTGCTGTTCCTGCCCTGGGAAACAGGTGCTTGCTGTCCATCCTATCTATTATTTTCAAACTTGTAGACTTCTATCATCCTTCTGTGCTGCAAAGAGAAAAGTCTCAGCTCTGCTAACCTTGCCTCATAAAACTTGTTTCCCAATCTAGGCAACATCCTGGTAAATCTCCTCTTCACCCTCTCCATAGCTTCCACATCCTTCCTATAATGAGGTGACCAGAACTGAACACAATACTTTTAAGTGTGGTCTTACCAAAGATTTGTAGAGTTGCAACATGACCTCTGCTGCTAAATTCAATCCCCCTATTAATGAATTCCAACATAGCTTAGCCTTCTGAACTATCCTATCAACCTGTGCAGCGACCTTGAGGGATGTATGGATTTGCATCCTAAGGCCCCTCTGTTCATCCACACTCCTAAGTAATTGACCATTAACCCTGTACTCAGCCTTCTGGTATGTTCTTCCAAAATGCATCACCTTATCCAGATTGAAATCCATTGCCACTTTTCTGCCCAACTCTGCATCCTGTCTACAGCATCTGGAACCTTGGACAAACTGCAGCTCTGTCGACAATACCTCCAAATTTTGCATCATGTGCAAACTTACTGCCCCATCCTTCCCTCTCTTCATCCATGTCATTTATTTTAAAAAATCACACAAAGAGCAGAGAGGTCTCAGAACAGATTATTGTGGAATTCCACTCGTCACTGACCTCCAGGCAGAATACTTTCCTTCCACTACTACTCTCTGCTTTCTTCCTAAAGCCAATATTTTATCCAGACAGCCAAGGTTCAATGCATCTCTTGCCTCATGACTTTCTGGATGAGTCATGTGGGAATTGTCAAATGCCTTGTAAAATCCATATAGACCACATCACCCTCATCAATTTCTTTTGGAAGTTCCTCAAAAAACTCAATTAAACACATAAGGCACCACCTTCCCTTTACATAGTCACGCTGATTATCCTTGAGTGGAATGTACTTCTCCAAATGCTCATAGATCCAATCCTTACAAATCCTGTCCATAGTTTGCACACAACTGACATATGACTCATTGGTAGATAATTCCCAGAATTCACCCTATTACTTTAAAAAAAACAAGGGGACGAATTTTCAATTTTCCAATCCTCCCGCACCTCACTTGCATCCCAAGAGGATTCAAAGATGATAGTTACTACCCCAGCTCTCTGTTCCCACAGCAGCCTGGAGTATATCACATTGGGCGCCATATACTTAACAATCAATGTGTTTAAGAAGATCCAACACGTCTGCTTCCGGAATCTCCACATTGCCCAGCACACAGGCCTGTTCAATTTCAACCGCACCCTGAACAAGTAACTTTTCTTGTGAATTCTGACAAAATATTCATTTAAGACCTCACCAACTGTCACATTTGTGGCCCGAAATGTGAAATTAGTAACACCATCACCACATGCTTTACCAGTTGAACATCTCAGTGTCTTCATTTTCCTGCTTCCCTTATTTCATCATCCTGCACCTTCCACCTCCAGTGCATACCATCTGACTTCCGGTCAGGTTAATACATATCATGCATATTCATTATCATGACATCCCTCCTTTCACCAGAAATAAATTTTATATCTTTATGTTTAAATGTAAACACTTTACACTATCAATAGCATTTTTCTGCCTTCTGAACCAACAAAACAACTTCAAATTCAAAACAAAACTTCAAATTCCCTCTTCACAAAATGTAACATAAACATGTTATAACCAAATGTAATATAATAACTCAACTGTTCTTCTGTAATTATACTAATACAATGCTCACCTCATATGCAAAATATAAACATTTAAATTTATACACCTCACATGTTTAAATTCCAATACTTTTTTTTCATTTAATACCAAATAGTCAACTAAACAAAAATGCAATTCATACAGCACTCATACATGTACTTTATGATGTATTGATCAAATCACTGTCCAAATGTTCCCATTATCATTTCTCTTCCTTGGTGAGTAACATTACTGCGCTTCATTGAAACTCATTCCAACTATCACAAACTTTCACTTTCGTGATAATGCGGGCACGATTAGAAATATGGCACAAAATCTTCATATCGCTTAGGTGGTTTCCTGTCCCGTCTCGGCCTTCCTGCAATGCTATTGTCGCAACTTGGTTGTTCACCCTCAGCACAGGAAACACTGCTCGCTGCGGCTTCAGGTGTTTCTGGTACTCTGGCCACTTCATCGAGAATGCTGGTAACTACCTCTGGAACATCATCTGGTTCCTCAGGTTGAGCATCTCGTATTGGACTTCACTCGGTGTCGCTCTGGATTGGTACTTTTTGACACCAGACACGTTTCTTTTGTACAGGACTCCAGCTGGAGACTTGACTGTCACCATACTGCCGCTTCTGGATACAACAGTGTAGGGTTGATGGTAATAAGGTGTGTCTAGCTTACCATCATTCTCTTGCCTCACCAGAACATTATCTCCAGGCATGATGTCTGAGTACCTGGCCCCACGCCTCGAGTCTGCATACAGCTTTGATGCTCCCTTCTTTTCAGCATCGTGGTCCCTCATCTCCTGGTCGTCCCTGATTTCCTTTATTTCGGGCATTTTTGTGCAGATTGTCCACCCAAAAAGTATTTCTGCTGGACTTTTTCCTGTGGTTGCATGAGGCTTTGCCCGATAGACAGCTACATAGGATAGCAATGCTTCTCTCCAGTTCTGTCCTTCTGCATGAGCAATCCGTAATCGTTTTTCGATGGACTGATTTTGTCTCTCAACTTCCCCATTGGCTTGCGGCCATTTAGGAGTTACTTTATGATGGTGGATACCTGTGGCCCTCATGTATTCAGCAAATGTCTCTGAAATGAACTGTGGACCATTGTCAGAGTATAGCGTAACAGGCAATCCATATCTTGCGAAGATATCTGCCAGTACTTGTATTGTTTTTTCAGTGGTCGTTGACCTCATCACAGAGTACTCATAGTATCTGCTGTAGTAATCTACCATTACCATGATTGACTCACCAGTTGGTAAAGGTCCAAGAAAATCAACAGCTACATCAATCCACAGTCCTGTCGGGAGTTGCGTACTCCGGATCGGCTCTGGAGGATTACTCCTACTTGTCAGTTGACACCCATGGCAGGTTTTAACAAATTTCTCTGCATCTTTATCACAACCTGGCCACCATACTTTACTCCTGAGGTTTTGTTTGGTACCAAAAATACCTAGGTGTCCTTCATGAGCTAATGATACGATCTTCGGTCTCAACCTCTGTGGTATCACCAATCTACACCCCCTCAATACACACTGCCCGATGCAACAAAGTTTGTCTCTAATGGGAATATATGCCTTGTGAATGCACTTGTCCCATTGTCCACTTTGGATACATTCTCTAACTTCCATGAGTTCTGAGTCATGTTCGGACTCTCTCTCGACTTCCCTCATTGTCACAGCTTCCGGTGTCGATTGAATAGCTGCGAAGCATACAAAAACTCTCTGCTTCTGTCCCCAATTCTGACTTGGATTGTGGGCATCCATCTTTCAACAACCTGGACAGTGGATCAGCAATGTTTGCTTTCTCGGCAATGTGAACTACTCTGTACTTGTACGGTTGGAGTCTGAGCACCCATCGTTCTATCCTGGCACACGGTTTGGACCTGGCGGCATAGATCACCTCCAATGGTTTATGGTCCGTGATGAGTTCAAATTCAGTGCCATACAAATATGCATGGAATCTCTCGCAGGCCCATACAAGTCCGAGTGCTTCTTTCTCTGTCTGAGAATATCTCCTTTCCACATCTGTCAAAGATCTGCTGACATAGGCAATGATTCTTGGTCCCACATCATGCATCTGGACCAACACGGCTCCTAAACCAACAGGACTAGCATTCGCTATGACTTTGGTTTGTGCAGCCGGATCATAATACCCAAGAGTATCGGCATTCATCAGACTTTGTTTCAGAGCTGTGAATGCTTCCTTCTGCTCAGAGCCAAAATGGAATGGTACACCTTTCCTGCTTAGTTTTCTCAATGGTTCTGTCAGTGTAGCAAAGTTAGGGATGAACTTTGCACAATAATTAACCAATCCCAAGAAGCTCCTCATCTCCGTTGCATTCTGGGGTTCACGTGCATTGCAACAGCTTTCACCTTGGCATCAGCTGGGTTCAGTCCTTCCCGTGTAAGCCTGTGTCCCATGAAGTCCATCTCTGAGTCACCAAACTGGCACTTGTCTCCATTCACAGTAAGGGCTGCCCCTTGTAGTCTGGATAGGACACGCCTCAACCGTCTGTCATGCTCTTCCTTTATAGCCGCATGGACTATGATGTCATCAGAAATGTTGGCAACTCCAGGAATGCCTTGATTCACTCGATGGATTTCATACTGGTAGATCTCAGGAGCTGCATTGATGCCGAACGATAGTCTCTTGTACCGGTACAATCCACAGTGAGTCACAAATGTTGTCACGTCCCTGGATTTTGGGTCCAGCTCTAATTGATGATAGCCCCATTTTAAATCAATTTTTGAGAACACCTGACTCCTGAAGTACTTCTTCTACTGTTGGTATCGGGTGTCGTTCTCAAATTATAGCTTCATTGGCCATCCTCGTATCAACACACAGTCTTATGTCACCATTTGGTTTGGGCATGATCACTACTGGGCTGACCCATTGTGTTGAATGTTCTACAGGTTCAATAATGTCTTGCTCGATCAACTCTTTGATTTGCCTCGACTTTCCCACGAAGTCCAAATGGAGTTCTGCGCACTGGTTGCGCCTTGGGTTTGACCGTTTTGTTCACTGCTAGCTTTAGTTGTCGACCTTTCAACTTTCCTACTCCCTGGAAAACTGCGGGGAATTCTTGCTTCATATCCTCGTATGACTGAACTGAATTGACACGAGCTCCAATATGAAGTATTGCCAGATCTTGCGCCATGCGTCTACTCAGCAATGGTTCTCCCCTCTCGTCTATGACAACAAACTCTGCTTCGGTGTACTTGTCACCAGCTTGAACAGTCGCAGTGAAACATCCAATGGTCTGCAATGGCTTGGTTGCTGTGTATGGATACAGTTTCTTTGAACACTTCTTTGATGTACAAATGATCTTTTTTCTTTTCAATTTCTCCCATAAATGTCGGTCAATTACATTACTGTCACTGCCTGGGTCTACAATGACCGGAACTGTCACACCACCAATTATCACTGGGACTTTCTCATGATGGTCATCATTCAATGTAAACTGATAGTATTTCTGCTCATCCTGGTTGTCATCATCATCGTCACTTTCTGGGTCACCTTCTATATGGCGAATAGTGCCTTTCTTTCCAGGAGACTTTCCTTTCCCCCAAGCTTTGCCCTTAGAAGCTGTACTCTTCCCATTCTGGTTTGCATTTGACTTGCTTTTGCACTTCTTTGCAAAGTGGTCCTTACCTCCACACTTTCTACAAACTTTGCCTTTTGCTGGGCAGCATGGTTCTTTTCCAAAATGACCACTGTTTCCACATCTGTAACACTCCAAGTCATGCGTTGGCATATTTCTTGGCTCGCTATGGCTATGCGAGAGCCTATTTACTTGTTGACCAACTTTGTCTTTACTGGGCTGGCTTGAGTTGTCTTTCAGTTTCATGGTATGAAATTGCCCCTCAACAGCCTCTAATGCAGCAGCCATTGTTAAAGCATTAGTAAGTTTCAACTCACCCCCTTTTTCCAGCAGTCGCCTTCTGAGTTTGTCTGATCTGCAGTGCTGCACAACTTGATCCAATAACTGGTTGTCCAAATCAGCTACCACGTAATTGCATCCCACAACCAGTTGTCGCAATCTCGCCACGTACTGGGCAACCGTTTCTCCCTCTTCTTGTTTTGCCTTGCAAAACAAATGGCGTTGAAATGTAGCATTCGGTGTCACCACATAGTGTCCATTCAATGCATCTACAGCTTTCTGGTATTCCTCCTTCCTTCCAGTATTCCAAAGCGTCTTAAAAGTTTCCCGAACTGCGGGTCCTGCGGTGAAGAGAAGTAACGACCTCCGCTGCGCTTTCTGTTCCACCATACTGCTATCGAGAAATAGGCCACGACTGTCGGTGTAGCCTTCAAATTCTTCCAGCCATGCCTTCCACTTCACACTCACAGTGCTTGCATCACTCGTCGGGTCAAAATGAGGAACACCTCGAAGTGCTAGAAATTCAGCTCCTGTGACTGCCATGAAGAAAACCTTCCAGCTCAAAGCCACCGATTCAAAATCCAAAATGTTTATCACATTTAAAATCCAAAATGTTTATCCTCATTGCCAATGTCACATTTGTGGCCCGAAATGTGAAATTAATAACACCATCACCACATGCTTTACCAGTTGAACATCTCAGTGTCTTTATTTTCCTGCTTCCCTTATTTCATCATCCTGCACCTTCCACCTCCAGTGCATACCATCTGACTTCCGGTCAGGTTAACACATATCATTCATATTCATTATCATGACACCAACCTCCTCCTCCCTCTCACCACCAACCTCCTCCTCTCCAAACCTTCTCCTCCCCCAAACTCATCCACGACCCCAACCTCTTCCTCACCCTAACCTCCTCCCTACCAACCTCATCCACCTCCCTAAACCTCTTCCAGCTCCCCCAAACTCCTCCACCTCCACCAATCTCCTACTCCATCATCCACATCCTCCTTCCCCATGCTCCTCCTCCCCACCAACCTCTTCCTCTCCCAAACTCATCCACGTCCCCCAACCTCTTCCTCCCCGAACCTCCTGCTCCTCCCGCCAACCTCCTCCTCCTCCCGCCAACCTCCTCCTCCTTTTAAACCAGAGCAAGCATGTCTAATTGCATGGGTAGGGGCAGAGGCTTTAAACAGAGGATGGGGATGGAGGGAGAGAGCGACAGAGACGGGTTCTCTCCATTAAAAACCTCTCGCCCATACAACCCATCTGCGACGAACGGTGCTGATTTAGGAATCAGGAATTCATGACCTCTGACAATGTGCTCAAGACACACGAGGCCGATCGTCAAAACTAGCCCAGTGGTGCGGTTTTGTTAACAGGCTGGGGGCCATAAGCGCTCTTTTACCCAGATAGGCCACTGGAGAGCTCTCATCTGGACATTTTACAGGAGCACGTTTAAGAGGGTCTGTCTGGCTGCATCTCGGGAGCTGCAAAGCATTCGACCAGATTATCAAAAGCGCGGAGGAGATCACTTGGGCCCCCCTGTTTCCTCCATTGGCAACATTCTAGAGGAGCGCTGCATCCAACACACCATCTCTTTGACCCTCCAAAATCAGGGAGCAACATCATCCACTTCGGAGCCAACTTCCACCCCGAGCTCGAGCTCCCCTGCTCCATCTCCGACAACACTCTCTCTCAACGCCCCCCCCCCACCCCACCCCACCCTGATTAAAAACCCAGACTCCAAATCAGGTCTACGGCTGGGCAATAGTGTCTTCCCACGGACTGTGGGATTGATGAACGGTTTCCCATAACTGTGGGTCTCTTAGAAATGCAATTCTGAAGAACCGCGGGGGAGCGGTGACCCCATTTTGACCCGGTGAAATTCCCGGGAATTCAGGGGCGCCAGGGCTTTTCACACCATGGTTCCAATTCCAGGGAATTTGGCCTCCCCACCAATTTTGGGGGAGTCAGGCGCCCAACCGAAAAAGCGTTAGGCAAATTTAACGCCCACTGCCTCTCATTCCCTCCATCCTACACCCGCTACTCATCAACTCCCCCCTGCCCATCACCCACCCCCGCCGACCGTCACCCTCCCCGCCTCCCATCATCCACCCCTGCCCATCCACACCAGCTCGTCACCCTTCCCGTTGCCAATCACACCACATACCCCCAGCCGACCACCTCCATCCCTGCCACTCATCCATCACCCCCCACCCGCCCATCAACACCCCAGCTGCCCATCAGCCCCCGCCACCCGCCCATCAACCCTGGCCGCCCACGCTTCGGTGGCACAATGAGAAATTAATGGCTGACTGCATTTCCCATAATCCCTAGGGCAGGTGGAACCGCTCCGTGAAACGCACGCAAGTCCATGACGTCACGAGGCTGCCCTGGTTGGCTTTGTGGCTCTTTACACCTCAGGTGGTCGGGGAAATTGCCCGGGGCTGCGGACCCGTTTAAACTACCCGGGTCCGATTGTTTACACTGCTGGTTCACCGGAGGTTTCCCGGGAAAATTTACAAGGATTCTGCATTTTAAAATGCGGTGTGAAAAGGTTTAATGTCACCCCAGCACGACCACGGTCAGACCCACCCCCGCCCCCGCGACCCCAGACCACGGTCAGACCCACCCCCGCCCCCGCGACCCCGGACCACGGTCAGACCCACCCCCGCCCCCGCGACCCCAGACCACGGTCAGACCCACCCCCGCGACCCCGGACCACGGTCAGACCCACCCCCGCCCCCGCGACCCCGGACCACGGTCAGTCTCCCAGTATCTGCGGTGATTTCAACAATCCACAACTAATCGGTGTCGCGCCATGGAAGAGCATCGTGTGGGCGGCTCACGGGGAAGTTGTCTCGTCCCCACCCAGAATCCACCGACACTGCTCGCTGATCTGGGGACCATGCAGCTCCCGGCCCTGCCCGGGCTCCCGCTGCTGGGCTGCGACAGCTTCATGGTGCTGGCCGTCTTCTGCACCGTCTTTGCCCTGGTCTTTGACTTGATGAAGAGACGGAAGTCGGAGAACTACCCTCCCGGGCCCCGGGGGTTTCCTTTCGTCGGGAACCTCCTCCAAGTGGATCTAAGAAACCCCCACCTCTCCTTCGCAAAGGTAAAGGCAGCGAGGGGTGAGAGACCGTGACGGGAGGGGGTTCAGACCGTGACGGGAGGGGGGGGGGAGAGAGACCGGGAGGGGCAAAGACACCATGACGGGAGGGTGGAGAGACTGGGAGGAGGGGGGGGGGGGGTCGGGACATCGTGACAGGAGGTGGACAGCCCACTCTGGACCCACCACCACCCCGTGAATGCCCTTTAACACCTGAACGCCCCACCTGCTCTGTTCTCCTTTGCAGACCCCTTTCCCACTCTATGCCCTGTCCCCTTTGTTATCTGGGCTGCCGAGCCTCTCCACTCCCATCTTCCTTCTTGAAGGAGACTTGCTGCAGGAACTCAGTGGTTCAAGTTAATGTCACCTTATACAGTGAGCCCGGTTATTCCACGAGCAGTGCAGCAAGTCAACTCTAACCTGCAAGTGGTACCATTACAGAGTGTCGTGTGCCAATGAAAAGGCCACGTCGTCCACAGCGGTGAACTCTTGTCATGTATATTCAGGAGCCTGGGGGCTGTGGGGGAGAAACTGTCTCTCAACTTGTTGGTGTGTGATTTCCCTCTTAAACCTTCCCCCAACGAAGTGGGGTGTGTCCTTCAGTATGTTGGCTGCCTTTTCTTGGCAGGTAGAGGTACCGGTGGGATCGCCCGCAGGGAGGGATTTGCATGAGGTTTCGAGCTGCATTTGTTGCCCAGTGTAGCTTCTTCTGTGTAGTTTTGGTCACCAAACTACAGGAACGATATCATTAAGATGAAAAGAGTGCCGAGAAAATTTACTTGGATGTTGTCCTGACTTCAGGAACTGAGTAACAGGGAAAGATTAAACAGGTTAGGACTTCATTCCCTGGAAGAATGAGGGGAGATTTGATAAAGGTATTTAAAATTGTGAGGTGGATAAGGATAGACAGAGTAAATGTAGATTGACTTTTTTCCATTGAGGGTAGGTGAGATACAAACCAGAGGACATGGGTTAAGGGTGAAAGGGGAAAAGTTGATGGGATCATTAGGGGGAACTTTTTCACAAAGAGAGTAGTGGGAGTGTGGAACCAGCTTCCAAATGAAGTGGTAACTGTGGGCTCAATGTTAATGTTTAAGACAAATTTGGATGGGTTTATGGATGGGTGAGGTTTGGAGGGCTACGGAGTTGGTGCAGGTCAGTGGGATGGAAAAGAGATGTTTCTGCATGGACTAGAATGGCCAAGGTGGCTTGTTCTGGGCAGTAATTGTTCTATGGTTTCTTGATCTTTGCCACAGCTCCCATAACATGCTAGGATGCCTCCATCAAGTATGCTTTTTACAGTGGACGTTGCTGAGGCGCAGCGAGGGCAAACCGAACTTCAGTCATCTTCAAAGAAAGTGAAGGTGGTCCTCTTCCTTGGTTGGTCCAGGTCAGCTCAGTGGAAATGTTCACACCCAAGATTTTGAAGCAATCAACTGTCAGCACCATGGACATGGACAGAGGTGTGGGCTGAGACGTTGCATTTGCTAAAAACAAGGTATTGATAAGCTGCGGTCTTATGTTTGATAAAATATGCTACAGTAAGCGTACTAACTTAGCGATACTTTGTTTATGCGAGGAACTAACTATTGGATATTTAAAGATGAGGTCTTCTATGATTGGTGTAACATTATACAGTATGCTACGGATCAGGATAAAAGAGAATGTATTGTAGCTCTTCGGGGGGGACTTTTGTCACCGACTCCTGAATGGCATTTCAGCAGTAGCGGTGAACGAAAGTAACCCAATCTGCAGATTAAAGAATGATCCTGCAGTTGAAACGAGTCATTTCGGGTGAACTCCCTGCGGACCCGGAATCCACACTGTAAGTCTACAAGCAGAACCTTGGTCTTGGGGACATGAGAGAGGGATTGTTCTCTGCGCACCATGCCAGAAGATTCTCAGCTTCCTTCCTGTATTCCGTCTGGTCAAGATTTGGGATTCGACTGATGATTTATGGTGTTGCTATTGGATGTAAAGATGCCGTTGGAATGGTATTTAGCTGTAAATTTCAGAGGCAGTATCGCACATGGCTGGGTAGCATACTGGCACTGTCTAGAGCACACATGTCAAACTCAGGCCTGCGGGCCAAATTTGGCCCATGATATAATTATATTTGGCCCGCAAGATCATATAAAACTATGTATTAGAGCTGGCCCGCTGGATGCCGCACCAGTATAGTGCATCCACAGCTAATACTACAAATCCCAGAATGCTTTGCAAATGCATTGGTGCCGGCCGTCAGCCCTCTAATCGCCCCCACCTCCTCTTTTTACTTTCATAAGCATCTGCGACCTGTCGTTTAACTCACATGTAATAAACCCCTTACGAAAAATGGCCAAACGAAAGACAGAAACAGGACATTTCAAGACAGGTGGGAGGCAAACTCTGACCCCAGAATTTGATGAACTTGCATCTAAGAAGAGATGCCAAGTATCTGGTTTCGTCCCAGGTGCATCAGAGTAAATCACGGTGTAGCAAGCTAAGCTTGGATTAATATTTTCTTTGGTTAACTTTGGACTGTTCATAGTTGAAAATTGGATTTTCATTGAAGCAAGTTGTTATTTTTTTGACGTTGGCTTGTGAAAACAAAATACATTTAAAAGGAGCTTAAAGGCTATAGAGAAATATTATTTATTGAATATTTTATTTCTCATTTGTTAATTCTTCTTCTGGAAAGAGTTTAACCAAAACTATTATTAAACATTTATTTTAATTAGAAGAAGTTTAACATTTCATATGTTGAAAGAAGAGAAAACATGCAGATGTTTTTGAAAATTTTCAATAAATATTTAGTTTGGCCCACGACTTAGTCCAAGTTTTTAATTTTGGCCCTCTGTGAATTTGAGTTTGACACCCCTGGTCTAGAGTGGCGAGACCTTGCATCAACACTGAATGTGGGAAGGAATCAGAGCGAGTATAAAAAAGTGGAGCAAGGGAGGGGCCACCAGGTGTTTAATTATCTGAGGGTTGGCGATGGACAGACGGAACCAGGAGGGAAGGGAAAGGTGGAGTGGAGGCAGAAGCAGGTGATGAAGAGATGACATGAGGAGTAAACTCCCGATTGAGGGGGGGGGGGGGGGGGCGGAAGTGATCCAGTGGGGCTAAGGTGCAAGGAGTTGGTGGATGGAACTGGGAGGGAGGAGTTTTGTGATGGTGGGAGGGGGGAGGGGGAGAGAGTCAATGAAAAGAGGCGGATTGGAAGGAGAGGGATATGGAAGGTAGGAATGACCTGACACGGAAAAATGAACTTTGAGTGTTCTTCTCTCTCCCCCTCCCACCCCTCCTTTTCCATACCCACCTCTCCCCCCCCCCACCACACACACACACACACACACACACACACACACACACACACACACACACACACACACACACACACACACACTTCCAGCCACCCATCTCCTGTTTTCATCCCCCTCCTGGTTCCAAGACCAGACCGGCATTGTTAGCCTCGTCATTGGTGGGACATTATTACGGTGCCAGCAAGAGGTTGGAATCCGCTTCTGTCTGCGAGGATTTGATGCTCCCCTGTGACCGCTGTCGGACTCTGGCTTTACCTTACTCTTAATTTAGTCTATGTGTGGTCTGAGTCCAGCGTGTTCTTTGAATGAAGTGATAGGAGAAGGTATTCGGTTCAACAGTCAATTTATTACACAGCACAAGAATAAAACTTAACAGAGCTCTGGGTCAATCGTTAGTTCATAGGTCACCTGCACAGTGAGCTATTCCCCAAGACTGACCCCCATTGTCCAGTTGGCTCAGTTTATATAGATCAACCTTATCATACAGAACAAAAGTTGTCTTCCTTTGCTAGATCTTTTTGCATAAGGGTTATCACAAGTCATCTCCTGTTTTGCAGATATCTGGGGTGTAGCACTCCCATCTTAATCCTCCAGGCCAGACTATCCTGTTGTGTTGATCAGAAATTAATTCATCCCCAGATATTTCTAATCACCATTCCGGGTTCCTGTCTGGCCAATTTCTGCTGTTCTCTTTAACACCTCCTCAGTTTGAGCATTCCTCCTAAATCGTTTTATGCATTTCCTCTCCCTGTATTTTGGAAGCAGACAATTTTGCTCAGCCAACTTTGCTCCAATCTGTGATTGCCACTTAATCACATTCCTCTTTTTCCCTGAACCATGCAGTAAATATAAAATTATTAATTAATCATTTCTTTCATAATGTTTTAACCTCCTAGATTCCAACAGTCCCCCTTTTGGTCTCATGAAAATGAGACCAACCACCAGTTAACTTATGGGACCAAGACCTCAGGAGTTTTTGCAAGGACCGGCATCTCCGACCCCTTGTTAAACTTAACCTCACAAACTTGGCCATTATGAACACACTTCAGTCCAGTGGGAGCCTCAACACAGTGTTCAGGAACGTCAGTCCAATCCGCAAAGTACTGTTTCGGTTCGTTATGGGCCTCCCAGGCTGACCACAAACACTTTGTACAGTTGTTTCCTTCTCCAGATGCTTCAAGGGCTAGGAACAACATCACCCATAGTCCCCACATAGTGTCCATCACAGCCCCCTAAATTCTGTTGACTTCAATATAGAAATATCACTTCAAATACTGAAATACAGTCACCGTAATCCAATAGTCTCTTTAAAGGGACCCGTTCAAAAAGTTCTTAGTCCGTAGTTGCTTCACAGGTTCTCAGTCACCTCCGTTCGAATCTGTTCCAGTGTCCGTGTTGGTGGGTCCGTTTCCGCACACTCACTCCAATGATACCACGTCTCGCCTTTTCCCTGTAGTCGAACCGCGTGGGACGTCCTCTCCACCACTCTGTAGGGTCCTGTCCACTTGGGCTCCGACCACTTTCTCTTGATGACCTTTAGCAGAACCCACTCCGCAACTGATGGTATCGGTGTTTCCCCTTTTCTGTTGGGACTTGTGACCTGTTTTGAAAAATCTGACACCAGAGCCGTTAGTTTATCATAATAAAGTTTGCATCCCATTGAACTTACCTCATTCTTCGTAGTCTGAATTCCGGCTCCCGGTCCCCGTTTGTAGTTCATATGGAGTAAATCCTGTCACAGAACTTACCGAACTCCTTATTGACATTAATGCCAGGGCCAACGCATCCACCCAATTTAGTTTGGTCCGTGCCTGTACTTTCCCGATCTTACCTTTTATTGTTTGGTTCATCCTCTCCACTTTCCCTTGGGATTGTGGATGGTACACCGTTCCAAAGGCATGTTTCAATCCCAACATGTCTTCTACCTCCTGTAGATCGTTATTCTTAAAATGACTTCCATTATCGGACCTAATTTTTCTAGGAAATCTGTGTCTCACTGGCTGATACTGGTTGATCAGGAATTTACATACCGTCCTTGCATCTTCTCTTTTGGCAGGGATTGCCTCCGGCCACCCTGTGAACACATCTACTGCTACTAAGAGGTATCGATAGCCACTTATCCTCTCAATCATATCCGTATAATCAAGTACAATTTCCTGCCCTGGTAACTTAGGTAACGGGAACTGTCCTTCATATGGCTTTACAGTCGCCTTGACATTGAAAGTTATACATACCTCACACTCTCTAATATGGTTCTCCACCATCGCCGGCAGGAAGGGGTGCCACCAATGTATCAAAAACCTTATCTTCTGCTTCTTTCCACAGTGTGTTAGCCCATGCGCCTCCTCGAGGAGGGGTTTCATGAGTCCAGATGGTAAAACTGGTCTCCCGTCTATCGATCTCCATAGCCCTTTCCTCCCATACCATCCTTTCCTGAGGTGATGCCTTTGCTTGTTCCTGTATTATTACTTCTACCCTACACGGTGGTAATGTCATGTGCTGTTCTGTCTGCCTGTATCATAATAAACTGAGGTCCGTATCCTGCTGCCCTTTTAGCGGCCATGTCCACTTCCTGATTTCCCCGAGCCACCATCGTATCCTTTCTATCATGTCCTTTACATTTAAGAACTGCTAATGCCCTTGGTTTCAGGAGGGCCTCAGCCAGTTTCCTAATGTCCTTCTCGTGTTTAATTGGGGTCATTGCTGCTGTTAAAAACCCACTTCTAATCCATTGACTAAGCTCAACCTGTATTGTCCCTACCACATATGCCAAGTCTGTATATATATTGACCTCCTTCCCTTCTGCCCATTCTAATGCTGCTATCATTCCCTGTAGTTCTGCGAGTTGTGCTGACTCCTTTCCTCTCACCGTCCCTGCAATGATTTCTTCAAATCCTCCTGTAGTTTTTCGTACCACCGCATAGGCAGCTTTCAATCCATCTGTGGGGCGTCTGTAACAACACCCATCTGTAAACAAGGTTTCATCTGGTTCTCTTAAGGGTGTAGCCTGTAAGTCAGGTCTCATTTTAATATCCTTTACTACCCTCTTCTCACAACAGTGTGGTTCTCCCTCTCCCATATTGTCTGCCATGTTAATGCCTTCATGGGTAAACGTAACATATGGAGCATTCAGGATCTTTTCTAGTCTCGTCTGCCTTAGCAAAGTCATTGTAAATGCTGTCGAGCTCACAAATGCTACAATACTATGTGTTGTTAATACCGTCAGGCCATGTCCCATTACTATGTGTGCGCCACCTTTTGTAGAATCTTTGCTACTCCCGCTGCATGTCTTGTACATGGTGGGTGTCTGTCTTCCGTCGGGTCTAGTGTGATACTCACATACATGAGCACACATCTTCCACCCCCTTTTTTTCTGAAAAAGAACACCATCAATTGTGTGTGCTTTTTCAGAAACATCCAAAAAGAAAGGTAGTTTATAATTTGGAATCGCCAAATCTATAGCTGTTGTAAGAGCTTGCTTCAATAGAATAAAACTCATCTCAGCCTGTGCAGTCCAATCAAGTGTAGCTCCCAGATTCCTCATCCCCTGCTCATTCACCAAAGTTCGCAGTGGATGTGTCAACTCGCCATACGATGGGGTAAACTGCCTACTATAACCTGACAAACCCAAAAACGAAAGCATTTCCTTAACTGTCTTTGGTTTTGGGTGATGTAGTATCGCTGTTCGATGTGCAGGGGAAATCCCTGTGCCTTTCGCTGAGACCATTCTACCTAAAAAGGTGACCACCTGTCTGCAGCATTGCAGCTTTGAGCGAGAGACTTTAAAGCCTGCCTTGAACAGCTGCACTAGCAGGAGACAAGTGGTCTCCAAACAGGAAGTATGATCAGGTGCTGCTAATAGGATGTCATCTACATACTGGATCAGTACTACCCCACCTGGCAGTGCTAGCCCCCCCAGCTGTTCTTTCAACACCTGATTGAAAATTCCTGGAGATAAGATAAAGCCCTGCGGAAGCCTAGTATACCGTAACTTTCTACCTTTATACGTGAACGAAAACACATCTCTTAATGGTTCTGCCAGCGGCAAGCAAAAGAAAGCATTCGCTAAATCTATGCAAGAGAACCACTTGTGGTTAGGGGTTAAAGCAGTCATGGCAGTATATGGGTTTGGTACTGAAACTGTGGGTGTTCTCACAATACCATTGATGCGCCTTAAGTCATGGGCCATCCGATATTTGCCCGTGTCTTGTTTCGGAACAGGTAACATGGGTGTATTCCAACTAGAACACGAATGTTTCACCACCCCTGAATACATAAGGCCATCAATGGTATCTGCCAGACCTTCCTCAGCTTCAGGTTTGTGGGGATACTGCATCTGCCAAATTGGGGTGTAATCTGACAGTTCGAAGGTTATGGGATCAACCTGCTGACAAAAACCCACATCTGCTGATCCCGCTGACCACAGGGAGAGAATCTAGCATAGGGGCCAAGTCGGGGTTATCCATCTTCTCTCTACCATGAAAGCGTTCAATCTGTCTATGCTCAAGGAGGACTCGATCATATGTCGAGGACAAAATTCTGTATGCCTGACCAGATGAGGAGAACTGCACTGTCGGTATTTGGGTATCGGACCAGTCTCTTAGGGACATCAAGTTCCGACACATTGGTCCCAAATATTTTGCCTGGTGAGTAGTGCCAATTGCAAGGGTGACATGAGGAATGCCCTCACCTGCCATCTCATACCATTCCAGCTGTTCAGATGTCAGTGCTACCGTAGCGGCCACTCCCTCCTTTCCTAACACTATGTAGTCCGAATTAATCTCCCATTGCCTGCCCTCTACCTCTTCATAAAAGGCATGCTGATACATTTCATCCCCATCCCTATCGTAAAAGAGGGTCATATGGGGGGGGTCCGAGGGAGTGGTATACGGTTGTAATGTCTGGATCCACGGCTTCCATTGATTATAAAGCTTTAGCAGCCCTCCCTTCTGTGGGTCCTCTGGTTCCAACAGCCCCCAGTAAATGTCAGCCCATTGTCCCTCAGACGCGGATCCTCCAGCTGCCGCCAACAACATCTGAGAACCGGAATGAAGTGTAGTTAATGAACAGTTCATAGAATATCCATTTGGAAAGGTGACCTCTATTCCACTGGGTCCACAAAGGATCGATGCTCCGCACCTGACCAGTAGGTCTCTGCCCAAAAGATTGGTAGGGCACCTGGCTGACAAAATGTATTGATGTGTAAAAGTCTGTCCCGCCACAGAAGTGACTAGTGGTGTAGAAAACGGCAGATTTTCTGGTGTACCCGAGAACCCTATCAGCTGGATGCTAGAGGATGATGTTTTAGCTTGAAACTCAGTGCCAGTGAGTGTTGAAAATCTGGCTCCCGTATCCACTAAAAAGGATACTTCCATGTCCATCACTTTAATCTGCAGGAAAGGGTCTGCTCGTGGGTGCTCGGGCTCCGTCACTGTGAGCAATATTGCTCCTCCTCTGTCAGCAAAGGGAATTGTCTCTTCGGAGCTAGAGCCGCATAGGGTGCCTGATGTACCGGGGGTGGCACTGACGATCTCTGGGGCTGGACCCAGTGCTCATTTTGTGGTGGTCCATATCCCCTTCCCCCAGTGTCCTGAGGACCCCAAACTAGGGGGCAGTCTCTCTTCCAGTGTCCTGGCTGACTGCATACAAAACATACGGCTGGCTGCATTCGTGGAGCACCCCAACCTCTCCCACTTACTCAGAATCCCCCCATTGGACCTCCCGTTCTGGCCACATAGGTGGGACCCGGTGCCCAATATGGGGCCGGGTGCCAACTCATATTATTCCATTGTGGTGGCTGCGGTGGCTGCTGAATCATCTGGTTCGCACCCTTTGAGGAAATCTTTTTTGCCTCGTTTGCCTTTTTCCTAGCCTCGTCCAATTGAAGTTTAAGGAGTTGCACTTGTGCCGACTCCGTAGTTTGTTTGTCCTCCTTTTGCTTAGCCCTGTAACGTTTCATGTGATGGGTCAAATGTTTTTCCCATTGCTCATTCGAGCAGCCAGGAATATCAGGGTTATTCTCTAACGCCTCCCTAACTACAGCTGGCAGTCTGCTCGTTACTGCAGCCCTAAAGAGTGTAGTCTGCAAGGGATCTGTGGCTGGGTGTACTCCTGCTTTATCCATCCAACTCTCCCTACACTGACTCAAAAAAGTCGAGATCTCCTCATCCTCCTTTATGGAAAAGGTCAGGGACTGCATGACACCGGGGGGAACGGGGAACTTATCTCTCATTGCCCCTCCTACTGCCGTAGCATGGTTGGCAAATGGCTCGGCATCGAGGCACCTAGTGATTCCTGCGATCATTTCTACCTGCTGTATCTCCCACAGCCCAAGCTGTTTCCCCAGTACTGCTCTCCAATCCCCTATAGCTATCTTATGTCCCATCGTATATTGGCAGAACTTTCCCATCCACGCTCCACCTTCCTCAGTCGGAGGTGGCATTTTGTCCAAAATACAATTCATGTCGGTGAATGAGAAGGGTTGATACCTTTCTCCAATTTGCGGACCCTTATAAATTAGCGGCATCTGTCTATACCTTTCTGGAAGCCGTACTTCCTCCCTGTCCCAAAACGCATATCCCAAAGGGGAGCGAGGGTTCTCCTGACCCTGTCTTCTGTGTGTGATCATGCTTCCCCTGATCGTGACTGGCCGTTCCTCCTCTTCACTCTTAACACTCACACTAGCTATTTCAGTTTCCTCATTCTGCTCTCTCTCCCGCTCCCATCTGACACTCGCTGGGTCATTTCCCGTCCTATTCTCCTCTTCTTGTCCCAGCTCTCTCTCATCTGTTTTTCCCAAGCACCTACTATTTTCCCTTACTGCACATATATCGTTCTGTATTTCGTGTACCCATTCCTTTGTTTCCTCCACTCTCTCCTGCGCAACTCTGTTAAGTCTCTCCTTCGCCTCATGTAGTTCTGGACCTGTTAACTCAGTGACATTCACTATTCCCTCACTTATCTGCATTGTTGGCATCTGGGGAATAGGATAAGGTGGTGGCAATGTCTCTGGTAACTTTGGATATAGCGGGGCTGACGGCTTAACCTCCCCTGTTTTCTCCTTTGTGATAGGGGATCCCTTTTTAATATCATGTTGAAGGTTCGCTTCCACAGCCATGCAAGCCAATGTCATATTATGTAAATCTGCCCTTCTCTGTTCCTTCGCTTCCTTCTGCTGTTTAAGCCTTCTTCTATTCCAGATAGATCCTTGTCCCTTTGCCTCATGTTCCTGTACCTCCTTTGCCGCTTCCCTCTCAGCTTCTCCCAAGTACATTATAAGCCGGATCTTTTCAAACCCTCGCGGTACCTTCCCCTGACTCTGCAGCTCTTTCCATATCTGTTCGTACCGTGCCATAGCCTGTACCTCCTCTCCCTTCGGTAATCCTCCCAGTAATTGATTCCTTGTTTTTTCCCACTGTCGGTTTACAGATGGGGGAACCCATCTGTCTTCCCCGAACTCTTGCCCTACATCCCTAATTACTCCTTCCATCTTATGTTACGATTTTTAACCCTTTAGACTTCGTACTTCACTGGGTCTCTCCCCTGGTAGGATTTTGCCACCCCGCAATCTACTTCGACCTTTCCCACGTTATTATAAACACCAGCGGCACACTGTACACAATCCTTAACCAAATACTTATTATAAACTATTATGATACACTACATGATCCTTAAACAAATACTTATTATACACTACTATGGTACACGATCCTTAAACAAATACTTATTGTACACTATTATGATACACTATTCTTAACCAAATACTTATTATACACTATAGAAACAAATAACTATAACACAATACACCTTATTCTATTTGGCCAAGTGTCTAAACTTATATCTCGAGATCGCTACGAGGGGACTCTAACCCCGTTCTACTAGGGGGACTCTAACCCCCTTCTACAATGGGGACTCTAACCCCCTTTTCTTGCAGGGGACTCTAACCCCCGCTTCTTACAGGGGACTCTAACCCCAGTTCCTTACGGGGGACACTAACCCCCGTTTCTTGCAGGGGACTCTAACCCCTGAAGCTTTATTCTTTGGCTTTAACTAGGACTTTTGCAGAGTAGTGACAATACACAATTTTATTGTTGCCAATAGCAGAACTTCGTTTAAACAGGCGTCTGCTTACCTCCTTTTGTTGATTGGCCACTTGTTGTTATCACCACACCACAATCGACCGGTGTTTCGTATCTTTTTCTTCCGTCACTTCTCCATCTTCATCACGTCGGGGTCACCAAATTGTCGGACTCTGGCTTTACCTTACTCTTAATTTAGTCTATGTGTGGTCTGAGTCCAGCATGTTCTTTGAATGAAGTGATAGGAGAAGGTATTCGGTTCAACAGTCAATTTATTACACAGCACAAGAATAAAACTTAACAGAGCTCTGGGTCAATCGTTAGTTCATAGGTCACCTGTACAGTGAGCTATTCCCCAAGACTGACCCCTATTGTCCAGTTGGCTCAGTTTATATAGATCAACCTTATCATACAGAACAAAAGTTGTCTTCCTTTGCTAGATCTTTTTACATAAGGGTTATCACAAGTCATCTCCTGTTTTGCAGATATCTGGGGTGTAGCACTCCCATCTTAATCCTCCAGGCCAGACTATCCTGTTGTGTTGATCAGAAATTAATTCATCCCCAGATATTTCTAATCACCATTCTGTTCCTGTCTGGCCAATTTCTGCTGTTCTCTTTAACACCTCCTCAGTTTGAGCATTCCTCCTAAATCGTTTTATGCATTTCCTCTCCCTGTATTTTGGAAGCACACAATTTTGCTCAGCCAACTTTGCTCCATGCTGTGATTGCCACTTAATCACATTCCTCTTTTTCCTTGAACCATGCTGTAAATTTAAAATTATTAATTAATCATTTCTTTCATAATGTTTTAACCCCCTAGATTCCAACACCGCACGAGCTCCCTCCGGGGGCTCCGGTTTCCTCCCATTTTCTAAAGATGTCCTGGGTTATGAGATTAATGGGGATATTCGGGCAGAGTGTGATCGTGGGCGGAAGGGCCTGTTACTGAGCTGTATCTTTTTAACCCCATTAAACCTGTCCCTACACATTTCACTCACTGGATTCCCTTCCCCAGCTGGCTCCTGGTTTGCCGACTGCCTGGCACATTGTATGGAGGAGCATGACCTGTTGAGTTTCTCCTGCACCTTTCAGTACTGCCTCCATCTCTTCGTGTCCCGGTTTGATGCTGTAACTTGGTGGGGTTGGATTGTGAGTGGCAGTAATGGCCTGCTGTTTCTTCCTCGTTCCCCCCTGCCCACCCCCACTGCAAGCTGTGGCAGAAGGACGGTGACGTGGTGAGTTTGGAGTTCGGATGGACACACGTGGTGGTTCTCAGTGGCTAAAACACCCTGAAAGAGGTGCTGGTGAAGAAGTCAGAAGATATTGCGGACCGGCCAGATTTACCAGTGTATCGAAAATTATTTGAGCGGATTGGGGAAGGTGAGTGAGAACCTGGCCCAGACTCAGTCCTGGGCACTGATCTCGACATGTACAAGTGGCCAAGGTAATAGCATGACAGATGAAAGAGGGAGAGGGGGACAGGTTGATGGGTTGGTGAGAGACCACTACACGGAGAGAATGGGTGAAGGACACAACACCTCATCTTCCGAGTGGGACCGTCAAACGGATGGCATTAAAATAGACTTCTCTGGCTTCCCCCACCCCCCACCCCCTTCTTCCCCCATCATCCCTCATTGAAACAAAACACTACTGCATAGTACAGGCAATTCGGCCCTTGATGTTGTAACAACCCATATATCCTGAGGGCGAAACCCTTCCTATCCGGTAACCGTCTATTTTTCCTGTCTTTTAAATGCCTCTAATGTTTCAACCTCCACCATCATCCCCAGCAAAGCATTCCAGGCACCCATACCTACTCCTGATGTCTTTCCTAACTTCGTGCCTATGTCCTCTGCTGTTTCCCATACGTGCCCTGGGCAACAGGTGCTGGCTGGCCATCCTGTCTATGCCTCTCATAATCTTGTAGACCTCTATCAAGTCTCTTCTCATCCTTCTCCTCTGCAAAGAGAAAAGTCTCAGCTCTGCTAAACTTGCCTCATAAAACTTTTTTTCCAATCCAGGCAACATCCTGCTAATCTCCTCTGCAACCTCTCTATAGCTTCCACATCCAACCTATAATGAGGTGACCAGAACTGAACACAATACTCTAAGTGTGGTCTAACCAGAGATTTGTAGAGTTGCAACATGTCCTCTCTACACCTGAACTCAGTCCCCCTATTAATGAAGCCAGCCTGAGCTGTGGATAGCCTGAGCTGTGCAAAAAAATGTATAATCTCAACTTGGAAATCAGAAGATAGCCTGAGAATACAGCAATAGTACATAGAAATTAATAAATGTATTCCATTGGAAAAAATAACATATAATTTAAGAAATAATATCACAGAATTCGAACAAATTTGGGAACCATACATGGAACACAACAGAGAAGTCCTCCACCACCTAAAATGACAGAACGAGAAGAACTCAAAATGAACTGACCCAGTGTGTAAAGTAGATGACACAATTTTCTTGTTTATTATAACTGTGTGATGACATTGTTTAATGGGTTTAATGTATCATATATGTTGAACATTTAGTGGGTGGGGAGGGGGGTGGGAAGGAGGAAGGGAAGGGAGGGGGGAAAAAGGGGAGTAAAGACTGTGTATATTCAAGAGGGAAATGCTTATGTGTATTTTGATCAATATGGTTCATAGTGTGAAAAATTTTAAAAATTAAAAAAACATTGAGGTCGAGACTGGTTTATTGCACTGGGCATTGCATTTATATGAGCCTCAGGTACAGCCACCAAATCACTGCTTCATCAGAGCACCAGCCTGGGATTGGCAGTGTTCCCATCTTCCCGCTGTATGGGAGGTCACCTGGGATGACAGTCAGTGACCCCCGGGTCCGCATGGTCGCTGCGTTCATCGGCTATTTTGTGGGCCGGTTCATGTGTCTGTGAGTGGGTTGCTCATGACCTTTCCCCCACCCCCAGATCCGGCGATCGGGCCATTGTCCATTGACTTGGGGAGTTTTCCCTTGAGTTGTGGGGGAGGAGTGGAGACCAGATGGTCAATGTCCAGATATGCCAGTTTCAGGCTGTTGACTGTAAAGGTCTCCTCCTTACTGCCTATGTTGAGGACAAAAGTGCAGCTGTTGACTCTGATGACCCTGTAGGGCCCCTTGTAATGTCGTTGTGGGAGAGGCCTGTGTGCCCCCCTTCACAGGAACACATACTGACAAGTCCTTAAATATGTGGGGATGTTATATTTGAGCTGGTTGTGTGGTGGTGGGTATTGCAGGACTCATGAAGATCATGGGCCACTGGGTGACATGCTTACGGAGTCCATGCCAGACGAACCTACTAGTCACAATCATGGCCTAAATTGGAGCATGCGCCAGGTTGTGGATGGCATTGAAAACGTGGAACCTCTATGCGGCCAGGACAATGCAATGAGGGGTGGCGGTGGAGACATTGCACAGCAGCATCAGGCTACCTGGGCCGATGGGGAAGACTTCCACCCTGAGACCGGAAATAGATGTCCTATTCACGTAGATCTCAGGGTCCTGCTGCTGTGATTTGGTAAGGGCCACGTAGTTGACCCCTGGGATAGGCATGTATCGACTCGATTGTGGGCCGTGAAAGAACGTTGGCTACCATGTTGCTTTTCCCCATGATGTGCTGTATGTCCATGGTAAATTCAGACACATAGGAAAAGTGTCTCTGTTGTCGGACCGACCACGGGTCCAATGCCTTATGGAAGGCAAACATCAGCGGCTTGTTATCAGTGAAGACCTTGAATTCTTTTCCTTCCAAAAAGTAATGGAAGGGTCTTACCGCCAAATACAGGGCCAATAACTCTCTGTTGAAACCACTGTATTTGGCTCCGGTGGGGGGGGGGGGGGGGGGAGAGTTTAATCCCTCTAACATCTCCCAGTGAAAATAACATTGGATCTGGTGGGAATCTATGTGGTGATATGGTTGTGTACTGGCTGGCCTGCCGTCCTGCTGACATTCTGTCCTTGACTCCTCATGTGACCCAGGCCATAAAGTTTGAGCCCTCTCTCCCTCTCCTCATTTTTCCTAGCCTGGACCCAGGCCAGCATTCTCTTGTATAATAAAGTCTGTCATTCCCCTCAGTCTTTGTCTCCGTAATTATTGGGGCACCTAACAATTTATTATACAAGATTTTGAAGATCTCCAATAATGGAGAAGTTGCTGCGCCCCGAATGGCTAGAGGTAGACCCCCAAGTCCCTGGTGCATCAGTACTCTTCAAACAGTGGGTGAACTGCTTTAATAATTTCCTCGACGCCGCTGCTGAGGTGGTTAACTCCAAGAAAAGAAGTTGAGGATCCTACAGGCACAAGTCGACCAGAGAGCCTTCCTGGCCATCCAAGGCAGCGTGACCTACGTCAAGGGGATGACTGAGCTGCGGGTGGTGTGCAAGCCGAAAGTAAACGAGATCTACTCCCGTTACCTGCTGGCATCCCGGAAAAAAACAGCCTAGTGAGTCCACTGAAGAGTTTGTCCAATCCTTGGTCACACTGGGAAAAGACTGTCTGGGGAACCGTACGGCCATGACATCGTTAACCCAGTGCGTGGAAGATCTGATCCGAGATGCCTGCGTGTCAGGATTGAGGTCAGATTACATCTGACAATGACTCTTTGAGGAGGACCCTCTCCCACTTAAAAGGGTGATCAATTTGATCAGGACATTGGACTCGGCCCGGCGCCATGCCATGTTGATCACGGGCAGAAGCAGTCCTCCTATGTATGTTCCACCATGAGGGTCATCGGCCTGGGACTCATCATCGGGAATTACTGTCCTGACTGCAGCTGCAATATCGCCGTCTGCATCATTGAGATGCAATTTCTGCGGGCAGGCTAGACACGTGAGATACCTCTTCCCCGCGAGAGGAGCTACGTGCTCGGGCTGTGAGAAGGAGGGCCATTACCAAAAGGTCTGCATGTTCCGAACCCAGATTGGGAGCAGTGTGGTGTGTGTGCCAGAGGAACTTCCGATGTTGACCGCGTGCGCGGTTAGGTGGGGCGCCATCTTATTGGCTACTGCTCCCAATCTCTACACCATGGCCTACAGCACCGATGATGTCACTTTTGCCTGCCACGACTCCACTTCCTCCTTCTTCTACAACGATTACTGCATGGTCAACATGGAGGTCGTTATCTCGGGTGGGTCTCCCCATCGACAACGACGACGGAGAAATGCATGTCCTGGCATCAGTGATGCTGAACCAAGCCAGCCCTCACCCGATCTCGAACTCCATGATGCAGATCGAGGTGAATGGGAATAAGATGAACTGCCTTTTTGGTAGCGGCAGTACAGAAAGATTTGTTCACCCCGATGTGGTCCACAGACTCTCCCATCCTGTCAGGCCGATGACCAGGTCAGTATCGATGGCAGTGAAGGACCAACAGACTTGTATCTGGGGGTATTGTGTAGTGTCTCTGACGGTGGTGGGGGGGGGGGGGGGGGATGTTACCATGATTTTGTTTGTTGATTATACCCCAGATCTGTGCACTGATCCTCCTGGGCCTCGACTTTCAGACTCAGTTCAGGAGCATGACGATGGCGTTCGGAGGCCCCCAACCAACGCTGACCATCCATAAACCCCAACTCTTGGACTCCCACCCCCAACAAAGCACCCAGTCTCTGGCATCATCCTGTGGTCTCACCACCTTATGCTTGGCACCTCCATCACTATTCACCAACCTCACCCCAGATTGCAAACTGATCGCTACCAAGAGTAGGCGTCATAGCATGGAGAATATGCAGTACATCCAGGCTGAGGTTCAGTGACTCCTGGCGGAGGGGATCATAGCCCATACCACCAGTCCCTGGAGGGTGCAGGTCCTCATGGTCAGAAGCTCGGGCAAGCCCCAGTTGGTAATCGACTACAGTCAAACCATCAACCACTTCACCCAGTTGGACGCGTATCCGCTATCCTGGAAGCCGACTTGGTCAATAAAGTCACGCCATACAGACTTTTTTCAACCATTCACTTCAAATCAGCTTACCATCAACTTCCCCTCTGTCCGAGCGATCAAATCTACACAGGATTCGAGGCCGACGGAAACCTATTCCACTTCCTGTGGGTACCCTTTGGTGTTACAGATAGTATCTCTGCTTTTCAGAGGGTAATGGACTGGATGGTGGAGGAGCACAAGTTGACGGCAAAATTCCTGTATCGTGACAATGTCACCATCTGCGGCCATGACCAGCAGGACCATGACGCTAATCTTGCCAAATTCTTGAGTACGGCCAAGTCCCTCATCTTGACGTACAATAAGGACAAGTGTGTGTTCAATACAGATCGCCTGGCCCTTCTTGGATGCATCGTGGCACATGGTGTCATTGCCCCGGACCTGACGCATGCGCCCCCTAAAGGACCTCCCTGTCCCAAACACCCTGAAGGCACTAAGAGGTGACTGGGGCTGTTTTCCTATTACGCACAATGGGTGTCCAACTATACCAATAAGGCCCACCCTTAATTAAATCCACTACTTTCCCATTATCGGTGGAAGCCCAGGCTGCGTTTCATCCGATCCGAGGAGACATCGTTAAGGCCACAATGAATGCCGTGGATAAATCCATCCCCTTCCAGAGCAATGCCTCCGTCTTCGCACTGGCCACCACACTGAACCAGGCAGGCAGACCGGTAGCATATTTTTCCCGCACCCTTCACGGTCTCAAACTCCGGCACTCTTCAGTCAAGAAGGAGGCACAAGCAATCGTTGAGGCAATGTGTCACTGGTGACACTACCTGGCCAGTAAAAGGTTTACCCTACTGACTGACCAGAGGGCAGTGGGCTTCAAGTTCAGTGCTAAACAGCAGGGTAAGATCAAAAATGACAAGATTCTGAGGTGGAGGATTGAGTTGTTCACCTATAATTATGATATCTTGTATTGGCCGGGTAAAGTCAATGACCCTGTGGACGCACTATCCTGCGGGATGTGCACCAGTGTGCATCTCGACCGTCTCCAGACCCTGCACAATAATCTGTGCCATCCCAGAGTCATGAGGCTGTACCACTTCATTAAGTCTCGAAACCTCCCGTACTCCGTAGAGGATGTCCTGTCCCCAACCAGACGATGCCAGTGTAAGCCGCAGTTCTACCAGGCAGAAAAGGCACACCTCAAAAGGCATGCCTCTTCGAGTGTCGATTTCAAGGGGCCCCTCCCAACCTCAAGTAGGTTCACCTACTTCCTCACGGTGGTGGACAAATTCTCCATGTTCCCCTTTGCAATCCCCTGCACAGATATGACATCAGCGACAGTTATTAAGGCACTGCACAGCATCTTCACCCTGTTCCCGTACCTCGACCATATTCATAGTGTCTGGGAGACCTCTTTCATGAGTGAGCAGCTGTGACAGTACTTCCTGGCCAGAAGCATAGCCACAAGCAAGCTATAACCCCAGGGGTAATGGCTAGATGGAAAGGGAGAACGGCACCCTCTGGAAGGCGGTGCTCCTGGACCACAGGTCAAAAAACATGCCAGTGTGGTTTGTTTCCATAATTTTTGGGGAAACTGATAGCGCCCAACAATCTAACTCCATTTATTCATTCTAATAAATTACCCATTTCAAGCCAAACATGTTGAATTGTGGAACACAGCCAAGTCGAGTGGAAAAAAAGTACCAACTTCTTATCCACATCTAAAACATAAATCTGAATAAGTATAGTTTGTATTATGTAACTTTTGTGCTGTTAGTTATGACTGATGAATAAAATTATTTTGAACTAACTGATAACTCACGTTTATTGCACTTTTCATACTCTCTCGACAGATCTGAATCCATCTACTTTCATCTATTTGTTTATGTAAATCTATCTCCCATTTATCAACCCCCTCTTTTCGCGCCTTCTTTTGTAAACATTTTTGCATCTCTCAGATATATTTCTTTACATCCCTATTACTTAATAATAATTCTACCTGTCTCTACTAGATCTCTTCTCTTGACCAAAAATTTCACAAAAACTTGATAACAAAATTTTGTATTTTCCAATATCTTAAACTTTTCTTTCATTCCACAAAAAGTAATACATTTCCCAGCTTCAAAACAATCTTTAATTTTCTTAAGACCACAATTTTGCCAAATTTAAAGAAAATTATTTTCCATAGAAAATGGAATGTCTATTTGGAAATAACAGCGTCCTTGCAGACAGACAACCCTCTTCTTGAAGCCATTTGAATTGTGGGTAATTATTTCTCCTCCTGGCATTCAGTGCAATGAAACGGAAGTAGAATCACCAATTCGCAACATTTAGGACCCAGCAGGTTGGTCTCTGCGACCATTTCCACCCACACATTCCACGTCCCCGTGACACTGAAATTCAGCTGCTTGCTTAACCCTGTCTTATGGAAGTGAAGATTTTGGGAATGTTTCAGAGCTCCATAATGGTTACAATTTTGTACAACTTTCTGGGGCTCCAGACTGGCTGGAAATAAAGGTGAATGAAAACCCTTCCACCAGGTATCGTGCTTGGAAAGTATGGCGACTGGTGGAGAGAGCAGAGAAAATTTGCGCACCTGACTCTGAGGAAATTTGGATTCGGAAAGAAGCTTATATGTAGATGAGCCCTTGCTCTTTGAGTCGCTGCCCATACTACATCCTTTAGAGGGACACTTGAAGAAGGTTCTTCAGTTTCAGGGAGGGTGGTTTCAGTTCAAACCATCTCCAATTTTCAGCCTTTATTCTATTGGAGGAAGGGCTTTGGACCCAGAGATATCAGGTGGAGGAAAGATGTATGAAAGAGCTTTGACAATGTTCAGTCTTTCCCTTTGACACAGCAGAGATGAAGTTCTCTGCCAGCTGTTTCTGATGGGGGAAGCAGCAAACATTTACATTGAAATAGTTCCAACTTGTTTGGTCGGAGTGTACAGAGACCAGGCCTGCTGCACATGTTAACCGAGATACACTGGGACATGTGATCTTAGAACATGAGAACTTCCAAAATATGACCCGTTGAGCCTGCTCCACCATTAAACAAGATTATGAAGGCAAGAGCAAAGATCTTGCAGCACCGGTGACCCGGGTTGATCCGGTGCAGTCTGTGAGCAATTTGTACATTATCCCCATGTCTGTGTGGGTCCTCCTGGGTCCTCCAGTTTCCTCTCATGCTTTAAAATGGACCAGGGGTTGTAGTATATGGGGGGCTCAGGCTCATGGACCTGAAGGGCCTGTGTAATGGAAGATTCTAACCTTCTTGTTTTTTTAAATTTGCAGCTCTTGGTTCTGCAAGGATGAGAACCTGCTTGTTTTTAGAATCAGCAAACATAAGCTAAATTCCACCGAGGGGCCAGAGATGCTGTTATCTGACGAAAGGACATCTTTGTACCAAGAACATTTAATCTTCCTACTTGTTTTGGTCACAGACTGTCAGAGGCCTAGCCTTGATGCAAAATAAACCATTGTATTCAAAGTGATAAGCTGAAAATTATGTTATTCGTTAGAAGCCTAACATGCTCGCTTGCTCGTTTATCTTTCTTGCTGTGCTGGGAGTAGGTGCTTGGGTAAGCAGTTTTTGGGTAATATAAGCCATGGTCCCGCTGCTGAAGTTTGAGACTCTCCGAGAGGTGGCAACATCTCTCAGCAAGAAGAACTTTTAGAGTCCAGCCAACATCCCAGTCAGGGGAGGTGGAGAAGCTGCTACCAGCGCCCTGACAACCTACTTCAAGTGTGCAGTCGTTGCCTCACTTCGGCAGTTGGGACCAGTCCAAGCGTTGATAAGTATAGTTGGGAAGGGCTTGCATATTGTAGTGTGAATTCAGCTTTTGAATTTGTAATAAACATTTGTATAATCTGAACTGCTGTCGGTGTGTGTGTCTATTTTCTTTCGGTAGCTCAAACACTGTGACCAATCTAAAACGAACAAAGTGAGAGATACAAGTTTACCTAAGACAGCCTGTTACCGTGGTGTCTGTCTAAATTTAAAATTGTCAGGAAACCTGGATGAAGGAGACACATTGAGAAGTTTGCGCAGGCCTGGATAGAAATAGTTGTTATTACAAAAGGCTAGATTTGGGTCACCACAGACCATTTCTTCCCAGTTTCAATATTTATTATTTATTATTTCTACGGCTGTTACTTGCAAAAAATAGAATTCCTTATCATTTATTCATGTCATCCTTTTGATCCACATTTCCTTTTAACCTGTGGGACTTCGAACATTATCTTTTCAATCATCTTTGGAGAACGTTTTGAATATCTTGACAAAAAGTTCCTTGGATATTTGCACATACATGAAGAAAGTTTTGTCCTGGAAGGTGGATTTTGGGGCCAGGTAAGGCAGATGACCTGAAATTGATGGTTGGATGATGCCTGGATCCAAGTCAGGGTTTTATTCCACAAGTATAGTTACATTTTCAAATTTATGGTCACATTATTGCCTGGTACCCTCATCACCAGGCCAGCAAATTAACTCTCACGTGCGGACAACAGTTCAAAGTAAAAGAGAAAGAGCACAGTTACAGAGAACAGTGTAACAGTGAGAGATCTGTGCAGAGCAGGGGCACCAAGAGGGTCACTTTCAACATGGGTCTCCTGCGCTAATATCACAAATGCACAAAGGCCACGTCGGTATGAGGGCTGATCTTTTCAATCCTCCCTCTCCAACTGCTTGACATTTCCTGTAACTCTGCATCTCACACTTGTTACAGCTCTTTCATTTGTGTTCACTCCTCTCTCTCCCTCGCTTTCTCTCTCTCTATTTCTCTCTAATTCTCTCTTCAACCAATTGTATTTCTTTTCCTTTTTTGATGGTTCTAATGAATGAATTATCCAAATAACCCAATAAGTTTAAACCAGTGGTTTTCAAATTTTTCTCTTTCCACTCACATCCCCTCTAAATAATCCCTATGCCATCAGTGCTCTGAGATTGGTAAGGGTTTGCTGAAGGTGGGATGTGGGTGGAAAGAAAGAGTTGGAAAACCACTATTGTAATCGTACCTAATTGACTTGTTATGTGGACGGTTTTCATAACTTCAAAGAAATGGCCAATGACATTTTTCTTAAGCGAAATATTTCAGTAACTGTTGGGTCAAGAGCAGTGATTCTCAACCTTCCTTTCCCACAGCGTGGGGCCTGAGTAAAGGGTTTGTGAAATGATGCACCAGACACAAAAGGGAGTCTTGAACTGGGGCGCCTGTGTTTAAGTAAATGTGGGAACACTCTGTGATAAAGGGATTGCAGGACTGGGAACGTGATGTGTTAAAGGGCGGGTTGGAATGGCCCCTGTGTCAGTGGGAATCAGACTTTGGAATCGGATGCCAAACCATTGGAAATTCAGAATAGTCTCCTTGAAGATTATTGTGCCTGGCTTCACAATGTCACCCCTCTCTCCCTGCCTCGACGTTGTATCTGTGAAATTAACCCTTTCTTATATATTGTGAAAAAAACTCCAGGATTTGAGAAGAGTTTTTATTTGCAAATGCTGGTATTGTTGCAGGTGATGAATACGTTCCCCTCGGTACTCCACCGCCCGGGTCCACAAAATAAAATATTTCAAAATCAGAATAAAACCATTCAGTTTATACAAGAAATAATCACACATCACAAAGAATCCTGGGATCCAAACAACCCCAGGGACTTCATTGATACTTATATAAGCCAACAGAAGGTATGTGATGATCACTGGAGCATCCTGGTGCATTGTAGGCTTGTTCTTCCCATCCTCTCCATGTTGTCTTGGTACCAGGGAAGGGAAGGGATTTACAGCATCCTGTGCTCAGTATTGTTTGTCTATCCTTGCCAGCAAGGCCAGATTTCATGCACAATACGCCAGATGCATTCTCACTAGCACCTGCTGAGTCTCTCTCCAGCTTCTGATTCTGCGCCTGCCTTCCAAATTACTTGGTGCGTCTGAATGTTAACTTACAGTGACTCAACATAGAGTTTTACAGCTCAGACAGAGGCCCTTCAGCCCACTAGTCCATGCTGACCCTTGTCCGTATCCTTGCCCCATATCCCTGTACTTGGACAATAACTATACACACGCACCCTGTTCATTCTCAACACCCCTTTTCTATTGGAAGTAAAACACAGAATTCTGTCAACATCTTGGCTGAAGTAACTACAGGCCTTTCATGTGAAGCCACAATTCACCAGTACATCCAGAGGACTGTTTTACTGCATCCGGTGCTCCCTTTGTGGCATTCTCTACATTGGAGAGTCTGGGGTGCAGACAGGGAGATTGTTTCGCTGAGGACCTCCTCTCCGTTCGCAACCACGGCGACCTCCTAATTCACAACTATTTCAATTCCAGGAAATGCTCCCATGCTCACTTGTCTGTCCACAGCCTTATCTACTGTCCCACCCTGACCACCCGCAGATTGGAGTAATAACACTTTATTTTGCGTCTGGGCACCCTCCAGCCAGATGGCATTATCCTCGACTTCACTGCTTTCCATTAAATCTGCTGGCCTTTTCTTCCACCTCCCCTATTTCCTGCCTTTCTAGATTTTTCACCTCCACAGCCCTGTCTACCCCCATCTCCCCAGTGCTACTGTCCCCTCCCACCCTTTTCCACCTATCACCACCTGCCCTGCCACCCACTTCTCCCAACCACGCTTTCATTCTGATGCTCACTGCAATGTTCTCATAATTTGATGAAAGGCTAAAGCCCGAAATATCAGTTCTGTATCTCTGCCTTTGCTACATAAATGACACTGTTTGACCTGCTGAGTTTCTCTAGCATGTTGTGTTTCTAACCCTTTTCAATCCCTCATCTGTCTGTTTATCGATTAATGTACATTTTCCTCATATTCCATCTGCCATCTCCCCGCCCTTTCCCTGAGCCTATCTACATCCTTCTGCAGCCTCCATGTCAAACACTGTAAAAGCCATGGTTCCACATGGATCTTCAGTCATGTGGAGACAAATGAAGCCGTGTTTCTTCTCCTTAGAGTGGAGAAGACTGTAACAAAAATTTGTCTGCATATTCTAAGTGTTCAGAAGTTTTGGACACATTATTGTAAGTCCTGGGTGTGAGAAGCCACAACAGATGAGTGACAAAGAGGCCAATCAGTGTTTACTACATAGAAGCCCTGGATGTATTAGGTCCAGGAATACTGGAATAGATTTAATAAGAACTTGCAGAAGGAACACAAGGACAACTATTTGGTGAAAAATTTTTCAAGGCTCTGATGAATGAATGGGAGTGTTGGATGAGATAGAGAATTAATTCATGGGATAGTCACGGTCCATAAGGAGCATGTTTGGCACATTAAGCCTGTACAGCTGATTCCAAAGACATCCCTACAGTATAGTTTCCTCTTCTTCCTGTTGCCCTTAATGCCTGGGGTCCTCAAGTTTCCATCTGAGTTGCTTTCAATGTGCCCAATTCATGTTCCATCCAACAACCATCGGCAGCCTGTATTTACCAGGTCAAGGTATTCCTCGCATCCCCTCCCATGTAATTTTGCTCCCACTGCCCACTGTTCCTCAGAATTGTTTCTGTTCCTTCCTTTCCATTTACCTGTCATTCTGTACACTCACCAGCCTTCATGTGAAAAACATGGCCCTCCGATCCCCCCTAAATCTTCTCACCTTAAACTTATGTCTACTGGTTTTAAACAGCCCACCCTTAGGAAAATACTGCACTTTTTACATTGTCTATTATTTGCTAATGTTATAACCCTCTATACGAACACCCCTCTGGCTCCTGCACCCCTCCAGGACAACCCCTTCCTTTCCCATGTCCCCTTGTAAATCAAGCCCTCCTCTCCTGCTGAATGTTGTCCAGAATTAAATGTTTAACTCCAGCTGTCAGCTGGTGCATGGCAGTGTTTCAAGGCACTTTTAAAGCAGGATGTCCCTATAATCGAATTTTCATTCTTGTCATGACTCTCGTTTTCCCACCTGCATTTTAGATGAAACACGTCCCCAACACAAGTTTCCTGGAGACCAAGATCATTGGGACAGTAAGTGGGCTGTTTGCAGCAGGTACAGAGACCAGCTCCACCACCCTCTGCTGGGCCTTGCTCTTCATGGTGCTCCATCCAAATGGGCAGAGTAAGTGCAGCAACTTTGTCGGGCCCATGATCAAGGGTGCACTGGGTGGGGGAGGGGTGGGAGCGGGGTTGTGGGTTTGGAATGTGTGGAGAGGGAGTACAACAGGGGGAAGGAGGGTACAAGGAAGGGTATAGCTCAGGGGTTAGAGCATTGGTCCCGTAAACCAGGGATAATGAGTTTGTTTCTTGTTGGGACCTCATTTCTGTGAGGGGCGCTTGACAAAGTGGTGACTCTGTCTTCATTATGGTCGATAAAGTTGGAGAATTTAATGTATGTTACATTCGAAATGTAGTATTTTGCGACAATGATGGAACCTTTATCTTTACACTCAAGTGGTGTTCCAGTTAATTCTCGCCCTGTGTCCACATGGGTTTCAAGTTTAAATTCTACTTTATTATCATCTGACTGTACAAACACAACCAGTCAAAACAGCATTTCTTGGGACGTTGGTGCATAATGTCCAGCCTATAATAATCCCACGTAGATGTCATGGTTACAGGATACTGTTCATAAATCTCACAGTCTTTGGGAAGAAGGTAGTTCCCAACATGGCAGCCCTGATTTTGAAGCTCCTGGACCCCCATCATGATTCAATGATCCTGTGTGATGGATGGAAAGTGTCCTCATTAATTCTGAGCCCCATTTAAACCACATCCCACAGCCTTTCAGTGTCCTCCCACATTCCAAACATGTACGGGCTGAGTAGGTTAATTGGTCACATGGGTGTATTTGGATAACACAGGCTCGTGGGCCTGAAGGACATGCTACTCTTCTGTGTCTCTGAATTAATCTTAAGGATTAAAACTTAAAAACTTAATTTTCATTCTAAAATATGAACAGAAATGATTTAATTATCAACCACCACCATTTGGACTCTGAAGTTCACAAAGCCCCATGACCTAAAAATGTTCCCCCATGGTCTGGTAGGACCTTGCTGGGCATAACTTGGCAATAGCATTCTTTGGGACATTTTGAAGACACTAATAAAACATCTAGTTCCTTGTTATTACTGAAACTCAAAATTGGTTCTTGTTTTCTTCCTGCCGCCCAGGTCCATGAGGAGATCGACAGAGTCATTGGGAAGGAACGAAAGCCAAAGTTGGAAGACCATGAGGAGATGCCATTTACAAATGCTATTATCCATGAATCCCAACGTTTAGGGAATAATGGTCCAAATTCACTGCCTCACCAAACATACAGAGATACCACGGTCATGGATTACACCATCCCTAAGGTATGGTCTGGAGATGATAGAAACTTTCTCTCAGTGTAAACAATTTGCATGTTAGAGGATGCGTGTTTAATGATGAGTAATTTAAATGAGATGTGTGGGGCAAGCTTTCTGTTGCACAGAGAGTGGTGGGTGCCTGGAATGGGCTGCCAGAGGCATCCCACAGTTAGGCAGAGAGCTCTTGATCAGTTCAAAGGAATGCTATTCCTGAAGATGTCACTGGACACTTGATAAGGATATTTGCTCAAAGGATACATTGTCGGTGCTACCAGGGATATATGATGTTGAGTATGAGGTGCAGCCTCTGCTCTTTTCGTTTGTGCTGATGGTTTTCCCTAGTATTGCTCATGGGCCATTAACACCAGGCAGCAATGAGGATGGGTGTATTGTGGAATGGCAGCTATCTCTGATGGGTTGCAGTAATCTGGGATTGCAAGTCCTCGCCCTCAACTTAAGGGACAGAGAACAGGATCACATGTTATGGGCTTCTCTTCAATACTGAGAGCCTGTTGCAAATATATTCTAGATTATTATGTCTCCTTAACTGACTTCTAGGGAACAATCATCATTCCTCGGACTTGTTCGATGAAAACATTTGGATGACTCCACGTGAGTTTAATCCTGGACCCTTCCTCAACTTAGATGGGTACTTTGTGAAGCCAGAAGCCTTCATCCCCTTCTCCGCAGGTACTGTTGGGTCCGTGGTTCGTTAAATGTGCAGAGAGATTCACATGTGGTGTGGATTTCCAGTAACCTTTTCTGCCCTATGTAGAGGGAAGGTGGAACATTGCTTATTAATTTTTAAAATTCACTTCCTGAACTCTTTGAGGTAAACCACGGTATTGCTGTGATTGGCTACTGCCAGCTGGACATGTCTCCCAAGATCAATTCTACCCACCACCCCTTGCATGCTCCCCATTCATTCAGTCAGGACCAGTCGATGAGGCTGGCTACTGCTCCTGTCTATTATCAAAAAAGCCCATCGGTTTCTGTGGTAATTGATGGTACATCACTCCTAAATGTAACCCTCAAATGTCTTTAAGACCACCGCATTGCTGAAATAATGCATGGAGATAAAATGAAATGAGCGGGCAAAACATTTGCTTTACTTTAATAATGGGAGTGCCACTAATTCTGTGGGAGGTCAGTGAGGGATGGACAAGGCAAAATGATGTTAGAACTTGGACACTGCATGGGAACTCATTGCTGTTCCATGACTGTGGCCCTGCAGTGTTTTTCCACCCTTTGCCAGGACACTAACCACTCTTGCCCCTTCCCCGACAGGTCACCGTATCTTTCTGTGGGAGCAGCTGGCAAAGACGGAGCTCTTCCTCTTCTTCACGTCCATGCTCCAACGTTTCACGTTCCTGTTCCAGGAAAATTAGTCGAGGCGAAGTTCGGAATCACCCTCTGTCCGCTCCCTTACCGTCTCTGTGTTAAGGCCAGATAAGGAGTGTACCGGAGTAAGAAGGAGGGCTGCTCCTCCCAAACTGTGTGGGATCAGCTCAGTAACATTTTCCTTTTATGACGGACTCAAGCAGTTTGTTTTCCCTATTTCTCCTTGGAGCTGCTGTCAGACTCTGGCTTTACCCTACCCTTAATTTAGTCTATGTGTCGTCTGAGTCCAGCGTGTTCATTAAATGAAGTGATAGGAGAAGATATTCGGTTCAACAATCAGTTTATTACACACCACAAGAATAAAGCTTAACAGAGCTCTGGTTCATTCGTTAATTCATAGGTCACCTGCACAGTGAGCTATTCCCCAAGACTGACCTCTGCAGTCTCTACAGTTTATATAGCTCAACTCTATCATACAGAACAAAAGTTGGCTTTCTTTGCTAGATTTCTTGCATAAGATTTATCACAAGTAATTTCCTGCTCTGAAGATATCTGGGGTGTAGAGCTCCCATCTTAATCCTCAAGGTCAGAATATCCTGTTGTTTTGATCAGAAATCATTTCATACCCCAGATATTTCTAATTATTTCTTTGTTCTCATCCGGCCATATTCTTCTGTTCAACTCAACACCTCCTTCTGTCTTAGCCTTCTTACTGAGTTAGTTTCCATTCTCTTTGTTTCTGAAAGTCTCTGTCAGGATTCTCTTTGTTCTTGTCTGGCCATCGTCTCCTGTGCTAATGAACACCTCCTTTTGCCTTAACATTCCTACTAAATTGTTTCATACATATCCTCTCTTTTGTATTTTGGGAGCAGGCAATTCTAAACCTACTGTAATCAGCCAACTTTGCTACATACTGTGGCTGCCCCTGACTTACATTACTCTTTCCCTTCACCATGAGGTAAATATTAAATTGTTACATAGAACTGGATTCATGTATACAAACTGAATAGTTCTTTGGCTTGGCTTCGCGGACGAAGATTTATGGAGGGGGTAAAAAGTCCACGTCAGCTGCAGGCTCGTTTGTGGCTGACAAGTCCGATGCGGGACTGAATAGTACATAAGCATATATTCTACATATTTTCTATGATTAATTAACCCCTATATTCCAACACTGCCAACCAGGTTTTAGGCAACTATCTGTCTCTTGGTGTGTTCAGTACCTTTCACTTGCACAACGAGAGCAATTGAGCAAACAAACATCACAAACTACGTCAACAAAATGTAATCAAATCCTTTCAGCATATGGTTTAGTCTGGACCAATTTTCCTGCTTGTCTTTTAATATAGGTTTATGTTAGCCTGGTGACACAATGGATCATTATCACCTTTTCAATTTGTTTCAAAACTTCAATAAATGTATGAAATCAATGTACAAATCAATCAATCTATTGGAGTGTACAATTGAAGTGTAATTAACAACGTGCTGAGATTACTTTTCTGGTCAGAATAAACCTCGTTTCAAACACAAATTAATGTTGAATCTCTGTGTGGAGAACAAAGTCTTTATTTGATTTGATCACATCAGTGCTGTTGTGAAATAAGCAGTGTGGGTATTGCCAGCTACGGAACAACAACAGGTTTCCCAATGACCAGAAAGAGGGCCCCTCTCCTGATGTGAACAATGAGAATCCATTTAAAAGCAGCGACAGTGAGTTGAAACTTGGAGTCTGGAAGTGAGCAAAAGCATTTGATTGAAGTTTGCAACTGGTGCTGGGCACTACCAGTAGCCCCAATAATACACAGATAAAGACTGAGGGGAATAATAGGCTTTATTACACTAGACATTGCCGGCCCGGGTTAAGGCTAGGGAAATGAGCAGAGGAAGGGGGACTCTTTCTTTATGGCCTGGGTCACATGGGAGGAGTCCATGGAGGAGTCTAAGAGAGGATGTCATCAAGAGGGTTGGGCAGCCTGTACATACAACCATATCATTACACTTGGAAAATGGTGTGAAACACGAACGTCTGCAGCGTCGGGGCCTGTGAGCAGGACACACACTCTTGAGTATGGGCCAATGGAGCGCAGTTTCTTCACAGGGTCTTAGTCATCTCCATTCGAATCTGTTCCAGTGTCCGTGTCGGTGGGTCCGTTGCTGTTCACTGACTCCAATGATACCACATCTCTCCTTTTCCCTGTAGTCGAACCGCGTGGGACGTTCTTTCCACCACTCTGTAGGGTCCTGTCCACCTGGGCTCCGACCACTTTCTCTTGATCACCTTTAGCAGAACCCACTCCGTGGCTGATGGTATCAGTGTTTCACCTTTCCGTTCGGTACTTGTAACCTGTTGTGAAAAAGCTGATACCAGAGCCGTTAGTTTATCATAATAAAGCTTACATTTCATTGGACTTACCTCTTCCTTTGTGGCATGAATCCCGGCTCCAGGTCCCGGAAACTGGTGCCCCGTTTGTAGTTCATACGGAGTAAATCCTGTCACATAACTTACCGAACTCCTTATTGACATCAATGCCCGGGGCAGGGCATCCACCCAATTTAATTTGGTCCGTGCCTGTACTTTCCCGATCTTACCTTTTATTGTTTGGTTCATTCTCTCCACTTTTCCTTGGGATTGTGGATGATACACCGTTCCAAAGGCAGGTTTTAACCCCAACATCACTTCTACCTCCTGTAAATCTTCATTCTTAAAATGACTTCCATTATCTGACCTGATCTTCCTAGGAAACCTGTGTATAGGAATGTACTGGGTTGATTTGGAACTTAATTACCATCTTTGCATCTTCTCTTTTGGCAGGGATTGCCTCAGGCCAACCTGTGAACACATCAACTGCTATTAAGAGGTATCGATATCCCCTTGCCCTCTCTATCATGTCCGTGTAATCAATTACAATTTCCTGCCCTGGTAACTTCGGCAACGGAAGCTGTCCTTCGTGAGGTTTCACAGTCGCTTTGACATTATATGTTATATATACCTTACACTCTCTGATATGATTCTCCACCATCGCCGGCAGGAAGGGGTTCCACCAATGTACCAAATACCTTATCATCTGTTCATTCCCACGGTGGGTTAACCCATGCGCCTCCTCCAGGAGGGGTTTCATGAGTCCAGATGGTAATACTGGCCTACAGTCCATTGATCTCCACAGATCTTCTGTTGCCCCCCCTTTCTTTCCATGCCATCATTTCCTGGGTGATGCCTGCGCTTCTTCCTGAATTATTACTCCTACCTCACAAGGAGGCAATAAGTCATGTACCATTCTATCTGTCTGCATCATAATAAACTGAGGGCCGTACCCTGCTGCCCTTTTTGCGGCCGTGTCCGCTTCCTGATATCCCCGAGCTACCATCGTATCTGTTTTATCATGGCCCTTACATTTAATAACTACTAATGCCCTTGGTTTCAAGAGGGTCTCAGCCAATTTCCTAACATCCTTCTTGTGTTTAATTGGGGTCCTTGCTGCTGTTAAAAACCCACTTCTTATCCATTGACTCAGCTCAACCTGTATTGTCCCTACCACATTGCCGAATCTGTATATATATTTACCTCCTTTCCTTCTGCCCATTCTAATGCTGCTATCATTCCCTGTAGTTCGGCCAGTTGTGCTGACTCCTTTCCTCTCATTGTCCCTGTAATAATTTCTTCAAATCCTTCCGTGGTTCTCCGTACTACTGCATAGGCGGCTTTTAATCCGTCTGTGGGATGTCTGTAACAACAACCATCTGTAAATAAGGTTTCATCTGGTTCTCTCAAGGGTGAAGTCTGTAAATCAGGTCTTATTTTAATATCCCTTAGAACCCTCTTTTCACAACAGTGTGATTCTCCCTCTCCCATATTGTCTGCCATATTAATGCCTTCATGGGTAAATGTAATATTTGGAGCATTCAGGATCTTTTCCAGTCTCGTCTGCCTCAGTGATGTCATTGTAAACGCTGTCGAGCTCACAAATGCTATAATACTGTGTGTTGTTAATACCGTCAGGGCATGTCCCATCACTATGTGTGCCACCTTTTGTAAAATCTTTGCTACCCCCGCTGCATGTCTCGTGCATGGTGGGTGTCTGTCTTCAGTTGGATCTAGTGTTATACTCACATACATGAGCACACATCTTCCACCCCCTTTTTTCTGAAAAAGGACACCAACAATCGTGTGTGCTTTTTCAGAAACATCCAAAAAGAAAGGTAGTTTATAATTTGGAATCGCCAAATCTATAGCAGTTGTAAGAGCTTGCTTAAGTAGAATAAAACTCATCTCAGCCTGTGCAGTCCAATCAAGTGTAGCTCCCAGATTCCTCATCCCCTGCTCATTCACCAAAGTTCGCAGTGGATGTGTCAACTTACAATACGATGGGATAAACTGCCTACTATAACCCGTCAAGCCCAAAAATGAAAGCATTTCCTTAACTGTCTTAGGTTTTGGATGATGTAGTATCGCTGTACGATGCACAGGGGATATCCCTGTACCTTTCGCTGAGACCATTCTTCCTAAAAAGGAGACCACTTGTCTACATCATTGCAACTTTAAATGAGAGACTTTAAAACCTGCCTTGAACAACTGCATTAACAGGAGTTTTGTGGCTTACAAACAGGAGACAGACTCAGGTGCTGCCAATAAGATATCATCTATGTACTGGATCAAAACTACCCCACCTGGCAGTACTAGCCCCCCCCCCCCCCCCCCCAGCTGTTCTTTCAAAACCTGATTGAAAATCCCTGGGGATAAGATAAAGCCCTGCGGGAGTCAAGTATAATGTAACTTTATACCTCTATACGTAAAGGAAAACACATCTCTAAACTGTTCTGCCAGCGGCAAACAAAAGAAAGCATTTGCTAAATCTATACAAGAGAACCACTTGTGGTCTGGAGTTAAAGCAGTCATGGCGATATATGGGTTCGGTACTGGAACTGTGGGTGTTCGCACAATACCATTAATGCACCTTAAGTCATGGGCCATCCGATATTTGCCCGTGTCCTGTTTCGGAACAGGTAAGATGGGTGTATTCCAACTCGAACACGAATGCTCCAACACCCCTGAATACATAAGGCCATCAATGGTATCTGCCAGACCCACCTCAGCCTCGGGTTTATGGGGATACAGTGTCTGCCAAATGGGAGTATAATCTGAAAGTTCAAATGTTATGGGATCAACCTGCTGGCAAAAACCCATGTCTGCTGGTCCCACTGACCAAAGGTCCTCAGGGATAGAATCTAACATAGGGGCAGAGTCAGGATGATCCATCCTTTCTCTACCATGAAAGCTTTCAATCTGTCTATGCTCAAGGAGGACCCGATCATTTGAAGGGTACAAAATCCTGTACGCCTGACCAGATAGAGAGAACTGCACTGTCGGTAATTGAGTGTCGGACCAGTCCCTCAAGTTCTGACACATCGGTCCCAAATCTTTTGCCTGGTGATTAGTGCCAATTGCAAGAGTGACATGAGGAATGGCTTCACCGGCCATCACATACCACTCCAGCTGCTCAGATGTCAGTGCCACCGTAGCGGCCACTCCCTCCTTTCCTAACACTATGTAGTCCAAATTAATCTCCCATTGCATGCCCTCTACCTCTTCATAAAAGGCATGCTGATAAATTTCATCCCCATCTCTATCATAAAAGAGGGTAACATGGAGGGGGTCCGAGGGAGGGGTATATGGGTGTAACGTCTGGATCCACGGCTTCCATTGATTATAAAGCTCTAGCAGCCCTCCCTTCTGTGGGTTCTCCGGTTCCAGCAGTCCCCAGTAAATGTCAGCCCATAATCCCTCAGACGCGGATCCTCCAGTGGCTGACAACAACATCTGTGAACTGGAACAAAGCGTAGTTAATGAACAGTTCATTGAATATCCATTTGGAAAGGTGACCTCTAATTCGCTAGGTCCACAAAGGATCGATGCTCCACACCTGACCAGCAGATCTCTGCCCAAAAGATTAGTAGGGCACATTGCCGACAGAATATATTGATGTGTGAAAGTCTGTCCCGCCACAGAAGTGACTAGTGGTGTAGAAAACGGCAGATTTTCTGGTGTACCCGAGAACCCTATCAATTGGATGCTAGAGGATTTTTTAGATTGAAACTCAGCGCCGGTAAGTGTTGAAAATCAGGCACCCGTATCTACTAAAAAAGATACTTCCATGTCCATCACTTTAATCTGCAGGAAGGGGTCTGCCAACCTAACCTGCTTTTGGGTGCTCGGGCTCCGTCACTGCTGGTAACATTGCTCCTCCTCCGTCAGCAATGGGAATTGTCTCATCGGAGCGAGAGCTGCATGGGGTGCCTGATGTACTGGAGGTGGCACTGACGATCTCTGGAGCTGGACCCAAGGCTCATATTGTGGTGGTCCATATCCCCTTCCCCCAGTGCCCTGAGGACCCCATGCTAGGGGGCAGTCTCTCTCCCAGTGTCCTGGCTGACCACATCCAAAACATACGGCTGGCTGCATTCGTGGAACACCCTGACCTCTCCCTCTTACTCGGAATCCCCCCATTGTACCCCCAGTACTGATCCCATAGGTGTAACCCGGTACCCAATTTGGGGCTGGGTGCCAATTCATATTATTCCCTTGTGGTGGCTGCGGTGGCTGCTGAATCATCTGGTTCGCACCCTTTGAGGGATTCTTTTTTGCCTCATTGGCCTTTTTCCTAGCCTCTTCCAATTGAAGCTTAAGGAGTTGCACTTGTGCAGATCTGTAATTTGTTTGTCCTCCTTTTGCTTAGCCCTATAACGCTTCATGTGATGGGCCAAATGTTTTTCCCATTGCTCAGTCGAGCAACCAGGAATATCAGGATTATTCCCTAACGCCTCCCTGACTACAGCTGGCAGCCCGCTCGTTACTGCAGACCTAAAGAGTGTAGTCTGCAAGGGTTCTGTGGCTGGGTGTACTCCTGCTTTATCCGTCCAACTCTCCTTACACTGACTCAAAAAGGTCGAGATCTTCTCATCCTCCTTAATGGAAAAGGTTAGGGACTGCATGACACCGGGGCGAACGGGAAACTTATCCAGCATTGCACTTCCTACTGCCGTAGCATGTTTGGCAAATGGTTCGGCATCAGGGCACCTAGTGGTTCCTGCAACTATTTCTACCTGCTGTATCTCCCACAGCCCAAGCTGTTTCCCTAATAATGCTGTCCAATCCCCTATGGCTATCTTATGTCCCATCGTATGTTGGCAGAACTTTCCCATCCACGCTCTGCCTCCCTCAGTAGGAGGTGGTATTTTATCCAAAATACAATTCATAACAGTGAATGAGAAGGGTTGATACCTTTCCCCAACTTGCGGTCCCTTATAAATTAGCGGCATCTGTCTAAACCTTTCTGGGAGACGTAATTCCTCCCGGCCTCGCAACTCATATCCCGTAGAGGAGCGAGCGCTTCCCTGACCCTGTCTTTTGTGTGTGATCATTCTTCCCCTAATAGTGACTGGCTGTTCCTCATCCTCGCTCTCCACACTCACACTCGTTATCTCACTTTCCTCGTCCCGACCTCTCTCACGTTGCCATCTCACACTCACTGGGTCACCTCCCCTCATTGCCTCCTCTTCTTCCTGTGGTCTATTGTGAGGAGTGGGGGTGGAGTGATCCTCTGACATTCCTAACAAGAAGGCATTCTCAAGGGTTCGTACTTGCTCTCTCTCATCTGTTTTATCCAGTCGCATACTAGTTTCCCTTACTCTACATACATCGTTCTGTATTTCCTTCATTAACTCCTTCATTTCCTCCACCCTTTCCTGCATAACTCTCTTAAGTCTCTCCTTCACCTCCTGGAGTTCGTGACCTGCTAATTCAATGATATTCACTATTCCCTCACTTATCTGCATCGCTGGCATCTGGGGAATCGGATAAGGTGGTGGCAACGTCTCTGGTAACTTTGGATATAGCGGGGTTAATGGCTTAACCCCGTTGTGATAGGGGATGCCTTTTTAGTAGCATGCTGAAGGTTTGTTTCCACAGTCATGCAAGCCAATGTCATATTATGTAAATATGCTCTCCCTTGCTCCTTCGCTTCCTTCTGTTGTTTAAATTTTCTTCTATCCAAGATAGACCCTTGTCCCTCTTTCTCATGTTCCTGTACCTCCTTTTTCGCCTCCCTTTCGGCTTCTCCTAAGTACAATACAAGCCTGATTTTTCCTAATCCTAGCAGCACCTTCTCCTGACTCTGCAGCTCTTTCCATATCTGATCGTACCATTTCATAGCCTTTAATTCCTCTCCCTTCGGTAGTCCGCCCATTAATTGACTCCTTGTTTTTTCCCACTGCTGGTTTACAGATGGAGGAATCCATTCACATCCCCCATACTCCTGACATTCCCCTAATTCTCCTTCCATCTTTCGTTCCTATCTTTTTCCTTCAGACCTCGTAATTCAATGAGTCTCTCACCTGATAGAATTTCGCCCCCTGTCAATTTACCTTGAACCTTCACACTTTCCTACAAACACAAAAGGAAAACATCACAATACTAAAACAAGTAACTATTATACAATACTGAACAAGGAAAACTTAGCACACTACTAAAAAACGTAACTATTATACAATATTGAACAAGGAAAACTTAGCACAACTACTAAAAAACGTAACTATTATACAATATGTTCACTAAATCTATTTGGCCAAGAACTCTAACTTTCATATCTATGTCTCTACTAGGGGACTCTAACCCCCGTTTTTTATTCCAGGGGACTCAAACCCCTGTTTTTTCAGGGGCCTCTAACCCCTGTTTCTGTAGGGGGCCTCTAACCCCCGTTTTCTCCAGGGGACTCTAACCCTTGGGTTTTTCAGGGGACTTTAACCCCTGTTTTTTTTCAGAGGACTCTAACCCCTGGTTTTTTAAGCTTTATTCCTTGGCTTCTACTAGGACTTTCGCAGAGTAATGACAACACTCAATTTTATCATTGCCAATAGCAGACCTTCGTTTAAACAGGCGTCTGCTTACCTCCTTTTCTTGAGTGGCCACTTGTTGTTATCACCACACCACAATCGACCGTTGTTTCGTCTCTTTCTCTTCCGTCACTTCTCCATCTTCATCACGTCGGGGTCACCAAATTGTCAGACTCTGGCTTTACCCTACCCTTAATTTAGTCTATGTGTCATCTGAGTCCAGTGTGTTAGTTAAATGAAGTGATAGGAGAAGGTATTCGGTTCAATAATCATTTTATTACACAGCACAAGAATAAAGCTTAACAGAGCTCTGGTTCATGGGTCACCTGCACAGTGAGCTATTCCCCAAGACTGACCTCTACTGTCCAGTCTCTACAGTTTATATCTTTGGCTTGGCTTCGCGGACGAAGATTTATGGAGGGGGTAAAAAGTCCACGTCAGCTGCAGGCTCGTTTGTGGCTGACAAGTCCGATGCGGGACAGGCAGACACGATTGCAGCGGTTGCAAGGGAAAATTGGTTGGTTGGGGTTGGGTGTTGGGTTTTTCCTCCTTTGCCTTTTGTCAGTGAGGTGGGCTCTGCGGTCTTCTTCAAAGGAGGTTGCTGCCCGCCAAACTGTGAGGCGCCAAGATGCACGGTTTGAGGCGTTATCAGCCCACTGGCGGTGGTCAATGTGGCAGGCACCAAGAGATTTCTTTAGGCAGTCCTTGTACCTTTTCTTTGGTGCACCTCTGTCACGGTGGCCAGTGGAGAGCTCGCCATATAACACGATCTTGGGAAGGCGATGGTCCTCCATTCTGGAGACATGACCCATCCAGCGCAGCTGGATCTTCAGCAGCGTGGACTCGATGCTGTCGACCTCTGCCATCTCGAGCACTTCGATGTTAGGGGTGTAAGCGCTCCAATGGATGTTGAGGATGGAGCGGAGACAACGCTGGTGGAAGCGTTCTAGGAGCCGTAGGTGGTGCCGGTAGAGGACCCATGATTCGGAGCCGAACAGGAGTGTGGGTATGACAACGGCTCTGTATACGCTTATCTTTGTGAGGTTTTTCAGTTGGTTGTTTTTCCAGACTCTTTTGTGTAGTCTTCCAAAGGCGCTATTTGCCTTGGCGAGTCTGTTGTCTATCTCATTGTCGATCCTTGCATCTGATGAAATGGTGCAGCCGAGATAGGTAAACTGGTTGACCGTTTTGAGTTTTGTGTGCCCGATGGAGATGTGGGGGGGCTGGTAGTCATGGTGGGGAGCTGGCTGATGGAGGACCTCAGTTTTCTTCAGGCTGACTTCCAGGCCAAACATTTTGGCAGTTTCCGCAAAGCAGGACGTCAAGCGCTGAAGAGCTGGCTCTGAATGGGCAACTAAAGCGGCATCATCTGCAAAGAGTAGTTCACGGACAAGTTTCTCTTGTGTCTTGGTGTGAGCTTGCTCAAACTACAGGGGAATCACGTTGCTCTCCATTGCAGGCAAAATCTTCGCTAGGATTCTACTAAATAGAATAATACCTAGTGTCGCCGAGAATATTCTCCCAGAATCACAGTGCGGCTTTCGCGCAAACAGAGGAACCACCGACATGGTCTTTGCCCTCAGACAGCTCCAAGAAAAGTGCAGAGAACAAAACAAAGGACTCTACATCACCTTTGTTGACCTCACCAAAGCCTTCGACACCGTGAGCAGGAAAGGGCTTTGGCAAATACTAGAGCGCATCGGATGTCCCCCAAAGTTCCTCAACATGATTATCCAACTGCACGAAAACCAACAAGGTCGGGTCAGATACAGCAATGAGCTCTCTGAACCCTTCTCCATTAACAATGGCGTGAAGCAAAGCTGTGTTCTCGCACCAACCCTCTTTTCAATCTTCTTCAGCATGATGCTGAACCAAGCCATGAAAGACCCCAACAATGAAGACGCTGTTTACATCCGGTACCGCACGGATGGCAGTCTCTTCAATCTGAGGCGCCTGCAAGCTCACACAGTTTATATAGCTCAACCCTATCATACAGAACAAAAGTTGGCTTTCTTTGCAAGATTTCTTGCATAAGATTTATCACAAGTAATTTCCTGCTCTGCAGATATCTGGGGTGTAGAGCTCCCATCTTAATCCTCAAGGTCAGAATATCCTGTTGTTTTGATCAGAAATCAATTCATACCCCAGATATTTCTAATTATTTCTTTGTTCTCATCTGGCCATATTCTTCTGTTCAACTCAACACCTCCTTTTGTCTTAGCTTCTTACTGAGTTAGTTTCCATTCTCTTTGTTTCTGACAGTCTCTGTTAGGATTCTCTTTGTTCTTGTCTGGCCATCGTCTCCTGTGCTAATGAACACCTCCTTTGCCTTAACATTCCTACTAAATTGTTTCATACATATCCTCTCTTTTGTATTTTGGGAGCAGGCAATTCTAAACCTACTGTAATCAGCCAACTTTGCTACATACTGTGGCTGCCCTGACTTACATTACTCTTTCCCTTCACCATGAGGTAAATATTAAATTGTTACATAGTACTGGATTCATGTATACAAACTGAATAGTACATAAGCATATATTCTACATATTTTCTATGATTAATTAACCCCTATATTCCAACACTGCCAACCAGGTTTTAGGCAACTATCTGTCTCTTGGTGTGTTCAGTAGCTTTCACTTGCACAACGAGAGCAATTGAGCAAACAAACATCACAAACTACGTCAACAAAATGTAATCAAATCCTTTCAGCATATGGTTTAGTCTGGACCAATTTTCCTGCTTGTCTTTTTATACAGGTTTATGTTAGCCTGGTGACACAATGGATCATTATCACCTTTTCAATTTGTTTCAAAACTTCAATATATGTATGAAATCAATGTACAAATCAATCTATTGGAGTGTACAATTGAAGTGTAATTAACAACGTGCTGAGATTACTTTTCTGGTCAGAATAAACCTCGTTTCAAACACAAATTAATGTTGAATCTCTGTGTGGAGAACAAAGTCTTTATTTGATTTGATCACATCAGTGCTGTTGTGAAATAAGCAGTGTGGGTATTGCCAGCTACGGAACGACAACAGGTTTCCCAATGACCAGAAAGAGTGCCCCTCTCCTGATGTGAACAATGAGAATCCATTTAACAGCAGCGACAGTAAGTTGAAACTTGGAGTCTGGAAGTGAGCAAAAGCATTTGATTGAAGTTTGCAACTGGTGCTGGGAACTACCAGTTGCCCCAATAATACACAGATAAAGACAGGGGAATGATAGGCTTTATTACACTAGACATTGCCGGCCCGGGTTAAGGCTAGGGAAATGAGGAGAGGAAGGGGGACTCGATCTTTATGGCCTGGGTCACATGGGAGGAGTCCATGGAGGAGTCTAGGAGAGGATGTCATCAAGAGGGTTGGGCAGCCTGTACATACAACCATATCATTACACTTGGAAAATGGTGTGAAACACGAACGTCTGCAGCATCGAGGCCTGTGAGCAGGCCTTGAGTATGGGCCAGTGGAGCGCAGCTCTCTTCACTCTTATCGTCACGATAGGGGGGTCCCATAGAGAGAACAGATACTCTCCAGTCCAAGTAACAGAGTGTTTTTATTGTGCTGCCTCTCGAAATGTGGCGAGTGTCAGAGACACGGCAAAGACCGCCTGTAGCAGCTCATTGAAGCAATTCACAACCTTCCCATGGCTGTCTCTCCCCACATCCCTCTCCCCCTCCTGGACAAAGTGGAAGGGCAGAGGGTGTATCTAATGGGCGAGGAGAATGGGGTCAGAGAGGACAGCCTCAGAATACAAAAAGATCCCTTTAAAGGAGGAATTTATTCACCAAGAGAATTTGTTGCTGTGAGCGGCTGTGGAGGCCAAGTCATTCGGTAGATTTAAGACACTGGAAGATAGATGCTTGTTTAGGATGGGCATCAAGGGTTACAGGGAGGAGAAGAGATTTGTAAATCAGCTATGGTGGAATAGAAGGGTGGACTCAATGGGCCAAATGGAATAAATCAGTTTTTACGTTTTCTGGTCTGACCATGAAAAGCAAAAGGCAGTTAAATTTGTAGGACTACCACCACTTCCACCGTGACTCAAAATGGGTTATGAGTTGACCCCTTATTATCTCAAAATAGGCAAACTAATCACCTTACTTACCCCTTCAACAGGACCCACCAAAACTCAAACGATTGTCTCTGGCACGATCTATGAACTTATCACTTCTGGTCGTACCCTTCCATGGCCACTGGGCCTCATTGTTTCCTAAACCTGCACTGCCTGGTTCTAGCATTTACCCAAACCCAATTGTTCCAGCAAACGCATCACGTCCACGTTCTCCTGACCCTCCAAACTGGTCTCCGTTTACCTCGTGCAGTGAAATGGGATTCAATGGTAGTGTGTTGTTCTGATGGCTGGCTCCGCCCCTATCTGCTCACATATATCCCTGTTTTCCTCCCTAAACACAGAACCCTTCCGAAGACTGCTGTATTAATGTGTGAGTATGGCTGTGAATCGAGCATATTGCATTCAAAGGCACAGGTGCTGTCATGCAAACTCCCAGTAACCCAGTTGCCAGCAGTGGGATAAACAAACACTGGGCAAAAAACTGAGAACTCTGCCACGGCGCTGTTCCAGTTCAATGGTGACCCTAAAGGGTCAAATTTTGCATTGTACTAACAGCCTGCTGTTTGCTTCCCATTCCTATTCCCTCCCTGCCCCCACCATCCCACTTTAAGCTGTGTATGATGTAAAGCAACTTGCTGAGCTTTGGGTTTGGATGGATGAACGTGATGGTTCTCACCAGCTACACCACCCTGAAAGAGGTGCTGGTGAGAAAGTCACTAGATTTTCAGAATTGGCCAGACTGAGCAATGTATCAGAAGGTGGGTGGAGTGAGAGGGGTTTATTTGATGGTCAGTTATCATCATATCTATGATTACAAGTGGAAAATTCTTCCTCATCCTCAAAATGAAAATGTGTGGACAAAATGTGGTGGCAAACTATGTGTTCCGGAAAGCAGCAGGTCCTGCCAGTTCCTGTTCTTGTCCAACTAATTCAACGCTGAAGTGATGGGCTAGTCAAGGGAATTCGAGTTAATGTTAAATCAATTATTGAATCGATGGACCATCACCTGATTTAAGTCATTTTGCAAATTCACAATTAGACTTCACAGCATCACAGAAAATTAAAACAAATTTAACAGTGTCATTTCTTCATGTCCATTGACAGCTGAGCTAAAGTTGTCTGTGTTCCCATATCATCCTGTTAGAAATAGAAGTACCTTAACAGAAATTGCTCGAGACAAAATTTGAGAACAAAGAACATTTATTATAACAACAATGCAAAGTTGGGTGCTTCCCCTTACCCTGGGAATACACACACACACTGGGGCTCACCCAACTTTTATACAGTGAATTTCAGTATAGGAATACCCTCCCCCTTACATTCTCCTGCCTCCTGGATGGGTTTGGCATTAGGCAATCCTACCTGTTTCTGTGACTTGGAGGACCAGAGGGTATCCTGTCGGTGTCCCTTCATGTTATCCTCATTGTCCTTATTCACAACCCTGCCCTTGTCCCCATTCACACCTTTCCGACTCTCAGAGCTACAGTCTCTTCATATGCAGAGTTCGCTAATCCTCTAATCCTGTCTAGGGTTTACTAATTAAATATGTAGAACTTGGCACTTCTGTCTAGGGCTAGGAGACCCTTATCTCACCCAGACTACCTTTCCTTCCTACATTCTATTATTCCTTGCCTCTCCTTATCTTAATGGCTCACTGATCCTGTCAAAGGACTAGAAGGTTCTTATCTTACATAGGCTGACTCTGCTTCCTGCATCCTAATTTCCATGCTTAGCCTGTTCATACTGGTTTAATCCATCACTCCATGTATCTGTACTAGTTTCCCCATCTTTCATATTTTCATGTCAAGTTTACTCATCTCTCACAATCCTCACTTCTCTTTTAGATCAGTGATACTGATCTGTCAAATTAACTGTGCTATTGGCAAAGTTGGTCTTTCTCCCAGCGGGTCAATAAACGAATTGCAGTGTCATAAGCATCCATTTGGGAAACCCACATCCTTTGGGTTATAGAAATAGAGGTCCGCAAAATCATGAAATGAATACAAGCATTTAGGTAGGGGAGCACCAGAATGACCAAAATAGTGAGTCCTGCTGCTATAAGGGCTGTGAGTATCAGGCTCCAGTTTTCAGTAAAAAGACTAGTCCATCCCACATCAGTCCAAGGTTGCCAAGTCTGAACATGGGCATGGGCAGATTCTTGTCGAAGTCCTGAAGCAGTGTCTTTAACCGCCTGACTGTTGTAAGCATTGTCAGTACTGAGTCTCGCACAGACGCTGCCTCCAGCAGCCAACGAGCAATAGAGAGCCAGGCGGTTTTGTTGAATCGTTGCTAGTAGCTGCCGTCTTTCTTCTGCCCCTTCATTAAGGGCCATCGCCGTCCATTCGGCGACGATCTCCAAAGCCGCCTGGAGTCTGAACAAACGATTTAAATGCCCAGCAGCTTTAGTATTCTGGAGCTGTTTACTTCGTTGACCATTGGAACTCCCCTTACAGTGGTGGTATTTAACATTTGGAATGGCTGTGTAACCCAAAGGATGCTTTAGAATAGCACGGGTTGGGGAGGGGTGTTTCTTGTCACTTAATCTGTGAGTTGTAGCCTGTCTGCGAACACTAGCATATGTATCAACTCTCTCTCTGCCACATGTACAATCCTGACAATTATCCTGTCTGCCTTTGTGCCCACATCTGCTTTGTGCAAAACGCTTAAAACTGTTCTTGTTAATATCTGTAGAGTCCACAATACCATTAAAATCATCATATTGAGAGGTGTTCTGTTCCCCTGGTCCACATTTGAAATCTATATTAATCCCTACCTTACTATGATCATACCCTATATCTATGTCCCGTCTACATTCTAAAGTAAAATAATGGCCATCTATGCTGCCCCTATTCCAGGAGGACTTAATACATTTTGAATACTTTAGTGATGTCTCAGAATTTGGGAGGTAACAATTAAACTGTACAATAAATAATAAAAACAACATTACAAGACTTTTTCCCGGCGTAGTGTAACTTTCAAATCAGGATGAAGGACTGCACGCCAGGTGGAGGGTGGATTTTGAAGATCTGTAGCCTGTGGTTCAGCAGCTCGTTTGATTCGTTGGATGTGGCTCCAACCCTTTTCTTTCGTTCGTACAGCGGTGTCTGTAATCAAAAGTACACAGTAGGGGCCATCCCAGACAGGTTTTAGTTGTGTATCTTGCCAAGCTTTAACAAATACCCAATCACCAGGTTTAATAGAATGAATTGGATACTCCAGGTGGGGGGGAGTTTGAGCTAATAAACCCTTCAGTTTTAAATCAAGGAGCGAAGCAGACAGTTTAGAGATATATTGGTCATTAGCCTCAGGGATGGGAGTATCTGTGTGGAATCCCATGTAAGGAAGACCAAACATCATCTCATATGGTGAGACAGCAAGGTCTTTACGAGGAGCTGTGCGAATCCTGATTAAAGCTAAGGGTAAGCATTTAAGAGACCAGTTTCCTCATGAAGTCGAGTGAGCTGATATTTCAAAGTCTGATTCATTCGCTCAACCCGGCCCGAACTCTGGGGTGCCATGGGGTATGGAGCTGCCAGTCAATGCCCAATCTTTCACAAACCCCCTGGAGTACCCGAGAAGTAAAGTGTGTACCACGATCTGAGTCAATGGTCTGGATCATCCCATACCATGGAATCACTGAATCCAGCAGTACTCTGATAAAGGTGCTAGCACGATCATTCAGGGTCGGGAAAGCCTCAATCCATCACGTGAAATGATCTACCATCACCAACAGGTACTTGTAAACACCTATCTTAGGTAATTCTGTGAAATCCACTTGTATCCATTGGAAAGGGCATACAGCGATATCGCGACCGCCAGGCATTACCTGGCGCATGACTTTCTTATAAATTTTCTGACAAATTGGGCACCCCTGAGTACTCTGCTTGGCTATAGTGTATACGCCCGAACAATGAAAGGTGCTTACAAAAGTGTCGACAAGTGCCTGGGCTCCCCAGTGTGTCTGTTGGTGGAGCTGATCAAACATTTGCCGTGCCAATGCTTTGTTCAGCACTTGGCATCCTTCGGCTGTCCACCACAACCCATCACTAGTTTGATGCATTCCCTTTTTTTTTAAATGTTATTTAAAATTTTATGACATGAATAAAATAAAAATTACATTTAAAGAAATAATAAAAAATAAGATAATAAAAATTAGAATACTACATCATTAAACTACACAAATTAACCCCCCCCCAATAATTATAACACAACATTAATCATCTAATTTAAAATTAATCCAACCCTCCCCCCCAAAATAAAGAGTGAAGAATTAATTAACAATGTTGTAAATAAAATAGAAAAAACCCCACTTACAAAAAAAAGGATAAAACTTAACAACAAAAAAATTACTAACAACAAAAAAAATATCAATACTAAAATAATACCCTTAAACATATATTTAAATCAAACATAATTCATGTATTTAACAAATGAAATCCACTTTAAAACTAAATTCAAATATTAAAATCATATATCAACCACATATCTGTTATACAAAAAATCATAATTAATAATACATAAATACAGAATTTCCATTAATACCAAGTTTCCTTTATAATTCATCGAGAGAACAAAAACATCCCTTAGAAAAACAATCAAATAAACTTTTTATTCCCTTCCCCTCCCCTTATATAAAAAAAGAAAAAAAAGAAAAAAAGTTCAAACTCTTATAAAATTCTCCATATTCTTCATTTATAACATCTTCAAAATTCTCTATCAAAATTAACTAAATTTTATTAAACTCTTCTCCCTCAATGTATTTGTACTTAATTTTCTTCTTCTTCTTATCACCTTTCCCCTCATCTTCCTCTTCATCTAATTCAACATCCTCAATTTTTGACTTATTATCTTCTGTGACATCATCCTCTTAAAAAAGAAAGAAAAAAGAGAAAAAAAAACCCAAAAAAAGAGAAAAAAAGGAGAGAAAAAAACCTCCTAATTCCCTCTCAATTACAATCAAAACAAAAAGAGTTTAAAAAAAATGTATTATTTATTTTAAAAAATAATTTAAAAAAACCTTCACTTCTTAACCCAAAAATTAAAAAGAAAAAAAAAACAGGTCGGAGGTCACAACTACCTCCTCCTGTTTAAACTGCCCAAAGTGGTAACTCCCCCAAAATATTGGGTGTGAGATAACTCACAGGTAGCTGATGACTTCTGGAAACTAGTGCCCACCCAGTTCCCTCTCCCAACTCCCATTTCATTAAACTATCATCATTATTTAAACTATTTAAACTCTTTTCAAAAAAAAAGATAAAAGATTTATTTTTTTAAATCAACGTTACCACTTCGATCACCATTGCTTCCATTTCTTTTAAAAATCTGGATACCACCTTACATCTCTACTCTCTTTGGAGACCTTGAAGGACTACATCGTTCCTGAAGCTGCATGATTGGTAGAGACTGAGCAAAGTCCATAACCTCTTTAGGATTGTCAAAGAATTTTGGCTAATTTCCATCCTAAAAAATCTTCAGTACCGCAGAATACCTGAATGTTGCCCTATGTCTTTTTTTTCCACAACCGTTCTTTCACAGAATTAAATTTGCGTCGTACTAGCATAGTATTAAATCTCCATCTTGAAGCTTTCTGAACATCTTGTGAACTCAAATATTCTAATAATAATAATGAATGATCCGAAACCAATCTAGCCTTATACTCCACAGATGTAACCCTATCCTGCAAATGTGCTGATATTAAAAAATAATCAATTCTAGAAAAAGAATTATGTCGCGAGGAATAAAAAGAAAAATCTTTCTCTGTAAGATTAACTCTTCGCCAAATATCAATTAAATTCAAATCTGCCATCATATTAATCACTTGGATTGCCATCTTAGACTTCTTAATTACTCTTGAGTACTTATCCAATAAAGGCTCCAACGCCACATTCAAATCTCCCCCAACATCACATTAGAGTTCGATTGTCCAAGTAATAAAGACATATCCACAACAAAAGCTGTATCCTCAACATTAGGAGCATAAACATCAAGCAAAGTCCATGCCTCATTAAAGATTGTACAATTTAATTTTAATAATCTTCCACCATTTTTCTCTTCACTCTGTAACTAAAATGGTAGATTCTTATGTACCAAAATTGCCACACCTTTTGCCTTAGAATTAAACGAAGAATAAAAAACGTGCCCAACCCATTCACGTTTGAGTTTCAAATGTTCCTTATCTATTAAATGAGTTTCCTTTGCCATTGCGACCACCGTTTCTTCCATTTCTTCCAGAAATCAAATTCCCTTCTTGCAGATCTGCCCTCTTTGGAGACCGTGGAGGACTACGTCGTTCCTGGAATTGCGTAATTGGTAAAGACTGAGCAAAATCCATAGCTTCTTTAGGATTATCAAAGAACTTTGGTTGATATCCATCCTGAAAAATCTTCAGTACCGCAGGGAATCTAAATGTTGCCTTATATCCTTTTCTCCACAATAATTCTTTCACAGAATTAAATTCACGTCGTTGAAACATAATTTCCTGACTCAAATCCGGATAGAAGAAAACACGATTACTCTGAACCATCAAAGGAGATTTGTTTTCTGTGCATTTCTAATAGCCATACGTAAAATAGTCTCTCTATCACAGTAATTTAAACAGCGAACCAGAACAGGTCTTGGATTCTGTCCTGAAAAAGGTCTCCTTCTCAAAGCTCTATGAGCCCGTTCCAATATTAAACCTTCAGAAAACTTATCTTGTCTCAACACTTGTGGAATCCATTCAGTGAAAAATTTTCTTGGATCTGGCCCTTCTATGCCTTCTGGCAAGCCGGCAATTTTCACATTATTCCATCTGGATTGGTTCTCAAAATGATCAACCTTTTTTGCTAAATTTTTATTCTGAATCTGTAACGTTTCAATTGTTTTATTCACATCTTGCAATTGATCTTGTACATCAGATAATCCTTGATCACACATCTCAAGTCTTTCAATAGTTTCAACTTTAAAAGCTCCATAATCAGCCATCTGTTGAGTATTGACATCCACCAATGCATTAATCTTAGAAGTAAGATTATTCATAGAATCACCTAAATGCATCATTGAAGAAAATATCTTATGTTCAAGACTCTTGAAAAGTATATCAACATCAGTAGATCCAGACATGGTGGGATTCTGCTGTTCTTGTGGAATCAGAGGACCTTCTATCCCTTCTTTTAATTTAGTAGCTTTTCTTGCAGTTTGACTCCGTGTAAGAGCCCCTGCCACAGACCCCCCAGAAGTATCAGGAGGCTGATGATCAGGGTTATCTTTGATCCAAACCTCCTTTAAAAGCTTCGTTACGTCAGTATCTGGAAGAGCTGTTATAACTGGTGGTATAGCAGTCAAATAACAACTCTTTAACTCTCCAACTGGTGGCGCTCCAGCTAATTCAGCAGTCAAAGTCTCAGTAACAGTAGACGTTGTTTGAAATACTGGCATCCGGCCAGCCCTTTGTTCTAAAGGCAGCTGAAAACGACCTTCAGAAAGACTTACGGAATCAGAACGGAGTTCCAAGGCCGAATTCTTCGCTTGTTTTCCTGGATCCATTTCACACTGAGTCGTGGCTTTTTGTAAACAAGCAGGCTCAGATAATTTCAGAAAATATAATTTTTTAACAATCTGTTGATGTTTCCTTTTACTTTTTTGTTAACAAATGAACCATTAGGTATTAATTCAACATCTCATACTATTTATAAACTTTTTAAAAAAGTTTTAACGGGCACTTAAAGACAAAACAATAAGTTAGAGTCAGGAGAGGACTGGAAGGCATGTCTGTTCCTTACGCCATCTTGCCACGCCCCCCTCGCCCCCCGTTTGACGCATCCTCTGATCCCTCATATCAACCTCCTCTTCTCGTGAAAAGATGGGAGTCTTTTTAAGCTCCTGTGAGATGGGGAGTAACAGCTGCATATCCACTTTCGCAGTGAGCGCTGCCTGTTTAGCAGCTGCATCTGCCTGTCTGTTGCCCTGTGCTTCAGGGCTGTCACCAGTTTGATGGCCCCGTACATGGACCACAGCTATTTCCTCAGGTAACGTCAGAGCCTCCAAGGATTGGACAATTAGGTTCTCATGCATCAATTTCTGTCCTTTTCCCGTAATCATTCCCCGTTCCTTCCAGATTTTCCCAAAGGTGTGCACTACACCAAAAGCATATTTTGAATCTGTGTAGATTGTGCCCACCTTATTTTCCAGACCTTGGAGAACTCGACAGAGGGCATATAATTCGCAAGACTGGGCTGACCAGTGACCGGGAAGGCGACCGGCTTCAATAACTACCCCCTCATTCCCATCCACTATACTATATCCGCTATAGCGAGTGCCATCAATACAGCAGGAAGAGCCATCAATAAATCACCGTTCTCCCTCCTGTAAAGGCTCATCACTCAAATCTTCTCTAATCTTAGTCTGCAGGTCTATCACTTCCAAACATATATGCTCTAACTCATTGATTGTGTTGGGAGAGGTTGGAGAGACTAAAAAGGCTGCTGGATTATGTTCTCTACTTGTAGTCAGAGTTAGATCATCCCTATCCATCAAGATCGCTTCATATTTCAAAATTCTAGAATCTGTAAGCCACCTACCAGCACGCTGTAACAGAATATTGCGAACGGTGTGAGGAGTGTGTACTATCATTGGGGCACCAAATGTAATTTTTCACGCTTCTTCAACTAAAATAGCAGTGGCTGCGATAGCTTGAACACATTCTGGCCAACCACGACAAACAGGATCCAAAACTTTTGAGAGAAAAGCAACTGGCTGCCTGCAGCCTGCCCTTTCTTGTGTTAAAACACCGGTTGCTACACCCCCTTTCGCGTTAGTATAAAGGTCAAAAGACTTATTAAGGTTGGGTAAAGCCAACACTGGGGCACTAATAAGGCGCTGTTTCACCAAGTTAAAATTATTAATCTCTTCTTCCGTCCAAACTAGCGCTTCACCCCCTAGAATCGCGAGTTTATCGTAAAGGAATCGAACTAGATTAGAATAATTTTCTATCCAAATTCTACAGTATCCCACTAGACCAAGGAATTTCCTGAGTTCCTGGGCATTCTTAGGAGGTGGGATCTGTAGAATACCTTGTATCCTTTCTGGACTTATCTTTCTGGTTCCCTGACTTACCAAATGACCCAGGTATTTAACCTCTGATTGTACGAATTGTAATTTGGATTCATTCACCCTGAGACCTTTCTTTTTGAGAAAATTCAAAAGTGCAATGGTATATAGTTTAGCTGATTCATCGTTCTTCCCGTAATTAATAAATTATCTACATATTGAATTAACTGACAACTCTCTTTCTGAGGAGCCTCCTCTAATATTTGTTCTAGGACCTGGCCAAATAAGTTTGGTGATTCCGTAAAGCCCTGAGGGAGTACGGTCCACCTGTATTGATTTTTACGTCCCGTAAAAGGATTCTCTCATTCAAAAGCAAACATATCTCTGCTCTCTGTTGCTAACGGGCAGGTCCAGAAAGCATCCTTGATATCAATCACATTAAACCATTTACTATGGGGATCAATTTTACCCATTATTGTGTATGGATTAGGTACGACAGGGTGACGGGTGAGAATAATTTTGTTTAGTTCCCTCAAGTCTTGTACTAATCTATAGGTACCATCTGGTTTTTGGACAGGTAAGATTGGGGTATTAAAAGGTGACATACAAGGTTCTACAATGCCAATTGGTCAATTACTGGCTGCAGCCCCTTTCGGCCAGCCTTTGGAATGGATACTGCTTTCGCCTAATAATCTGCTCAGGATCTTTTAAGGTAACTCGTAGGGGAGGGATATCTAACACTCCTCTATTGCCTCTTCCTGCCCATACTCCAGGATTTATGAGTTCCCGATCCTCCTCACTTAATACATATAGTTGAACCCCAATACCTGATTCTTGTGGTCTGGTGCCGATAGCCAATTGATCTTGTAAATCCCTTCCCAGCAAACAAACTCCAGCTTGGGGAACTAGTAAGAGATCCTCCGTTATAACCTTTTCTCCCATCTGTATCCTAACATCTCTTAATTCAGGGACCGGGAAATCTCTTCCCCCTACCCCTGAAATCATTACTGTCCCTTCTATCCTCACACCCTCGGGTGGGTGTAATATACTAGACCGGGCTGCCCCGGAATCTACTAAGAATATCATCCTATCACTGTGGGGTCCTATGCTTAAATTTACCAGTGGTTCTCCATGCAGCCCCACAGTGTGTATTGACTGAGAACCATGACTCCCCTATTCATAGTCTGTTTCCATCAGGACATACGATCGCGTCTCCCTGGCTCGCATGGGGCACTCTCTCTTGAAGTGTCCCTCCTTGTTACAATGGTAGCAGGCCATTGTTCCCACTTCCCAATTCCTAGTTGGGTCTCCCCGGGGTCCCGGGAATGGTTGGCATCCCCGGAATCCTCCTCTAATCCTTCCTCTACTCTGGACCCTATTTCCCCACGCCTGGCTCTCCTCCCAATGCCCAGGAGCTGGCACAAAGTCCCTACCTTTTCCTTGCTGTCCCTCCACAGCTCCCTTAAATGCCTGCATTAAAATCTTAGCCTTTCCCTTCTGCTTATCCTCAGATCTCTGTACAAAGGCTTTTTGCGCAATTTGTAGAAACTGGGTTATTCCCTGCTCATGCCAATTCTCAGTTTTCTGTAATTTCCTCCTTACGTCTGGGGCTGAATTTGTAATGAAACTCGTTAATACTAATTGTTCCCCTGCTGGGGATTCTATATCCAGACCCCCATATTGCTGTATAGCCGTATGCAATCTATTCAAAAATGCCGAGGGGGTTTCCTCGGGTCCCTGAGGAACTTCGAATGCCTTTTTAAAGTTCTGTCCCTTCGGAACAGATTCCCTGATTCCTTTAATCAGATTAACCCTATACTCTTCCATTAATACCCGACCACCTTTGGTATTTTTATCCCAATTAGGTCTAGCCAAGGGGAATTTAGCTTCTCCAGGTACCACATCTGGTCCCCCTTGGTGTTCCCGATCCCAGACTCTAATCCCTGCCTGGCAAATCATTCCACGCTCATCCAGGGTAAACAGAGTCCTAAATATAGCTGTTAATTCATCCCATGTATATATATTCGGTCCCAACAATTGATCCAATTGTTCAGCGCATCCCTGGGGATCCTCTATCAGGGAAATCATTTCCCTCTTAAAATTACACACCTCCGTACTGGTCAAGGGCACATTTACAAAACCGAGACCCCTTCCCACGGGAACTTCCCGCAGGGGTCTCATCCAGCTAACTTCTAGCTTATTATTTCTGAAATCCTGCTCTTCAGAAACTGACTCACAGTATCCTGCCCTTTCTTCCAGTAGGTTCTCACTCTGCTCAAAACTAACCTTGCCTCTGTCTCTCGTCGACCGTGTAGGCAATCTAATACTTTGCGAACGGGTTAACATTCCACCCCTATTCTCTTCTCCTTTCATTAGTTGCGGGGGAGGAGGGGAAGGTGCGGAAGGGTAGAGCACAGGAGGGGAGGAGAGATAGGAGCTGGTAAAGGAGGGGCATAGGGTGGAGGAAGGGAGTGTAACACATCCCATCCTTGCGTTTCAGGTACAAGGGGTTCCTCATCCCTCTTGTCCTCACTTCTCTTTTTGTTCAGGACCAGTTGGTCAACCGATCCCCTGAGCCAGCAGGCGGCATATTCCTTTGTTATCCCTTTGATTCTTATACAGCCAGATGTTCAGTTCCTGACACATCCAGTCATCCTCGGATCCGAGCCTCGGCCAATATACCGAGCTTCCTTTAATAGGGCTTTTAACCCATTCTAGACAAGAGTACTTAATCATGATAAGTTTGTCTTTTCCCCGGGATCTCCCCGAACCCCAGTCAGATAACATTACTCCTAACGGACACTATTTGGTTATCTGATCATCCAATCCTTCACTAGGATTCTCTTTCTTACTGCCCATACCTCCCATACTGACAGGTATAAAAATTTCTCTTACCAGATCCAGTAGCTACTCTTCTCGCGCTTCCTTAACGTTCTCCCGTTGTTGTTCTCAATGCCTCTTCTTGGATATCACTCGCTTCTTCCACTGACCAGCCACCCGTCGTCCATGAGTCCAGCTGGGGTGCATCTACCCCCGTCATCAGGCACTCGGTCAGTGGAGGGAGTGTGATCCCGGATGAGCCCCCATTTGTTAGAAATAGAAGTACCTTAACAGAAATTGCTCGAGACAAAAATTGAGAACAAAGAACATTTATTATAACAACAATGCAAAGTTGGGTGCTTCCCCTTACCCTGGGAATACACACACACACTGGGGCTCACCCAACTTTTATACAGTGAATTTCAGTATAGGAATACCCTCCCCCTTACATTCTCCTGCCTCCTGGATGGGTTTGGCATTAGGCAATCCTACCTGCCTACGTGCTGTTTCTGTGACTCGGAGGACCAGGGGGTATCCTGTCGGTGTCCCTTCATGTTATTATTCTCATTGTCCTTATTCACAACCCTGCCCTTGTCCCCATTCACACCTTTCCAACTCTCAGAGCTACAGTCTCTTCATATGCAGAGTTCGCTAATCCTGTCTAGGGTTTACTAATTTAATATGCATAACTTGGTACATCCATGTAAGGCTTACTAATTAAATATGTAGAACTTGGCACTTCTGTCTAGAGCTAGGAGACCTTTATCTCACCCAGACTACCTCTACTTCCTACATTCTATTATTCCTTGTGTCTCCTTATCTTATTCAAAAGGTGGGCTCACTGATCCTGTCGAAAGGACTAGAAGATTCTTATCTTACATAGGCTGACTCTGCTTCCTGCATCCTAATTTCCATGCTTAGCCTGTTCATACTGGTTTAATCCATCACTCCATGTGTCTGTACTAGTTTCCCCATCTTTCATATTTTCATGTCAAGTTTACTCATCTCTCACAATCCCAAAGTCAAATTTCATTGTCCTTCAGCCCAGAAATAGGCCCTTCTGCCTGTCACATCTATGCTGACCATAAAGTACCAAGTATAGGCCCCGTTTACTAGCTTGTACCCATAGCCTTCAACACCTGGCAATTCAAATGTTTGTCCATAAGCTTCGCAAATGACATGAACCTGCTTCAGGCTGCGGGGCTTCAGATTCCAACCAGCCTCTGAGTGAAACAATACACTGCCCCTTCACCTTAAATTTCTCCCCTCCAGTCTTACACCCCTCTGGCATGGGGGTAAAGTTTCTTACGATCTACCTCCCTGTTCCCCTTCGTGATTCCTTTGTTCCTGACAGGCAGTGGTGGAGAGAGCACAGAAGATTCTTGCTCAACCTACTGAGAGACTTCAGTCTGAGAAGGAAATCACTGGAGTTAGAGTTGTGGAGGAAGCAGAATGTTTGAAGTGTTTGAAGTGGAAAAAGGTAAGGCACCAGCATTTTCCAGGGAGCGCAAAGACTCCCCAGCTGGGGTGGAGATATAAAACTAATCAGTAAACTCAAAGACCTAGGCCTCAAAGCCCCACTGTGTAATTGGATCCTGGATTTCCTCATATTCAGACCCTGAATCCATGAGGTTCCATGGATTGGCAAGGCTATATTCTCCACAATCTCCATTATTATTGTTGTGTCCTTAGCCCCCTGTTCTACTCACTTTACACCTACTGGTGTGGCTCAGTATGACAATAACAGTATGTACAAATTTGCTGACAATACCACTGTAGTAGACTGTATTAAACGAGGTGATGGGTTGGGATACAGGATGGAGATTGAAAACTTGATTGAATGGTTTACAAACAACCTCTCAGTCAATGCCATCAAAACCAAGGAGATGATTGTAGACTTTAGGAGGGGAAAATCAGAGTTGTGAGATCCAATGATCATTGGGTGATTCAAAGGTGGAAAGATTGAGCAAATTTAAATTACTGGGGGCCACAGTCTCGGAGGACCTTTCATGGACTCCACACAAAAATGTTATTGTTAAGAAAGCACATCAGCACCTCAACTTTCTCAGGAGTTTGTGGAGGTTCAGTATGTCATCGGAAACTTTGGCAAACTTCTATAGATGTGTGGTGGAATGTGCGCTGACCGGCTATATCATTGTCTGCTATGGGGCCACTAATACCCCTGAGTGGAGAGCCCTGTACAGGCAAACCCTCCCCATCATCAAGAAAATCTAAATAATTTGCTGCCATCGGAGTGCAGCAGGAATCATTGAGGATCTTGTCTACATGGACTTTGACAAGGTTCTCCATGAGAGGTTGAATCAGAAGCTTAGGACTCTAGGTATACATGGAGAGGTTACAAACTGGATTTGGAATTGGCTTGGTGGAAGGAAACAGAGAGGGTTGGTGGATGGTTGCTTTCCAAACTGGAGGTCTTTAATGAGTGGTGTTCCTCAGGTATCTGTGTTGGGACCATTATTGTTTGTTAGCTGTATAAATGACCTAGATGATAACGTGGTCAATTGGATCAGCAGGTTTGCTGATGTCACAAAGAATGGAGGTGCCGTGCACTGTGAGGAAGATTTTCAAAGTTTGCAGAGGGATCTGGACCAGCTGGGAAATTGGGCCAGTAAATGGCAGATGGAATTTAATGCAGATAAATGTGAGGTGTTGCACTTTGGAAGAGTGAATCAGGGTAGGATGCACACAGTAAATGGTGAAGCCACATTTAGAATGGTGTGTGCAGTTCTGATCGCCCAGCAGCAGGAAGGATATCAATAAGATTGAAAGAGTGCAGAGTAGGTTTACTAAGTTGTTGCCAGGTCTTCAGGAGATGAGTTACCGGGAAAGATTAAACAGGTTAGGACTTTATTTCTTGGGACAAAGAAGAATGAGGGGAGACTTGATAGAGGTATTAAAGATTATGAGGGGTATAGACAGAGTAGTTGTGAATAGGATGTTTTGACTTAGATTGGGGGAGATAAAATACGAGAGGTCATAGCTTTAGGCTAAAAGGGAAGAGGGAGAAGGGAAACGTAAGGGGAAAGTTTTTCACAGAGAGTGGTGGGAGTGTGGAATGAGCTACCATCTGATGTAGTGAATGTATATTCAGCCTTGAGTTTTAAAAATAAATTGGATAAATACATGGATTGGAGAGGTCTGGAGGGTTATGAAATGAGAACAGGTCAGTGGGACTAGCTGGTTTTATTCATCAGCACAGACCAGAAGGGACAAATGGCCTATTTTTTCTGTGTTGAAATGTTCTATGGTTCCATGGCATTGAATGTTTGTGGGCAACCTGCTGTTAAGTGTGGGCTGGGATGGTGAGATGATGATCAGTCTTGGGTATTTTGTTTGATATTGCTTCAACCTATCTCCCTGCCCCACCTCTGCCCGGACTGAGACTCAGAGGCTGGACCTGGCCAGTGATTTGTCATGGTCCCTGCTGAACACATGCTGAGTCACCAGAAGTGACGAGCCATGTGTTAAACACTGATGATACCCGGAGGAAAGCAGTGCAGCAGCTGAACCTATAATGAGCTGGTTGCTCAGGTGTGGGGGAGGCCTTCACTCCCTTTGTAGCAGCCACCCAGACCCAGTCCACTGTGGCAGGAGAGCCTGTAGCAGAGGAAAGTGCCCCATTGATTCATGTTTGGTGGGAAAACCTCTCCCACTCCAGATCTCTGCTCCAGAACATGTTGTGCTCACTCACAATGTATTTCCCATTTTAATTATTTAGAGAAAGGACGACCCCACAACAAGTTTCCTGGAGTCGGGTATAATCAATACGGTCCTTGACCTGTTTTCTGCAGGCACGGAGACTAGCTCCACCACCCTCTGCTGGGCCTTGCTCTTCATGGTGCTCCATCCAGATGTGCAGTGTAAGTAGCACCAGTTATTTCTGTGTCTGAGTTAGATCATGTGATCAGAGACAAACTCCCTCACTCAACCTGGTTGTTGTCAGTAGAATATCTTCTATTGGAGTCATCCACCACAAGAACAGGCCCATTGTGTTTATTCTACCCATCAACCATCCACTTACACCAACTCTACTGAGTTCTCCCCACATTCCCATCAAAGATTTGTGAGGGATTGAAAGAGTAAAAGAGAAGAAACCTGCTCGTGACCCCAGACCACAAACTCTGTAGACAAGGAGAACAATACTCATTTGACCCAGTATCTGCGGTGATTTCAACAATTGGCAACTAATTGGTGCTGAGCCATGAAAGGATGTCGAATGAGTGTGGCCGGCTCCCGGTGAAGGTGCCAATCCCCACCCTCCCCACACAGACTCCACCGACCCTGCTCACTGAGCTGGGGAACATGCAGATCCTGGCCCTGCCCGGGCTCCCACTGCTGGGCTGCGACAGCTTCACGGTGCAGCTGTCTTCTGCACCGTCTTTGCCCTGGTCTTTGACTTGATGAAGAGACGGAAGTGGAAGAACTACCCTCCCGGGCCCCGAGGATTTCCTTTAGTCGGGAACCTCCTCCAAGTGGATCTGAGAAACCTCCACCACAAAGGTAAAGGCAGCGATGGGGGGAGAGGGGATGTAAAGTGGTTTGGACTTGGTTGTATGTCTTGTCTGTTTTGCTTGCTTGTGCTGGCGGTATGTAGATTGGCAGCAGCTTCCATGGTTAGTTGAGTGGCATGCATGGGCTGTCTTGCTTAGTCTTGTTTGTTAGATTGTTTTTGGTTGGGCCTTGACTCGTGTTTATGGGCCCTGTTTCAGAGAAATACTGTTTGTTTTTATGCTTTCAGTATAAAAATGGCAATAAAGTGACTCTGGCTCTGACCATCTTCTAACCCCTACTCTCTCTTTCACTCACACACACTTCCTTCACGTTGTGTGTTCCACAGCTTGTTGGCTGGTTCAGTGGAATTTTTCCAGACTCCGTAAATTTAAGGATATATCACTCTGTTGTTATGGCGAATTTAATCTTGGTAAAAAAATAGGGAGGGTTGTAGTCCCAAATCTTAGGTGTTTTAAATGGAAGATTCAGCTGTTTAAATCAAAGCTTTTACGTGCTCTCATCATGAGACAATTTTGTGTGGATGTGGATCAGATTTGGTGAAATAAGTCAATCAATTCAGACTAACTTAGTCAATATCATATTTGGGTCATGTTAGTTTCAATCTTTTACACTGTTCTGTGCTTTCCCACCCTTTTGAGTTAGTTTTGCCATTTTGCTGTTCATTTTGGAGAGAATGGGTGAATTAATACTAAGTGCACACTCCCCGGTCCCCTCCCCTCACCCTCACTCTCTTCTTGATGCCATTGTTCTCAGTGGATGATCCATGATCCATGAGGTCCCTCCAGCTTTTTCCAGGTAGTGGGACTGCCCGTGCTCCCCCTCCCTGCCTGCCCATCGGTTCCTCACTTTGATCCACGGCCCATCAGCCACTCTGCTCGGATCCACCGTGACGAGCCAAGAACCTCTGACCATGGACAGGACACCCCTCCCCATCCTTCCCTGATTTTGGTCCTTCTGTCCGTCATCTTCCCTTGTCCAGCAACCACCCCTCACATACTGGCCCCTCCCTCATACCTTTTCCCCTCTGCTCTTTACAACCCTCTTCACATTCAGTCTGGATGAAAGAAATCTTGACTCTCTGTTTCCAGTGCAATACACGAACCATCTGGAGAAACTCAGCAGGTCGCACAGCATCCATAGGATGCAAAAGGTGACCTTCGTCCGGAATAAGGAAAAGTCGGAGGACATCTGAATAGTTAGGGATGGAGGTGAAGGGGAAAGGGTGGATCACAGGCTACCAGCTCCAAGATGCTGCCTGACCCATCAACTTCCCCAGCAGTTAGTTCCATGCTCCAGATTCCAGCATCTTCAGTCCCTCGTGCCACCACCTTGCTTTTTTCTCTCTCCTCACGCTATTCTTCACCATTTCGTGGCATGTGCGGGGGTCAGGGGGGGTTGTGGTAGAATATATAACATGTAATGCAAGCAGGTTGGGGATTCTGGCATGAGGAAGGGCATACAGCCATATGCATTCCATCGTAGAGGTTGCCTTTGTGTTTCCTGTGAAGCCCAACTGCAGCATCCAAAGTTCCTACCAGGAGGGGAACCAGTGCAAAACCTGCCACAGGAACAGCGGCGCCATTTGGTGGCAGAGAAACGTTTCGCTAGGGTTTAGGCGATGTGTAGTGACATCACCTCGTTTAAAAAGATTTTTTTAAAGTAATTTTATTTATTCTGTGTTTTCATGTACATTTAAGTTTTATTTTGGTTCTTTTTCCCTTTTGTGATTTGAACAACATAGAGGGCTTGAAGTGAATTCAGAGTTGATGTAGGCCATTTGGCCCTTCGGTGCCTGCTTTCCCATTCACTAAAGTCGATCAGAGGGCACAACAGGTACTGCCCACACTTCTCTGCCTCAGATGAGGAACTTGAACTTTCCTTGGATATAAACACTGTTGAAACAGTGTCTTAATACAGAACAAATTACAGGAGTTCAATTTCCACAAAATCCAGAATTATTCTTATTAGGAGACATTAAAGGGATAAGACGAAAATTGAAATGAACTAGAATTTGTTAAAATTGCATTAGCAGTTGTCAGAAAGTGTATTGCATTGCTTGGAAATCTGATTCACACCTAAGTTTGGAATGATGGAATTGGGAAACATACAGTTGTGTTTCCCTTGAGAAAATTACATATAATTTAAGGGAAAAAATATTTTTACAAATTTGACGCCCATATCTACCAAAATTTAATTTTTAATTTTTTAGATTTCTAAATGTTCTTCTTAGCCTCTAAGACCTGTGTAGAAATAGATATGAATTTTAGACTAGATGGATTTTAAAACTTTTGCTGTCCATTCTCATTCTTATTCATTTCTTTCTTTCCTTCTTTTCTATTCTAACACCTCACTATGTATTCTCTTTTCTTTCTATCTTTTCTTGGGACTGTAGGTGGGCGGGGGAGGGGTGTTGGATATTATCATCATATATTTGATACTCAATATATTATATCTGTATTTTGAAATATATTTGAATGCATGTATGGTTAAAATTTTTGAATAACATTTAAAAAAATCATATTTCCATTCCACTCTATTAAAAGCCTTTCTCCACTTAACACGCTACACATTCTGGAGTTTTAAGCGATGAGGAATAAACTATATTCGTTAACCTACAGATATTAAAGTGTGAATATCAATTCTTTAGAAATCCTGTTTGGTCTATAAAATGTCCATTGCAAAGTTCTAACAAGATTAGAATCATGAAATACCTTACCAAGTCAGGGAGTAAGTATATTAGCAAAACATTTAAAAAAAACCTCAACAGTATAACCAGCTAGACCTGGTGCTTTACCAGACTGAAAGGAAGAAATTGTTTAAAATTTTCCATCTCTGATACTAGAACTTCCAATAAAAGTTGGTCATTGGGAAAAATTTTAGGGATATTCAACTATTGCAGGAATCTATTAATAGAAACAGAATTGTCGGGAAACTCAGATTTATCAGAATAGAATTCCTAAATGTCTTATTAATTTCAACATGATCAAACACAATGCTACTGTCTCCTTACAAATCTTAGTAATTTTAGCCATAATTGATCTTAATTGACCAGCTAACAATTTACCTGATTTATCGCCATGTACATAAAGCTAACTTTTAAGTTTAAGTTGGTTTTCAATAGGATATGTTAAAAGTAAATCACATTGCATTTGAAGTTCTACCCTTTCCTCATCAAGATCAGCATTAGCCATCCTTGAATAGACTCTATCAATTTCTTTAATCCTCTTATTAAGTAATAATAATTCCTCCTTTGTACATTTTCTTAACCCAGCTGAACAAGAAATTATTTGTCCCTGAGCATATACCTTAAACCCAACCCAGACAGTTAAATGACATTTCCTCATTAAATTTGTTAAAAAAAAGAGGTTTGCTCCCTAATAAAGTGTATAAAATTTTCATCTGGAAGTTTTCTTTGGCTTGGCTTCGCGGACGAAGATTTATGGAGGGGGTAAAAAAAGTCCACGTCAGCTGCAGGCTCGTTTGTGGCTGACCAGTCCGATGCGGGACAGGCAGACACGATTGCAGCGGTTGCAAGGGAAAATTGGTTGGTTGGGGTTGGGTGTTGGGTTTTTCCTCCTTTGCCTTTTGTCAGTGAGGTGGGCTCTGCGGTCTTCTTCAAAGGAGGCTGCTGCCCGCCAAACTGTGAGGCGCCAAGATGCACGGTTTGAGGCGTTATCAGCCCACTGGCGGTGGTCAATGTGGCAGGCACCAAGAGATTTCTTTAGGCAGTCCTTGTACCTTTTCTTTGGTGCACCTCTGTCACGGTGGCCAGTGGAGAGCTCGCCATATAATACGATCTTGGGAAGGCGATGGTCCTCCATTCTGGAGACGTGACCCATCCAGCGCAGTAGGGTTGTATTAAACCACCTGCTGGGCTCTGGAAGTAACATCAGAAAGTGGAAAAGAGAGTTTCAAAGGTGCATGATCAGAAACAGCAATTGCACCACAGGTACAATCCATTACCAAGGGAACTAATCAATTATCAACAAAAAAAATCATCAATCCTGGAATATTGACAATGAACATGTGGGGAAAAAACTTTTTATGATTAGGGTGTAGAAAACGCCATATATCAAAACGTCCGTAATCTAACAAAACAGAATTGATAATTTATTAGGCAGCATCAAATTTGAAGAAGATTAATGGGTTAAGGCAATTGTTTAAGTCTCTGCCCAAAAGCAGCATGTATTTGTTCAAACTCGGCAGGAAACAAACACCTGCTTAAAAACATTCAGGATCATTAACATTTGGGCGTACGTATTAATCAGAACAACTTTCTGATTCCACAGTGCACCCATAACTATTAAAAATCCACCAGTAAGATTTGGGATCTTATTAAAGTGTACAAAGGGAACATTAAAGCCAATAAAAATAGATATATCTCTAATTTTAGACTGAGATGAAATGAAATTGTAAACTTTTCCAAAACAAAAAAAATGATACTTGGCTTCTTTACAAATGGGAGTCTGCTGTGCAAAGATAATATCAGCATGGAATACTTAACATCCCCTATTGAAAGCCAACTTCTTAATACAGAAGGATATTTATCATCTATAAACAAATGGGGGTGAGGTTGGGCGCTCATCTTGATTTATAGTGCCCTGTGCCTGTTCACTGCTTCTACGGAGTCTGCAACCCCTTGAAGCCACTGCTGAAAACAAGCACTGCCATCTAGGGCCGAGATCCTGTGACCACAGAATTTTAAAATAACTTTAATAGACCATATAAAGCCTGCAGCTGTGGGCAGTTAGACTGAGCAGTATAGCCCTGGCTGCCCTGCTGAGGAGCACTGTGCCTCCACTCCCTGCTCTCCGCAGGTCCACACCAGTGGCAGCCTACCATTACTATAGCCCCAGCCCCACTAAACTATATCCAGCCTGACAGTACTGATTTTGATGCTCCTGTACCTCCCTCCTGATTCAAAGATCCTGTGCAGTGGATGAAACAATCCAGAATAATTCTTTGAACCCTATTTAAGCAACACCCAGTTGTTCCAGTTTCTGCCCACATTTCATGCATGGGCTGGTGGGCCAGAAAAACATGTTACCATGCTGAATCTCTAAATGAATGTGAACAATTGAAAATTGAAATAAATTTTCAGCCTAAAGTACTAACATTAATTATCAAATTATCAACACCAGCATTTGGAACCTGAAGTTCATGAAACCCTATGACCTAAAAACATTCCCCTATGGTCTGATAGGACCTTGCTGGGCATAACTTGGCATTATCATTCTTTGGGACATTTTGAAAGACACTAAATGAAACACAAGTTTCTTCAAAGTCAAAATTGGTTCTTGTTTTGTTGCTGCAGCCCAGGTTCATGAGGGGATTGACAGAGTCATTGGAAAGCAGAGAAAACCAAAATTGGAAGACCGTGAGGAGATGCCATTCACAAATGCTGTTATCCATGAATCCCAACGTTTAGGGAATATTGGTCCAAATTCACTGCCTTAACAAACAGAGGTACCACGGTCATGGGTTACACCATCCCTAAGGTATGGTCTGGAGTTGATAGATACTTTCTCCCAATGTAAACAATTTGCATGATAGAGGATACGTGTTTTTTTTTGTGTTTTTTTTTTAATTTTTTATTTTTCACACCATAAATCACATTAGCCATGATATACACTTTTTCTTTTTCACACATATACAGTGACTTTTTCTCCCCCCCTCCCTCCTCCCAAGCCACCCCCCACCCCCCCCCCCCTCTCATCCATTTTAGGTATACAATCTATGTTGCATTAAGCCAGTCAGACAATGTTGTCATTCAACAAAAATACACCAGAAATTCTACTGAGTCCATTCTTTTCTTTCCTTCTCCTTCCATCAACTTAGGTAATGTTTGTCCCCGGTAGGTTTTCGCTATTGTATTTAATGTAAGGCTCCCATACTTGTTCGAATATTTCAATATTATTTCTTAAACTATATGTTATTTTTTCTAATGGAATACATTTATTCATTTCTATATACCATAATTGTATTTTCAAATTATCTTCCAATTTCCAGGTTGACATAATACATTTTTTTGCTACGGCTAGGGCTATCTTAACAAATCTTTTTTGTGCATCCTCCAAATCAATTCCAAATTCTTTGTTTGTTATGTTACTTAGGAGAAAGATCTCTGGATTCTTTGGTATATTGTTTTCTGTTATTTTATTTAATATCTGACTGAGATCATCCCAAAATTTTTCTACTCTCTCACATGTCCAGATTACATGAATTGTTGTTCCCATTTCTTTTTTACATCGAAAACATCTATCAGATACTGTTGGGTCCCATTTATTTAACTTTTGCGGTGTAATGTATAGTCTGTGTAACCAATTATATTGTATCATACATAGCCTCGTATTTATTGTATATCTCATCGTTCCAGAGCATAACTTCTCCCATGTTTCCTTTTTTATCTTTATATTTAAATCTTGTTCCCATTTTTGTTTAGTTTTACCATTTGTTTCCTCATTCTCCTTTTCTTGCAGTTTAATATACATATTTGTTATAAATCTTTTGATTAACATTGTATCTGTAATCACATATTCAATGTTACTTCCCTCTGGTAAACTCAAGTTGCTTCCTAATTTATCTTTCAAGTAGGATCTCAGTTGGTAATATGCCAGCGCTGTATCTCCAGTTATATTGTACTTATCTCTCATTTGTTCAAAGGATAAGAATCTACTTCCTGAAAAACAATTTTCTATTCTTTTAATCCCTTTTTTTTCCCATTTTCTAAAGGCAAGGTTGTCTATTGTAAAAGGGAGTAGCTTATTTTGCGTCAATATTAGTTTTGGTAATTGATAATTTATTTTATTTCTTTCTACATGAATCTTCTTCCAAATATTGAGGAGATGATGTAATACTGGAGAAGTTCTATGTTGTACCAATTTTTCGTCCCATTTATATAATATGTGTTCAGGTATCTTTTCCCCTATTTTATCTAATTCTAATCTCGTCCAGTCTGGTTTTTCCCTTGTTTGATAAAAATCTGATAGGTATCTTAATTGTGCGGCTCTATAATAATTTTTGAAGTTTGGCAATTGTAAGCCTCCTTGTTTATACCATTCTGTTAATTTATCTAGTGCTATCCTTGGTTTCCCCCCTCTCCATAAAAATTTCCTTATTATTTTCTTTAACTCTTTGAAGAATTTTTCTGTCAGTTGTATTGGCAATGCCTGAAATAAGTATAGTATCCTTGGAAAAATGTTCATTTTAATACAGTTTATCCTTCCTATCAGTGTTAGTGGTAGATCTTTCCAATGCTCTAAATCGTCCTGTAATTTTTTCATTAGTGGATTGTAATTGAGTTTATATAATTGGCCTAGATTTTTGTTTATTTGTACACCAAGGTATCTTATTGCCTGCATTTGCCATCTGAATGGAGATTCCTTCTTAAATTTTGAGAAATCCGCATTATTCATAGGCATTGCTTCACTTTTATTTACGTTTATCTTGTAACCCGACACTTCTCCATATTCCTTCAATTTCTTATATAATTCTTTTATTGATAGTTCTGGTTCTGTTAAGTACACTATAACATCATCCGCAAATAGACTGATTTTATATTCCCTGTCTTTTATTTTTATTCCTTTTATATTATTATCTATTCTTATCAATTCTGCTAGTGGTTCTATAGCTAGCGCAAACAATAAAGGTGATAGTGGGCATCCCTGCCGCGTTGACCTGCTTAAGTTAAATTGCTTTGATACATGTCCATTTACTGTCACTTTCGCCAATGGTCCCTTATATAATGCTTTAATCCAATTAATATACTTCTCCGGTAAACTGAATTTTTGCAATACTTTGAACAAATAATTCCATTCTACTCTGTCGAAGGCCTTCTCTGTGTCTAAAGCAACTGCTACTGTAGGTGCTTTATTCCCTTCTACTGCATGAATTAAGTTAATAAATTTACAAATATTGTCTGTTGTGCGTCTTTTTTTGATAAATCCAGTTTGGTCTAAATTTACCATTTTCGGTACCTGTTCTGCTAATCTGTTTGCTAATAGTTTAGCTATTATCTTATAATCTGTGTTTAGCAAAGATATTGGTCTATATGACGCTGGTGAGAGTGGATCTTTCCCTTGTTTTAGTATTACTGTAATTATTGCTGTTTTACATGAATCTGGTAAGTTTTGTGTCTCATCAATCTGGTTGATTACATCCAGGAGGGGCGGTATTAATAAGTCTTTAAATGTTTTGTAGAATTCTATTGGAAATCCATCCTCTCCTGGTGTCTTATTATTTGGTAATTTTTTTTATTATCTCTTGTATTTCTACTGTTCCAAATGGTTCTGTTAATTTATTTTGTTCCTCTATTTGTAGTTTTGGTAGTTCAAGTTTAGTCAAAAATTCATCTATTTTCCCTTCTTTCCCTTCGTTTTCAGTTCGGTATAATTGTTCATAGAATTCTCTAAAGTTTTCCTTAATTTCTTTTGGATTATATGTAATTTGTTTGTCTTTTTTCCTTGATGCCAATACCAGTTTCTTAGCTTGCTCTGTCTTAAGCTGCCATGCTAGGATTTTGTGCATTTTTTCACCTAGTTCATAATATTTCTGTTTTGTCTTCATTATATTCTTCTCTACCTTATATGTTTGTAATGTTTCATATTTTATTTTTTTATCCGCCAATTCTCTTCTTTTAGTTGTATCTTCCTTCATTGCTATTTTTTTTTCTATGTTTACTATTTCCCTTTCCAACTGCTTTGTTTCCTGATTATAGTCCTTCTTCATCTTGGTTACATAACTTATTATTTGCCCTCTAATGAATGCTTTCATTGCGTCCCATCGTATAAACTTATCTTCCACTGATTCCGTATTTACTTCAAAATACATTTTTAATTGTTTTTCAATAAATTCTCTAAAATCCTGTCTTTTAAGTAGCATGGGGTTTAATCTCCATCTATACATTCTTGGAGGGATGTCCTCTAGCTTTACTGTCAATATTAAGGGTGAATGGTCCGATAGCATTCTCGCTTTATATTCTGTTTTTCTTACTCTATCCTGCATACTAGCTGATAACAAAAATAGGTCTATTCTTGAGTATGTTTTATGTCTAGCCGAGTAGTATGAGTATTCCTTTTCTTTTGGGTTTTGTTTCCTCCATATATCCAAAAGTTTCATTTCTTGCATTGATTTAATTATAAATTTGGTTACTTTGTTCTTCCTGTTAATTTTTTTCCCCGTTTTATCCATATTTGGATCCAAATTCAGGTTGAAATCCCCTCCTATTAGTATGTTCCCTTGCGTATTAGCTACCTTCAAAAAGATATCTTGCATAAACTTTTGATCTTCTTCGTTAGGTGAATATATATTAAGTAGATTCCAAAACTCCGAATATATCTGACATTTTATCATAACATATCTCCCTGCTGGATCTATTATTTCCTCTTCTATTTTAAATGGCACCTTTTTACTAATTAATATAGCCACTCCTCTTGCTTTTGAATTATACGATGCTGCTGTTACATGTCCTACCCAATCTCTCTTTAATTTCTTGTGCTCCAATTCAGTTAAGTGTGTTTCTTGGACAAATGCTATATTAATTTTTTTCCTTTTTCAGTAAATTTAGTAGTTTCTTCCTTTTAATTTGGTTATGTATTCCATTAATATTTAAAGTCATATAGTTCAGCGTAGCCATTTTATATTTTGTTTATCTTCTCTTTCCGTTTTTCCATCATTACCTTTCCTCCTTTTCCATTTCTGTTTTCTTATTTTCAACTCTTTATAAGACAACATTCCTACAACATCCAACATTTTCCTTATTCTCCTATTTCTATCTTCTTTATCCCCAATCTCCCCTTCCCCTCCTGAGTTGTCCTTTATCCCTTGTCGGACAACCACATCTCCCCTCTCCATTTGGATTTGCGAATCCACTCGCAAGCGTCAACTGATTTTGCAGTGACCGCTATTTCCCCCCACCCCGCCCCCCCCAGAAAAGATTTCACTTTTCATATGTCACAAAGGTCACTCTTTTAATTCCCTCCTTATTCTCTCTATTCCATTACCTTCCCTTATTAATTCTTGTCTATACTATCTATATTTTCCTCTAAGTACAGATACATTCACGTATGCACATTGTCTCTATTCACTCTTATACCTCTTTACCCGCATACATATCAATCGTGATCATTTTTACTCTCATTACCCGTCTTCATCCCTCAGTCTATTTTTGTCTTTACCCACATACATATCAATCGTGATCATTTTTACTCTCATTACCCGTCTTCATCCCTCAGTCTATTTTTGTAATTGTTCTGCAAATTTTCGTGCTTCTTCTGGATCCGAGAATAGTCTGTTTTGTTGTCCTGGAATAAATATTTTCAATACCGCTGGATGCTTTAGTATAAATTTATACCCTTTCTTCCATAAAATCGCCTTTGCTGTATTGAACTCTTTTCTCTTCTTTAGGAGTTCAAAACTTATATCTGGATAAATGAAGATTTTTTGCCCTTTATACTCCAGTGGTTTGTTGCCCTCTCTTACTTTTTCTATTGTCTTCTCCAGTACCTTTTCTCTTGTAGTATATCTTAGGAATTTTACTAAAATAGATCTTGGTTTTTGTTGTGGTTGTGGTTTAGAGGCCAATGCTCTATGTGCCCTTTCTATTTCCATTTCTTGCTGTAGTTCTGGACATCCTAGGGTCTTAGGGATCCACTCTTTTATAAACTCCCTCATATTCTTGCCTTCTTCATCTTCCTTAAGGCCCACTATCTTTATGTTATTTCTTCTGTTATAATTTTCCATTATATCTATTTTTTGAGCTAGTAGTTCTTGTGCCTCTTTAGTTTTTTTATTAGATTCCTCGAATTTCTTTTTTAAGTCTTCTACCTCCATTTCTGCTGCTACTGCCCGCTCTTCCATCTTGTCCATTTTCTTTCCCATTTCTGTTAAGGTCATATCTATTTTATTCACTTTCTCTTCTGTGTTGTTTATTCTTCTTCTTAAATCATTAAATTCCTGTGTTTGCCATTCTTTAAATGACTCCATGTATCCTCTAACAAGAGAAAGTATATCCTTTACCTTGCCTTTCCCTTCTTCTTCTAATTCACTGTACTCTTCCTCTTCTTCTTCCTCTGGGTTGGCCATCTGTTGTTTCTTTGTTGCCCTTTTCTTCTCTTCTTTCTTGTTTCCATTGTCTTCTGTGGTCTCTTCTTGCTGCAGGTGTTCTGCAGCTGTCGTTGCCGGCTGTGGAGATCGACTCCCCAGCTGGTCCCCCCTCCCGTCGGTGTGTTTTTTTTCATGCGCATGAGCGGTTGCGCACTTTTACTCGGCTCTGCGAGCCATTTTTGTAGTCCTATTTCTACCGACCTGAGGAAGCGGGCTTCTCTCTCCACATCGGGCCTCTTCGGACAGGTAAGGCCTTCTCTTTCTTCCTCCGTTGTCTTCTCTTCCTCTCTTCTTACCGTTGATTTTGATTTTTCTTTTTTTGTCGCCATCTTCTTTCCACCTTTATACTCACTTTTCTTTAACTTTTATTGTGCCTTTGTATTTTCTCTTGTTTTTCCCGACTTTTCTGGAGAGGGCTGGAGTTCACCGTCCGGCCACTACTCCATCACGTGACTCCCCTTCCAGGATACGTGTTTAATGATGAGTCATTTAAATGAGATGTGTGGGGCAAGCTTTCTGTTGCCTGGAATGGGCTGCCAGAGACATCCTACAGTTAGGCAGAGGGCTCTTGATCAGTTCAAAGGGATGCTATTCCTGTAGATGTCACTGGACACATGATCAGGATATTTGCTCAAAGGATATATTGTCGGTGCCACCAGGGATATGTGATGTCAAGCATGAGGTGCAGCCTCCGATCTTTTTGCTTCTGCTAATGGTTTTCCCTAGTATTGCTCATTGGCCATAAAACCAGGCAGCAATAAGGATGGATATATTGTGGAATGGCATCTATCTTTGATGGGTTGCAGTCACCTGGGATTGCAAGTCCTACCCCTCAGCCTAAAGGCCAGAGAACAGGATCACATGTTATGGGCTTCTCTTCAACACCGAGGGCCTATTGCAAATATATTCTTGACTATTACGTCTCCTTAAATTACTTCTAGGGAACAACCATCATCCCAAACCTTACCTCGGCCTTGTTCGATGAAGACATTTGGATGACTCCACATGAGTTTAATCCCGTACACTTCCTCAACTCAGATGGGAACTTTGTGAAGCTAAAAGCCTTCATCCCCTTCTCTGCAGGTAACGTGGGGTCCGTGGTTCGTTAAATGTGCGGAGAGATTCACGTGTGGTGTGGAGGTCCAGTAACCTCCTGTACTACACAGATGGTGGAAATGCTGTTGGATCTGTAAAATTCAGATCATTAACCTCTAAATTTACGTCAACTGTCAAAAGCATTTAAGGCCACCCCACTGTGTAAATTTTTAATGGCAATAAAATCAATTGAGTGCAATGAACTTCTGCTTCACTTTAACAATGGGAATGCCACTAATTCTGTAAGAGGTCAGTGAGGGATGGACGAGGCTGAATGATGTCAGAACTTGGACACTGCATGGGAACTCATTGCATTTCAATGACAGTGTTGTTCCACCCATGTGTCAGGACACTAACTACTCTTGTCCCTCACCTTACAGGTCATGGTGTGTGTTTGGAGGAGCTTATCTCTCTGAGTGCAAAACGGAAAACTGAATCACTGTGTGGAGAACAAAGTTCGCATTTGACTTGATTAGATCAGGGCTGTTGTGAAATAAGCAGTGTGAGTCTTGCCAGCCATGGTATCACAGCAGAGTTCATAATGACGAGAAAGAGGACTCCTCCTAATGCTAATTATGGGGCATCCAATGAATTGCTGTGACTGTAAATTGAAACATGGAGTCTTTTGAAGTATACAAAAGCCTTTGATTGAAGTATGCAACAGGAAAATGCTCTGTCTCAGATAATGGTATGAAACACAAAAGTCTGCACCTGCTGTGGTTGTAGTGGAAGTACTCAACCGGTCGTGTTGCGTGCACAGGAGGTGTAACCAATGTTTTGGGCCTGGGCCCTTCTTCATGGTAAGAACCTTCAACATTCTTGTACTGTCTTAGATTGTTAAATGGGCTTCAGGTTGATGAGAGGACAAAAGAGGACAAAGATAGATTTAGAAGGCAGATGTTGAGGGCTGTGAGTATGAAGCAGATGGATATACGGCACCATGAGTAAGAACTCCCCACCCCACCTCCCTGTCAGAAGATGTTCCAACTCCATGTGATCCTACAATCCAGTTGCTGGAAGGCTGTTACTTTTTGCTTTGATTCCACACACCTTGATGACACAGGGATGGCCAGACTTGGGCACGGGTAAGGGCGATTGAGGTGGTAAAATTGGAAACATCAATACATTGAGAGTGACAATGGTGCAATAATCTCCTGGCATTCCAACTGCTCGCCATTATTTCAAAGCTTCAGACCTGGAGCTGAGCCACTGGTCGACCCTGAATCACAGGTTCCTTCCACCTCCCTCCTCTCCCCAGAGCCAGCAATCTGTCCCTCTTTGCACAGAACAGTGCACACTGGCACTGGGGAGATGAAGTCACAGCAGCCAGATATCTGGTCAAGCAGAAGTGTGGCTCACTGCATGTCTCCCATGGAGTACAGCAACGTGCTCTCATCAGCAAAGGGAGAGCAGTAACCTGGTCACAGACTATCTCTCTGTCAGGACAGTGCTTGGCCATACGGTGAGGACAGTGCATGGCCCCATGGCGAGGACATTCCGTGTTGAGGACTTGTACATCAGAGACCTGGTGTGGAGGCTATTATATCAGGCGGTGCCCTGCAAAAAGCTTTGGAGTCAGTACACAGATCTCCCAGCTGTCTGCTACTTTTGCGGACAGGAGGAGACTGTGTACCTCATGTACATTGGATGTGTGAGGTTGTAACCCTTCTTTGCCTTTCTGATGAGGCTACTCCTCACATTCTGGTTGCATTTTTGCCCCACCCTCTTTACCTTTAGCCACCCAGTGAGGAAGGGGGCAGGAAGGAAGGGAGACATCCTGATCGCCTTGCTCCTGGGCCTGGCCAAACTGTTCATCCATGGCTCATGGAAGCGAGTGGCTCAGGGCTCCCCCAGCAATGAAGTGCAGGAGATCTTCCAGGGATATGTTTGCGCCCGGGTGTCTTTGGAAAAGGAGCATGTGCTGTCCACAGGAGCCATGGAGGGGCTTTGGGAGCATTGGGTACCGTCGAATGTGTACGTCATCCTTGACAGGGATGGCAATTTTTTAATATAACTATTTTTTGTGGTTTGTGTATAGTAATTGTTTGGTGACTCCAGTATATTTGTGCAATAATGTACATGTGAAATAACATATATTTTTACAAAAAAGAGGACGGAATATAATGGGGATGGATCCCTCCACCTTACCTGCAGGCTGGGGGGGGGAGGGGGTCAGGTGTTATCAGCTGCAATGGCATGTTGAGTAATCCATCATTATGATCGCCAACCACCCCCAACCCCCCCCCCCACTTCCTGCTGCTCAGACTGCTGTGTCCTGAAGTTCCGTCCAGTGGGAAGCAATAACCCTCAGTCCCCCATGGGCAAAACAAAGGCTGTTCCTCATACAGACGGCCCCACAGTACCCAGGGCTGTGTGCATATCCGCTGTCGATGGATGAAAGGGGGATGACCTGGTGCCAGGAACAAACCTCTTGGCTGCAGAGCGGGGTTGTGCCTCAGTGCCCCCTGCCCATGAGGGGAAGGGGTGCCTCCTTCATCCTGGTGATGAACAGTCAGCGTGGGCACCAGAACAAATGTTAGAGAGGGGCATTAGCATGTTAAAGGGAGGTACCATACAAAGCTCATCATCCGCCCCTCCACTATAGGGGCCCAGACCACTGCTTTTATGGTGTCAAGCATCTTTAGCTGCTAGTGGCACAGCTAGGGGGCGGATAGAGAATCACTAATGTGCGTCAAGTTAGGCAATAGCCAGAGGTGGGGTTGGGTTTGGCAAGCGATGGCTGTGACCATATTGGGGGGGCACAGCACCTTGCTTGGAGGGGGAGTGCTCGCGAATGCTTCCTTCAACCCCCCTTGATGTCAACCCTAAAGGCAGTCCCCAGCCATGGGGTACCATGCCCCCTCCCCTACTTTGTAGTTTCCATTCCTTTACCCTGAATGGGGAAGGGGAGGGGAACTGAGTGAGGGCAAGTGAATTGGGGAGAGGTGGTTGGGGCGCAACCATCAACAGCATTTGAAGCGTCAAGGCCTGTGAGCAGGATACGCAGTACGAGTGCGGGCCAGTGGAGCGCAGCTTGTTTCACTTGCATCCTCACAACAAGTGTTATGTCCAGGTTGTACCATCTGAAGTCTTAGAAACATGAAAAAGGCTTGTAAGTTTACAGCATGTCAGGCTACTGGGATGCGCATTGATACAATGTCTCCCACTCCTCATGCACCATTCTCAAGTGTGATGTGGCTCTTAGTGTTAATGCTCTGGCATAAAGTAGTCCCAGGTTTCCTCATTATCTAACATCCCTCCTTCTTAAAAAAAAATTAAAATATTAACATTTTAAAAATTTATTACAACTTAAAAATCATTACTGTTTCTTTATCTGCAATTGCAATTAAGAATGAACTATTTTCTTTACACGTCTGCAGTTCTATATTTTTTTCAGCGGAATCGCACTGGTGGGAGGATGTTGCTTCTCCACCTCTTAGAATGGAGGACCATCACCTTCCCAAGATCGTGTTATATGGCGAGCTCTCCACTGGCCACCGTGACAGAGGTGCACCAAAGAAAAGGTACAAGGACTGCCTAAAGAAATCTCTTGGTGCCTGCCACATTGACCACCGCCAGTGGGCTGATATCGCCTCAAACCATGCATCTTGGCGCCTCACAGTTTGGCGGGCAGCAACCTCCTTTGAAGAAGACCGCAGAGCCCACCTCACTGACAAAAGGCAAAGGAGGAAAAACCCAACACCCAACCAACCAATTTTCCCCTGCAGCCACTGCAACCGTGTCTGCCTGTCCCGCATCGGACTTGTCAGCCACAAACGAGCCTGCAGCTGACGTGGACTTTTACCCCCTCCTTAAATCTTCGTCCGCGAAGCCAAGCCAAAGAAAGAAGACCTTGAGGCAATTGTTTGGTTCTGTGTTTCTCCTGCTGCTGGCTGTGCAGTCGTTGTGGTGTTGTTGGTCGGGGTTTCTTCTCGTGTCCCTCACAAGATGTTGGAATTACAGAAGCTGCTGGTGCATCTGGAGCTTTTCGTGTCCGATCTGGTGTTGGGCGAATGTGGGTCCTGTTCCTGCCAGATTCTGTCTCAATTATGTATGACCTTGGCATTTCAGCTTTCCTAACAACCATTGCTGGACTGCAGGTTTTAATCACTGGATCTTGAACATGCACATGCTGCCCTGTGAAGAGTTCTGGTAATGTTTGTTATAATGTTGACGATTTCCCTCTTGTATGTTCGTCAACTTATTTCCTCTTGGTGACCTGGTGGATAGATTTTGCTTGGCAGGGTTGTTTTGTACTTTCTGCCATTCAGAAATTCTGCTAGGGACTTCATGTCAGGCTTCAGTGACTCTCGACATTTAGTGAGAGTGAGTTTAATTGCCTCTCAGTGAATCCATGGCCCTTGGGGTGATGTGTGATGATGTAGTGATGGTGAACCCATATTCTGCAGCTATTTCTCTGAATTCACGCCATGTGAATTGGGTCCCATTGTCGCATATCACTTGTTTGGGTATGGCCTGTTCTGTGAAGAGCGCTCGTACTGCAGCAGTGATGGTTGGTGCTCTCAGGTCCTTCACTTTCCTGATGAAAGGGAATTTGGAAGAGTAGCAGGACACAATGAGATCCCACTCTTGGTTTTCTGTGAATAGGTCTGCTCCCACAGTGTGCCCTGGCCTGGCGGGTATTTCAGTGGGAATCACCTCTTCCTTTTGTTGTGTATTTCTGGCCTGCTGGACATGTAGCCACCATGTTTTCGATGTCCTTATACATGCTTGACAGTAAACTGCTGACTTTGCTCGAAGTTTGCATTTGTCCAGTCCCATCTGGCCTTGGTGTATTTTCTGGAGAATTTCTTTTTGTATTGTCTCTGGTATTATCAGCTGAGACCCTGCCAGCAGTACACCATTTTCCAGGGATATGTCGTCCCTGATAGACCCATACTGACATAGGCTGTACCTGTTTTATCCTTTCTGGCCATCCCTGTATCAGCTGTTGTGAGAGGAGCTGCAGCTCTTTGTCTTTTGCTGTTTCTTCTTTAATCAGGTTTAATTTGTTACTGGTCACACAGACGAGGTGATGATCTCTGTGTCTTTCATTTCGTATTTTTCATTTGGGGAAAGTCGTGACAAGGCATCGGTGAGCACCATTTCCTTCCCTGGCCTGTACTTCAAAGTAAAGTCGTAACATTGGAGCCGGAGGAGTAGCCTCTGTAGTCTGGCTGGTGCCTTGCTGAGGTCCCTTTTCTGGATGTGCTCCAGCGGGCGATGATCACTCTTTACCACAAACGGTCTCCCATAGAGGAATTGGTGGAATTTTTCACATCCATATATAACTGCCAACAGCTCCCTTTGCTGTTGTCAGGGCTTTTGATGCAAAGGCTCAGTTTTCCTAAATGCACCAATGCTGCCCCAAGGCCTCTGATGGAACCATCTACTTGTAATGTGGCAGCTTTTTTTCTGTCGTAGTAGCTCAGTTCTATTTCTCTGCAGACCACTTCCACATGCTGATGCGATGGTGACCACTGAAACTCCACATCCTCCTTCAGCAACTCTCTGAGGTTGGTTGTGTGGTCTGCCACATGTGGGGTGAAGGACCTCATATATTGGACCAGGCCGAGGAAGCTTCTTAGTTCCTTTATGTCCTTTGGGTGTTCCACTTCAGCAATGGCTGTTACCTTTTGTGGGCTTGGCCTGACCCCTTCAGGTGTGTCCACCATTCTGAAGAACTGGTTCTCCTCTACCTTAATGATGCATTTGTCTGCATTAAGTTTGATGCCAGCCCCTCTTGTTCTCTCCATGGCTTCGTGTAGGTAAAGATCATAGGTTTTCTTGTCTCCGCCAAAAATCTGGACGTTGTCTGTGATGCCAATGGTGCCCTTGCATCCCCTGTATGTCTCATCTATCTTTTGCTGGAAGATGTCTTGGCTCACCTTTAGGCCTAAAGGTAGTCGCAGTAACTTGTACCGGCCGAAAGGAGTATTGAACGTTGTGAGCAGTGTCAATTCTTCATCCAGCTTCACGTTCCATTATCCATTCTTTGCATCTAGTTTGCTAAAGATTTTGGTTCCCACTAGTTCAGAAGTGATGTCATTCAGTGTTGATGTTGGATAATGACCTCTTTTGCCTGCTTGGTTTAAGTCTTTGGGATCCAGACATATCCTCAGGCGGCCATTCGGGTTTTCCTTTATTACAGTGGCGTTCACCCAATCGGATGGCTCGACCACTTTCACTATCACTCATTTTCTTCCATTTCTTTGTTGAAATGTTCCTGTTCTAGCCTTTGTTTCAGCTCTATTGGCACCTTCCATGGAGCATGGATTATTGGTTAAAATTTCCAAAGCACCCGACTGTGTCATCAAAGCATTCAGGGTACATGTCCGTGAGCTCGGCCTTGTTTGTGATCGGAGGGCATTGTTCAGCAGGATGTCGCTATTAATCCTCTTGGACATTTTCTTCTCCCTGATCAGAGATTACAGAGATTAGCTGCAAGTCCCGACAAATATTCAGGCCTGGGATTGCTGGTCCGTCGAAGAATGTGCCTATGAAGCTCCTTCCTTTATGTCTGCCTTTTATTTGGACTTTACCTAGCTGTTTAATCACGGGGCCACCATAGGCTGTGAACGTGACATTTACGAATTCTATTGTGCCTCCTCCAGGTGGAGGAGAACATTCACCATGTTCTTAAAGAATATCTGATGGTACAGTCGTTGCTTTGTGATCAAATGTCCAACTTTATTTTCAAGATGAACATTGTCAGTTTGTTTCTTTTCACTTGGATCGTGGTGTGCAATTCACCTTTTCCTCCCTTCCCTTTTTTGGATGTCTCATGGAGGAGTATTGTTTCAATATCGAGTGTCAGTGTATCGGAATCACTGCTGTTGCTTCCCTCGACGTGATGTACTTTCCTTCAGTATTCTAGTTTTCTCTCTCTTTTTGTACCAGACCCAGTGATTGACCTTCCCACGGGTCCTGCACTTCGAACCATATGTGGGGCATTCCTTGCCGTCAAAGGGGTGTAGTCTGCTGCACCTCCTACAATTCTCAGAAGCCTGCGGCTTTCTCTGTGTGCGCTTTTTGTCATCGTCCCTTCTATCTCTGTGCTGTGTGTTGGTCTGCACAGAGAGGGATTGCATTTGCCTCCGAATGCCCTCAAAGGCCTTTGCTGAGTCTGTGGCACCTACTGGTTTCAAGTTGTCCATGAGAGCTTTCTGCATTTCGGGATGAGCGCTTCCCCAGATTAGTTGGTCAACTATTCTCTCCTCTATATCTTGGAACTTGCATTTCACAGCAATATTCCTTAGGCTTGTGAGGAAATTATCTACCAACACGTCAGGCTCTTGTTTTAATCCCTTGAACTCGTATCGCTTTATTCTATGGTTGGATTGCGGTTCCAGATGAGATAACCCTTTCTGGGTTATTTTCTTCCTCTTCGACCAGCTTCCAGCTATTAAACACATCTAGTCCTCACTCCCCTGTCCAAAGAAGGATGTAATTAACCTTTTCCTCTGGTGTAGCTCCCTTGAGGAAACTTTTGAATGCCAGGTTCTGCTTGAACTTTTTGAAAGCCTCTACGATGTCACCAGCTTCCCCGTCCATTACTGGGTGCAATGTTGCTACTGCCACTTTCTTCTCCAGAACTGGTAATCAGATCATGGGGCTTTTTCTTTGTCTCCTTCTCTCCGTGTTTGTTTCAATTTTTTTTCAATATGGTGTGGGTTTCGATCGATCCCACCGCTGCCACCATGTTTTTCTTTATATTGATCCATTTCATCCTTAAAGTCAAAAAATCTCTTCAATTTTTAAAAAATTATCTTGAACCTTATCCACAGCTCACAAACATTTATTCACATCCATTTTGATAGTAGACATTTCTCCCCTTACTTCAGACATTGCACCCTTCATTTCAGTAAATCCCTGATTCATTTGCATTGCCAAATTCCCTATTTGTTTGACTATGTCATTTAAAAGAAGCAGAGTCCGATTGAAGCATGAAGATCTTTTTAACTTTGGGCCTACCCTCAGTCAGGCTTCCAGTTTCCTCCAACAATTGCTCCTCTTCTTCCTCCTCTGTTGGGAAGGCAATCGGGGCCATCTGACTGTGGACAGACACCCCCCCCCCCCCCCCCCAATCCAGCCAAGAATCACGAGGTTGGTGGAGGTCGGGTCCCCCCTGCAGCCTGGGCCCGTACAAGCAATGTGTGCATGTGCAAAGCATCTTGATCTGGAGAAGGTCGTTGTCCATCGCTGCCGCCATCTTGCGCAGTTGGATGCAAGGTTGGCGCCGGCGTGGAGTAGGTCTTACCTATGGACGTTCGCTGGGGCCGGGGTGGAGCTGAACACATTCTGTAAGGTATGCCAAGTTTCTTCTGTACTTCCCAACTGTTTGACTGCTGTTTTTTCCCCCATCTGTGCTTTAATTTTCCTCGTGGCAGTAAGGTAAGGATCTTCACCAATACTTTAAATACTTGTAGAAATTTTTCAAAAGTTGTAAATCGGGTTTCAAGTAGTTCTGCCAGGGGGAGGTGTTTTCCCACATCTTCTTCCTACATCATCACGCCACCTCCCCCCCCACCCCCCCCCCCCTCCATATTGTGCCTGGGTGGTACCATCGGAGGTCTTAAAAAAACACTAGAAAGGCTTGTACGTTTAACAGCACATTCATTACCTGTTTTGCGGAAACTGCCAAAATGTTTGGCCTAGAAGTCAGCCTGAAGAAAACAGAGGTCCTCCATCAGCCAGCTCCCCACCATGACTACCAGCCCCCCCACATCTCCATCGAGCACACAAAACTCAAAACGGTCAACCAGTTTACCTATCTCGGCTGCACCATTTCATCAGATGCAAGGATCGACAACGAGATAAACAACATACTCCCCAAGGCAAATAGCGCCTTTGGAAGACTACACAAAAGAGTCTGGAAAAACAACCAACTGAAAAACCTCACAAAGATAAGCGTATACAGAGCCGTTGTCATACCCACACTCCTGTTAGGCTCCGAATCATGGGTCCTCTACCGGCATCACCTACGGCTCCTAGAACGCTTCCACCAGCGTTGTCTCCACTCCATCCTCAACATTCATTGGAGCACCTTCATCCCTAACGTCGAAGTACTCGAGATGGCAGAGGCCGACAGCATCGAGTCCATGCTGCTGAAGATCCAGCTGCGCTGGGTGGGTCATGGCTCCAGAATGGAGGACCATCGCCTTCCCAAGATCGTGTTATATAGCGAGCTCTCCACTGGCCACCATGACAGAGGTGCACCATAGAAGAGGTAGAAGGACTGCCTAAAGAAATCTCTTGGTGCCTGCCACATTGGGCTGATATCGCCTCAAACCATGCATTTTTGCGCCTCATAGTTCGGCGGGCAGCAACCTCCTTTGAAGAAGACCACAGAGCCCACCTCACTGACAAAAGACAAAGGAGGAAAAACCCAACACCCAACCCCAACCAACCAATTTTCCCCTGCAACCGCTGCAACCGTGTCTGCCTGTCCCGCATCGGACTTGTCAGCCACAAACGAGCCTGCAGCTGACGTGGACATTTACCCCCTCCATAAATCTTCGTCCGCGAAGCCAAGCCAAAGATTACTCACATCCAGCTACTGGGTCATGTATTGATACAATGTCTCTCACTGCACATGGACCACTCTCAAGTGTGATGTGGCTCTTACAGTGTTCGTGTTGTTGCTCTAGCATAAAATAGTCCCAGGTTTCCTCAATATATAACAACAGGCAGGGCCGGATTAAGCAAGAGGAGCAAATGCTCCGGCCTCATAATTTCAAGGCCCCTGAGTTTATGTTCCAGGAATTATGAGAAATGTTTTTGTTTTGACCTTTGTGCAGCATCTCTGATCAACTGTGTTAAGGTGGTAAATGAAGGTGAGCGATTTGAGCCAATTATCACCTTGAATCAGGGTTAACACAGACGGTGGGTACGTGGCATCCCAGCCACTGCCGGCCTGCACAGTAAGCCACTGAGAGTTGCCCCCCACCCCAATCCAGGTCCCAATGTGCAGCAGCGCTCGGCGTCGGCTCAACGCGGGAGCAATGGTCATCTTCCTTACCTACAATCCCCCACGCAGCCGGACCACTCTGCCAGCGCCAGGGAGACACAGAGTGGTTCCCTGTGCGTGGAGGATCATGGGTAAGGGAGACGGCATTGCTCCAGTGTTGAGCTGACACCGTGAGTAAGTTTAGTTTTAACGGGGGGGGAGGGGGGCAATTCCAGTGTTTGTCCGATGCACTGTGTCCCCTGGAGACGCCACTGGAAATCACAGGAAAACAAGCTAATTTTTGCGAATTAAAACTATTTCAACTTAGAGCAGCATCTCTGGCAAGGAGGGGAGGAGAGGAGGAGAGGGGGGAGGAGGAGAGAGGGGAGGAGGAGAGAGGGGGGAGGAGAGAGAGGGGGAGGAGGAGAGAGGGGGAGGAGGAGAGAGGGGGAGAGGAGAGAGGGGGAGGAGGAGAGAGGGGGAGGAGGAGAGAGGGGGAGGAGGAGAGAGGGGGAGGAGGAGAGAGGGGGAGGAGGAGAGAGGGGGAGGAGGAGAGAGGGGGAGGAGGAGAGAGGGGGAGGAGGAGAGGATGTGGGAGGGAGGAGAGAGGGGAGAGGAGAGAGGGGGAGGGAGGAGAGAGGGGGGAGGAGGATGAGAGGGGGAGGAGGAGAGAGGGGGAGGAGGAGGAGAGAGGGGGGAGAGAGGAGAGAGGGGGAGGGAGGAGAGAGGGGGAGGAGGAGAGAGGGGGAGGAGGAGAGAGGGGGAGGAGGAGAGAGGGGGAGGAGGATAGAGAGGGGAGGAGGAGAGAGGGGGGAGGAGGAGAGAGGGGGAGGAGGAGAGGGGAGGGGGGAGGAGGGAAGGAGGAGGAGGAGAGGGGTGGAGGAGTAGGGGGAGGAGGAGAGAGGGGGAGGGAGGAGGAGAGAGGGGGAGGAGGAGAGAGGGGAGGAGGAGAGAGGGGGAGGAGGAGAGAGGGGGAGGAGGAGAGAGGGGAGAGGAGAGAGGGGGAGGAGGAGAGAGGTGGGAGGAGGAGAGAGGGGAGGAGGGGGAGGAGGAGAGAGGGGGAGGAGGAGAGAGGTGGGAGGAGGAGAGAGGGGGAGGGAGGAGAGAGAGGGGGAGGAGGAGAGAGGGGGAGGAGAGAGAGGGGGAGAGGAGAGAGGGGAGGAGAGAGAGGGGGAGGAGGAGAGAGGGGGAGGAGGAGGAGAGGAGGAGAGGGAGGTGGGGAGGGGGATGGGAAGAGAGGTGGGAAAGGAAAAGGAGTTGAGGGGAGGGTTCCGCACTTCCCACCATTGCGCATGCTCCAGCCGGCCCTTTTTCCCCTCCACCACGCATGAACCAGGGGCCCAATTGCGGGCCCCTTTAAAGTCAAAGCTGCTTGCCCTGCAGTTGGTTAAAAGGTGCCCTGAAACCGTGGGGGTCCCCAAGCAAAACGAGACCCTGTCCCATCCCCGGAATATGGCGAGTGCGCAGAGACACAGCCTACAGCGTGTCGATGTACTCAAAAGTGGGAAGGCTTTTGTCTGTGTAGAGCTCGTCGAAAGAACCAAAGACTTGTTGATCCAAACCAAGGCTTTTATTAGCAAAAGACAGGACCTCCTCACAGGTGGCCAACCAGTCCGGAATGATCAGACCTGGCTAGGGACACAAACACTTTAAGGCCCAGACAGTAGGCGTGGCTTAGCTTCAGCCAATCGCTGTAAGCACAATCATTACACTCTGATACTGTAACTATATACATTGGTGATAGGTATGTACTATCACAGTTTGTGACGTCTTGCCTTTTGAAGAGTCTTACCTTCAGGGTTATTGGTGTCCCCAGACCCGATCGTGAAGCAACCGACTGGGAACCTTCCAATTGGGTGGCTTTAACAGCGACTTCTCTGCCTTTTGTTAACCCCCCACTTCTCCCAGTCACCTTTCCCACAGAGCCAAAATCAGTTCTCATTTCTCCTTTTTGGCCTGGAACCCCCCCACCACCTCCTTGTCTTTATTCGGAGCTTTCCTGTTCTCTGCTTATTCCGTGAATGAGGGCTCAGGTAACGTCGCTTTGCCTCCTACTAAATCTGCCACACCGGCTGACTTCCCCCAGCATTTCTGTGTGTTTTTCTCATAAATGAAGCAAATAAGTTATTCAGAAAACAATATCAGACCCTCCCTCTTTCCCTGGCCCCAGACAATGGATAGATTCGCCTACGCCCTGCAGACCAAGGATAGACCCGCCCCCGCGACCCCAGTCCACGGTCAGACCGCCCACGGTCAGACCCGCCCCCGCGACCCCAGTCCACGGTCAGACCGCCCACGGTCAGACCCGCCCCCGCGACCCCAGTCCACGGTCAGACCCGCCCCCGCGACCCCAGTCCACGGTCAGACCCGCCCCCGCGACCCCAGTCCACGGTCAGACCCGCCCCCGCGACCCCAGTCCACGGTCAGACCCGCCCCCGCCACCCCAGTCCACGGTCAGACCCGCCCCCGCCACCCCAGTCCACGGTCAGACCCGCCCCCGCCACCCCAGTCCACGGTCAGACCCGCCCCAGCCACCCCAGTCCACGGTCAGACCCGCCCCCGCGCCCAGCCACCCCAGTCCACGGTCAGACCCGCCCCCGCGCCCAGCCACCCCAGTCCACGGTCAGACCCGCCCCCGCCACCCCAGTCCACGGTCAGACCCGCCCCAGCCACCCCAGTCCACGGTCAGACCCGCCCCCGCGCCCCGCCACCCCAGTCCACGGTCAGACCCGCCCCCGCCACCCCAGTCCACGGTCAGACCCGCCCCCGCCACCCCAGTCCACGGTCAGACCCGCCCCCGCCACCCCAGTCCACGGTCAGACCCGCCCCCGCCACCCCAGTCCACGGTCAGACCCACTCCCCGCCACCCCAGTCCACGGTCAGACCCACTCCCCGCCACCCCAGTCCACGGTGAGACCCACCCCCCGCCACCCCAGTCCACGGTGAGACCCACCCCCCGCCACCCCAGTCCACGGTGAGACCCACCCCCCGCCACCCCAGTCCACGGTGAGACCCACTCCCCGCCACCCCAGTCCACGGTGAGACCCACTCCCCGCCACCCCAGTCCACGGTGAGACCCACTCCCCGCCACCCCAGTCCACGGTGAGACCCACTCCCCGCCACCCCAGTCCACGGTGAGACCCGCCCCCGCCACCCCAGTCCACGGTCAGACCCGCCCCCGCCACCCCAGTCCACGGTCAGACCCGCCCCCGCCACCCCAGTCCACGGTCAGACCCGCCCCCGCCACCCCAGTCCACGGTCAGACCCGCCCCCGCCACCCCAGTCCACGGTGAGACCCGCCCCCGCCACCCCAGTCCACGGTGAGACCCAACCCCGCCACCCCAGTCCACGGTGAGACCCACTCCCCGCCACCCCAGTCCACGGTGAGACCCGCCCCCGCCACCCCAGTCCACGGTGAGACCCGCCCCCGCCACCCCAGTCCACGGTGAGACCCGCCCCCGCCACCCCAGTCCACGGTGAGACCCGCCCCCGCCACCCCAGTCCACGGTGAGACCCGCCCCCGCCACCCCAGTCCACGGTGAGACCCACCCCCGCCACCCCAGTCCACGGTGAGACCCACTCCCCGCCATCCCAGTCCACGGTGAGACCCACCCCCGCCACCCCAGTCCACGGTGAGACCCACCCCCGCCACCCCAGTCCACGGTGAGACCCACCCCCGCCACCCCAGTCCACGGTGAGACCCACCCCCGCCACCCCAGTCCACGGTGAGACCCACCCTCGCGACCTTCAGACCACGAACTTTGCAGAAAAGGAGCTAATCGATTTCAACGATACCCAACTAATTGGTGCCGCGCCATGGAAGAGCGTCGTGTGGGCGGCTCCCGGGGAAGGGGTTCGGGTGCAAATCCTCCCGCACTCACCCTCCCTTCCTCCCCACCCAAACTCCACCGACACTGCTCGCTGATCTGGGGACCATGCAGCTCCCGGCCCTGCCCGGGCTCCCGCTGCTGGGCTGCGACAGCTTCATGGTGCTGGCCGTCTTCTGCACCGTCTTTGCCCTGGTCTTTGACTTGATGAAGAGACGGAAGTCGGAGAACTACCCTCCCGGGCCCCGGGGGTTTCCTTTCGTCGGGAACCTCCTCCATGTGGATCTGAGAAACCCCCACCTCTCCTTCGGAAAGGTAAAGGCAGCGAGGGTGAGAGAGACTGGGAGGGAGGCAGCCCACTCTTGTCCAACTTCCACCCTGCTGAGTGCCCTTTAACAACTGAACGCCCACCTGTGAGTGGTGACGCGCGCAGAAGTGCTGGGAGAAGTCAGCAGGTCACTGAAAGGTCTGGGTCGAGTGGAGGCGCAGAGGATGTTAGGGGATTATGGTAGGGGAGGCTGAGCCTACTAATACAGAAATGTTCCTTGAGAACATAAGAAACAGGAGCAGAAGTCGGCCATCCGGCTCGTCAAGCCTGCACTGCCATTTTTCTTCATCTCAGTCTTAAATTTACTGTTACAGATTATGTGGTATTTTATATTGTATAGGTTTTAAAGGAGATAAATTGGGGCAGCTTTTTTTTAGTGTAGGTCACATACAAACACTTTAAAAAAGATCTCATTTAAAATACTGGAGCTCTGCTCCAGCCAGACAGGCCTGGCTCTGAGTGCCTTTGCAAAAACTTTGGGGAGTGGCCAAGGGACTTCACTAATGGATTGTTGTTTTGAAAAACAACAGATGAAAGAACTCAGAGGGTTAGGTTAGGAACCTTGGGCTGTCTGAGTGCAGGTTGCTGTTCTTAGAGGGCCATGTGTTTTTGCAAGCAGAAAGAGTCAAACAGGTTGTTTCTATATATATATATATATATCCCGGAGTTTGTGCTGAAGATGGCTGCATGCACGACGGAAGGCTTGTTTCTTCTCTGGACAGGACGGCTTTGTAAGGTGAACCTGGTGGGCAGCTCGCTTCTTTGCCAGCAGCTCCTGGATTTCCTGGCTGTTTTCGTCGAACCGGTCCTTGTTTTTCCTGGAGGAGAAGCCCAGTACCTCTTCAGTGGATTGCAGTATGGTAGTCTTCAACTGATCCCAGAGGGTTTCAGGGGACGGGTCCGTGAGGCGGATTGCATCGTCGAGCTTTGCTTTGAGGTTTGCCTGGAAGTTTCCTCTCGCTTCGTCTGACTGCAGGTTTCCAACATTGAACCTCTTTCTGGGGGCTTTACTGTTCCTGGGCTTTGGCTTGAAGTGAAGGTTGAGCTTGCAGTGAACCAGCCGGTGGTCAGTGTGGCATTCCGCGCTGGGCATGACCCTGGTGTGGAGCACATCTCGTTTGTCACTTTCTCGCACCAGGATGTAGTCCAGGAGGTGCCAGTGTTTGGATCGGGGATGCATCCAGGTGGTCTTAAGGCTGTCCCTCTGCTGAAAAAGGGTGTTTGTAATGACAAGCCGCTGTTCTGCGCAGAGCTCCAACAGGAGGCGCCCGTTGTCGTTGCACTTGCCGACGCCATGCTTGCCCAGGATTCCTGGCCAGGTTTCTGAGTCTTTGCCGACGCGAGCGTTGAAGTCGCCAAGGATGACAACCTTGTCGGCTGTAGGGGTGCGTTGGATGAGGTTGCGCAGGTCAGTGTAGAACTTGACCTTTTCTGCTGGTTCCGCCTGGAGGGTTGGAGCATAGACACTGATGAGGGTGATGCAACGCTTGTTTTGAAGGGGGAGTCACATGGACATGATTCGGTCTGAGTGGCCTGTCGGAAGGTTTTCGAGTTTGGAGGCAATGAAGTTCTTGACCATGAAGCCTACACCAGATAGGCGTCGTTCATCCGTAGGCTTGCCAGACCAGTAGAGTGTGTAGCCCGCGCCGCGTTCTTGGAGGCTGCCTACATCTGCCAGGCGGACTTCACTGAGAGCGGCTATGTCGATGTCAAGTCTGAGGAGTTCATGTGCAATGAGGGCAGACCGACGTGTGTGTGTGTGTGTGTGTGTGTGTGTGTGTGTGTGTGTGTGTGTGAATGAGGGAGAGAGAGAGAGAATTCAGTTCTGCAGTTTCTACAGTTCCACAGCAGCAGCTTGTGGGAAAAACCCCATTTTGAAGACAGGTTGTGAGTTAGTTCAGCCTGGTGAAAGCCCTTGTGGTCCATGCAAGAGGAGAGGACTGGCTGCCTATTCTTTCATTTGAAATAAGGGGAACACAAAGGAACTCTGTGGTGACCTGAAAGAAAGGGGTTATCATCTGGAGAACCCTGATGGGGCAGGTTTCTTTGGCAAGACCACTGACGTGGCTGATTAGAAGGAATCAGTTTGTTTCCAGCGAACAACAAATATCTCTCTGAAAACAGACAAGAATCTTCCTGAGTAATAATCATTTACTTTTCAAGCACCAAAGCCTGGTGAAATTCATAAATGTTAAATTCTGTGCACAGTATAAGAATTGCCTGCAACCAGTGAACTTGGAGGAGTGAGAAGTGAGATTGGATTGTGAATTAAAGAACTTTTCTGAACTTACATATACATTACAAACACGTGTGCTTAGAATTAGAAGGGGGTTATATTAATTTAATAGTACTAAATTAAAATTTTATCCTGTTTTCATGTTTAAAGATAATTAAAAGCAACGTTTGCTGCTGGGTTTTGGGATCCTCTGGGCTCGTAACATTACTCCCCTGAATCTTGAGGCTGTGTCCCCTAGTTCTGGTCTCATCTACCTGTGAAAGCCTCTATCTTATCTATCCCTTTCATCTATAAGATGAGGAGGAATTTCTTTATCCAGTGTGTAATCTGTGGAAATTGTTGCTGTGGACGTTTGTGGAGGACGTCATTGGGTGTATTTAAGACAGATTCTTGATCAAGAAGGGAATCCCGTGTTACTGAAAAGGCATGAGAATGTGTTTGAAAAGCAGAGTAAATCAACCATGACGGAATGGCAGGGTTGACTGAATGGGCTGAATGGCCTCATTCCACTCTATATCATCTGGTCAATATTTCAGGCCTATGTGTAAATCTCTAATTCTGAGCCTAACCCATATCACAAGAAAATAGGCAAGCCAATCAGCTTGCTGATGTTTAACTGCTGTCAAGTACAAAGTCTGAGGTCAATGCAATAATACATATTTTTATTCTGTGATACTAAATATTTTATTGTTTAACTGCATCTATTTCTCAACCTCTTATTTTCAGAATAGCCTTAAAGTCTCTATTTGCACAACAACCCTCTGTCTCCATTCCTTCAAAGAGCAGCTCCCACTTCCTCGATCAATTCACAGCTTCTCTCTCCTGCACACCTATGGCCTCTTGCCTGTGATTCAGGCATCTGCCTGCATAATGCTCATACTTTGTTGAAGGCCACATAGCCCCTTTTCAATTGGCACTGTCCCAGGAATTAACATGGACAGGGTCCAGTGGGAAAAGAAAACAATTGACAAGCCGGCATCAAGTCATGCCAGGGACTGACGGCTTCTACCCTCAGGGCTTCCTATCCTGGCCAATTAACTGGGATGCCATTGGAAAAGGGGCTCTCTTACTCATATCCCCGGCCTCAGCTGACGCCGACATGCTGATTAAACCGGTGGAAAAAGGACAGCAGAGGTCACCCATTTTATTATTGAAGGTCAACTCTCCAATCCCAGGGCATGAGTTGTGTTCAGTGGAAAAGCAGTCAGTGTCCCAGTTAAAGGTGGCCCAGTGGAAACAGCACAAACTGCTTCCTATCCCGGTACACTGCACGTCCAATTAACTGGGATCCCAGTGGAAAGAAGATAGATGAAATACTGTGATTGAGGTAAAAATATATTATTGAGGATTTGGGCCTGAGCTCTTCTATCTGTCTAATTGCCTCCTCTGGACGCGGTGGGACCGGCTGAGTTTCTCCAGCTCTGCTGTGTATTTATTACGGTACAATCACAGCATAATTGTGGTGACAGAGTGAGAGGTGTACTTGCTCAAAGGGACCTTGGGTGTCCTTGAATACAAATGACATGCTGTGGCATCAAGTGATTAGAAAATAAGAGTTGGTTAACCTTTATTGTGATAATATTTAACTAGCTATGGTATATTGTTCACAAGTCTCAAAAGTGAAGGAAAGATTTTTTTCTGGTGATTGAAGCAATGGAATTCACTAGATTGATTAGGGGTTAGCTGGTTTGCTTTTTTTTGTCATGAAGTTAAGCAGACTGGGTCTACGTTCTGATTCAGGTGATCTCATTGAAACATAGAATAATTTTGGGGCATAGCAGGGTAAATGTGGGACTGCTAATATCCCCCACCCAGGGTATATACATTTAATTATTTGGGACAGAGAACTGAAGAAATCTCTTCACCAAAAGAATGGGGAGACTTAGTAATTCTTTACCCAAGTGGCCAAAGGTTGTGAGTATATTCAAGGCAGACTGACAGAATTCTGGACAGAAGGAAATTGAAGAATACGGGTTAGTGGAGGAGAGTGGGACTGAATGGAGCAGCATCATGAGGAGTTGACCTGCTCCTGCACAGTGTCTTAATTCCATTCCTATATTTCTTCTTTATGCCCCATGCTCTGTGATAGGTTTCCCTTCATTAGAGAATCACTGCCCTATTCCAAACTCCCAAATCTACACAGGCAATCGTCTGCAGTTCCGTGAACGTCTCACTGTTAGAGGCAGTGTCATTTCTGCTAAGATATTAGCCCAAAATCCACATTCTCAACCTTTTTTTTAACATCACCTGAAGCCTTGAAAGTGGCTGGGAGACAGGCGTCTGGAAGGAGATTAGGGCATGGATAGCGTCGCGGTTAGTGCAACACAACTACACCAGTGATCCGGGTGCAAATCTGCTTCCTGTAAAGAGTTTATTTGTTCTCCCCATGTCTGTGTGGATTTTTTCTGGGTGCCCTGGTTTCCACCTCATATTGAAAAACTGACGGAGTTTGCAGCTTATTTGATATATTTGGGTGCCACGTGCCCGTGGCCTGTTTCTATGCTGTATAATTAAAGTTAAATTTAAAATTAAACCAAATGATTCGTTTCTGGCTGAACAATTTTGCAAGTACCTTAGTCTTGATGTCCCTGCAACAGTCTCATATTGGATGGGTAGCCTTGCCCACATTCCAGGGGGTTGTTGACCAGCAGACAACAAACCATCAAGACGCCATAGAGTGGCTGTTAATGTGTCCTCTTTTCCGTTTGCATGCACCACATGTTTGATGGGTCATCAGGGCTGTGAATCTTTAATAACAGCTGGGCTGAGCATGGGGTGACGGCGGGGCCGGGCACGGGGTGACAGTGAGGCCAGGTTTCTGCCAGTGATCAGTATTTTTTTTGTTGTTCTCCCTTCAAGTTTTTATTCACTGACTCACTCACTACGTCGTATCTGCTGCCACTGTAGCCTCATCCACCTCCGGATACAGAGGACATGGGTAATTAGACTGCTGCCTTGGTTCAAGCAGGGGTGAGCATCTGTGTACACTCACTCCATGGAGGATGGTGACCAGATACAAGCAGAATCCAGCCAAGCTGAGGGTGGGGAGGGGGATTGGAGGATCAGCAGCCCACCGACTGGGATAGGAACTTCACGGACCCATCGTCTCAATGCAGCCTGGTCCTCAGTACCAGCATTTCACAATACTTGGAATTCAGTGTTGCTGCACAGCTGAGTAGCTGCCCACCCACAGCTGGAGAAGTTGCATCAGACGCCATTATTTAAAGGAATGGGATTCAAAAAGTATGAAAAGGGTAGAGGGTCTTTTTGAGAAAGGAAATTTTCTTTCTTTTATTCAATTGCAAGAAAAATTTTATATTTCAATGAATTCAATATTTGCTTATTATGAAATGCAAGCTTTTTTGAAAGATAAGTTAGGAAAAGAAATTAAACTCTCTAATTTTCTAGGAAGAAAAAGTTAAAGGTAATTAATTTGACATTCAGAATATAAAGGAACAGATGAAGAAAATGCGAGTAGAAGTGGCCACAATAAACGATCAGTTAACTCAAAAAATTGACATTCTAGAAAATTTTACTAGAAATAAAAACAAAAATTAATTACAGTATCTTTGAAAAAAGGATTTATTTCAGAAATGTAGTTTGTTGCAAGAGAAGATGAAGAAACTTGGTGTTTTTAGAATAAAAAGTAAACGGGAGAAAGATTTACAACTGACTATATTGGAGGAGGATTGGTTAAAGATATGTGAAAATGCAGAAACGAAGTTGATTAATGTAAGATATAAATTAGTTAATTATAATTTTGTACATCAGTTATAGTTGACGCCGGAGAAGTTGAAAAGATATGGTTTTAGAGACTCAGATTTATGTTTCTGGTGTGGAGGACAAAAAGGGACTTTTTTTACACTCAGTTTGGTTATGTGAAAAGGTGCAAAATTTTTGGTTAAAAGTTAGACAATTTTTAGAACATTTGTATAATATTCAATTATTGTTTGACCCTTTGTTATTTTTATTAGGGTTTATGATGGATTTAAGGGATTTGAAATTGGATAAATTTCACATTGCCTTTATTCGTTTAACTTCAGTTGTTGCGAGAAAATGTCTTGCAGTAACATGGAAAGATGATGTAGATTAGTATGTTGAGGTGGCATAATGATTTAAAATCTTGTATTCATTTAGAAAAAATAACGTAGATTACATGATTATTCTTTTTTATTAAAATGTGGGAAACATTTAAAATATATGGGTCTTGGTATATGTTAATTATGTTATTTTGATTATTTTTAAAATTAATACCTATATATGTTGTATTAGGATATTTTAATCTTTGTATAGGCTCAAACAGTTTGTAGAAATAAGGATACTTTGGGTTTTTTTGTTCAGGGGGCTGGGAGAGTTATATTGAGGGATTAATGTATTAATTAAGATTATCTATTTTAGTAATATATTTTTGCAATAATGGGGTTTATACTTTGTTATCTTTTTAAATATTATAAATAAAGTTTTTTTTTAAAAAGGCATAGATGCTGTGAGCCCAACTCCCAGGACACCAGTTGCCAACAGGAGTAGGTCCACCAACGCTGCGGGTCTGACAATTCGCGACGGCGCTGTCCTTGTTCAATGGTGTAACTTGGTGGGGTCGGATTGTGAGTGGCAGTATTGGCCGGCTGTTTCATTTCTATTTCACCCCCCCCCCACCCCCACTACAAGCTGTGGAAGAAGCACGGTGACGTGGTGAGTTTGGAGTTCGGATGGACAAACGTGGTGGTTCTCAGTGGCTACAACACCCTGAAAGAGGCGCTGGTGAAGAAGTCGGAAGATTTTGCGGACCGGCCGGATTTACCAATATATCGTTACTTGCTTAAGAACTTTGGAAGCGGTGAGTATGAACTCAATGCTCCCAGAACCCACCCCCTGGCCCAGTAGGGAGAGTGATCTGTTCTCACACCTCAGATGAGCGGTGATCCCACTTCATCCTTGTGAAATTCCCAGGAATTCAGGACCTCCCGTGCTATTCACACCACGGGCCAAATTCCCGGGAATTTTCCCATCCCGCTAATTTAGGGGGAGTCAAACCCCCAACCGATGACACATTATGCACTCACAGGAGAAAGAGTACGTTTATTCCCCCACTCCTTCCTTCACCGCCTCTCCCTCACACCTCCCCGCCCAAACACCCTCCCCCCCCACACTTCCGGACCTTGAGACGGCCTGGGATGAATGGCTGACTGCTTTTCTCATAATTCCTCAAGCAGACGACGACGGCCATTCATCCCGCATTATGCTGCTGTCGCATAGGGCTGAAGTGATGCGCTGCTTCAGGAGGAAGGTATCTTTTCATTTAAAGCGCTGATGTCCTGATTGTCCATTTAGCTCCACACCACAGGGAGAGGGTGGTCCGGGAAAATTCCCCAGGAACTGCAGACCCATTTAAACTACCCAGGCCTGACTGTTCACACCACAGGGAGAGGGTGGTCTGGGAAAATTCCCCGGGGCTACAGACCAATTTTAAACTACCTGGGTCCAACCGTTCATACCGCAGTGAGAGGTTGGTTCAGGAAAATTCCCCGGGGCCCCGGTCCTGTATAAACGACCCGGGTCTGACCGTTTCACACTGCAGGGAGAGGGGGCCTGGGAAAATTATCCAGGGCCGCAGACCTGTTTAAACTACCCAGGTCCGACTGTTCACACCGCAGGGAGAGGGTGGTCTAGGAAAATTCCCCAGGGCCACGGACTCATTTAAACTACCCGGGTCTGACTGTTCACACACCAGGGAGAGGGTGATCCAGAAAAATTCCCTGGGGCCGTGGATCCGTTTAAACTACCCGGGTCTGACTGTGCACACTGCAGGGAGAGGGTGGTCCGGGAAAACTCCCCGGGGCTGCAGACCCGTTTAAACAACCTGGGCCATCATCACTTATCCACTGTTACAAGATCAAACCAGCAACTACAAAGAAGGCATATCACACAGGGGTAAAGATGAACAATTGCTTTATTAACAAAAAATCACCTTCAAACTTCAATTCAAAATCCCCCCTTTTATAACAATGCCCACTGGTTGCTATGCAAATTTCTATAACAATGTAAAACTAATAAATTCCCCAGCCTAAATATAACAGTAAATATTATTTAAAGTCTAAGTTATATTTCCAACCAGCCTACAGAAAAACTTAGACACAAAACACACAAGACTCACAAAACTTCGATCTCAATTCGAAGCAAAGATCATAAACAAAATTCAGTTTGTTTGGTAAACTGAAGCCAAAAGATGTTTGAGGGAGAGAAAGATCACAAAATTTGAAGTTGTCTTCTTGTGTTGCTTGCAGAGAGAGGAACAATGGTTTGGTCCGGATCCTTCTGGCTACCTTCGGAATGTTCATCCCCTTTAAAATGTCCAACATTTTAAACTGCCTCCCAGACAATGACTCTGCTTGGACCTCCTTCCACTTCACAGCCACACCCAGTGGTGGTTTGTCTTCCAAGTCCAGAAATTTCTAGATCATCTTCTGCACATGTCCAGTCTGTCTCTCACTCTCTCTGCAGTCCACCTTCACCTTGGCTCTCTAAGACAAACTGTCACTTTCCAACACAAAACCACACAACACATAGGCCAATAGACAACACAGAACTCTGTAACACTTCCCCTGCTTAAAAAAAATTGGTCCACAAGAACAATTTTTTTAACAATTAATGGAAGTATTACATAAATAAAATAAACACTCAATTTTTTTTTTACAGTATGTGATTAGATTCATATCTACCCAGATTAACATCTTGACAAACAATCTGCTATTATGTTATCCATCCCCTTCATGTGTGTAATAATTAAATCGTACTCTTGTAACGTTAAGCTCCAGTTCAATTACCATCTGTTCTTATTTTTCATTTTAGACAGAAAAACTAATGGATTATGATCAGTATATATTATTAACAGTTTTTGAGCAGTACAAATATACACATCAAAATGTTGCAACACTAAAACAAGCACCAATAACTCCTCAATGATTGAATAATTTCATTGATAGTCATTAAACTTTTTCAAGAAGTAAGAAATAGGATGTTCTACTCCATCACCATCCTTCTTACAGCACCAATCGCTTCGTCACTGGTGTCCACAGTTAAAGAGAATGGCTTTTCAAAGTTAGGGGACACAAGTACAGGCTGATGGCATAAAATAGCCTTTAACTTCAGAAACGCTTCCTGGCATGCATCTGACCAGATAAATTTTTCTTTCTTTCCAAGTAGTTTTGTTAATGGAAGTGCAATTTCTGCAAAGTTTTTATAAATCTACGATAGTAGCCTCCGAAGAGCTTTCTTATTATCGGGGATAGGAAACACAGTGATAGCCAATATTTTTGCTCCTACCTGTTCCTGTCCTACCACATAACCCAGATAAATTCCAGTGGCATGTCCAAACTCAATCTTGTGCAAATTCACTGTGAGGTGTGCTTCCGCCAGTCTCTGAAATAACTGCTCTAATTCTAGCATGTGTTCTTCCTGTGTATCCGTACTAATTACTAAATCATCAATATAGGCTCCTGTGTGCTCTAAACCCTGAATTAATCATTCTCTGAAATGTGCCAAGTGCACATTCCGAAAGGCATAACATTATACTCATACAATCCCAAAGGTGTAACAAATGCAGAAATCTCCCTGCCTTTCTCTGTCAAAGGAACACACCAGTATCCTTAATAGAAGTATGACATAAATAATATTTACATAATATTACATAATAATAGTCAGAAATTTAGCCTTCACCGCCTTATCTTTACAATAATCTTTTCTGGGAATAGGGAATGCATGTCTTTGTCACCATGTTTACCTTTCGATAATCTGTACAAAACCTAATTGAGCCATCTGGCTCAAGAACACACGGTTAACTCCAATTTGAACTTGATTTTCAGATGATGTCATTTTTGAGCATATAATCCACCTCTTGATCCAACAAACTGCTCTTTTGCTGATTAACTCAGTCAGGATACTGCTTAATAGGCTTAGCATCACTGACCTCCACATCATGACAAGCCACAGTAGTTCTTCTTGGAATATATCCTTAAATTTCATAATGTCTTCATTTCTTCCCTTTCTGATTTAGTCAAATGCATTAACTTGGTGTCTAGGTTTTGCAAAACTATAGAATTTTCCAGCTTGGGGCTTATCACTTCCTGTGCTCCATGACCTTCCACAAAACTTATCTCCTCCTTTCTTTCCTCTATAAATAGCACCTTGGTTGAAATCCTAGTCTCCTCCTCAGTCATTTTCCCAAAGTAAGGTTGAAGCATGTTTACGTGACAGACCTGTGTCTCTCTTCGATGATCAGGAGTCTCAATTACTTAGGTGACCTGGTTAATTTTTGATTTCACCTTATATGGTCTGGAAAACTAAGCTCTCAATGGGTTTGACTGCATTGGAAACAAAACCAATACTTTGTCGTCAGGTTTAATGTCCCTAATTTTTGCTGTTTGATCATACCGAATTTTTATTTTTTCCTGAGCAGTTTTTAAATTTTTCCTTGCCATCTCGCAAGCCTAATGTAATCTGTTTTTAAATTTGAAAACCTAATCCAACAGATTTGATTGTATATCATTATGTATCCATTGTTCCTTCAACAATAGTAATGGAACTCTGACTTCATGACCAAACACCAACTCAAATGGACTAAAGCCGAGACTCCTGAGTTGCCTCTCTAACAGCAAACAATAACAAATGGATTCCTTCATCCCAATCCTTTTTATTTTCCATGCAATAAGCCATCATCATATTTTTTTACAGTTAACTGGAACCTTTCCAAGGCCCCTTAACTTTCAGGATGATAGGCAGATGATACAATTTGATGGGCTCCCAATTCATACACCACCTGTTGAAATATTGCAGACATAAAATTACTCCCTTGATCCAATTGAATTTACCTTGGTCGGCCAAACAGTGTGAAAAGTTTTAGCATAGCCTTCACAATCTTCTTTGCTTTAATGTTTCTTAGAGAAACCTTGAAGCTGTGCACATGAGTGTTAACAAATATTCATTTCCCGCTTTGGTTTTTGGCAATAGGCCAACACAATCCACTATCACTTTTGCGAAGGGCTCCCCGAAAGCAGGGATGGGTTGTAAAGGTGCCACTGGTGGTCGTTGATTAGGCTTTCCCACCAGTTGACAAGTGTGACAGGTTCTACAAAAGTTCACAACATCCTTTCTTAATTTTGGCCATTAAAACTGTTCCTTATTGTTTCTACCGTCTTCTTCACTCCAGGATGACCTCCTAAAGGTGTGCTATGAACCAACTTTAATATTTCATTCCTGTAAGTTTTGGGAATTACAACTTGCCTTATTACCGCCCAGTTTTTGATATTGTGGTCTACACTTTCTCATCAATATTCCATCTTGAACAAAGTAACCTACTGACAGTTTCAATTTCCTGGTTAGACAGAATCTTCTCTTATCCCAGCAAGATCAGGATGATGCTTTTGTCTGGCTATTAATTCTTCTCTTGACAACAGTAAAGCTGGATCCTTAGGTTTGTCCTCAATGCTTGCCTCCACTACAGGATCATCACAGACCACCTCTACCTTTTTTTTAGACATGGCTCTAGTAATGGCACATGCAGGGTAGATTTCCAAATCCTTTTTGGACTCATAAACCAATGGCTTACTTGTGAGTTTCATCACAGGTATGACTTTACCTTCTGCTAAATCATTTCCTAACAAAAGAGAAACTCCATCCACCGAGAGACTTGATCTTATTGCTATCGTAACCGGGCCATTAACTAAGTCTGCATTCATCACTATTCTATACAAAGGTATAGGCTCTGCCGCACCACCAATGCCTTTAATTACATTCACATCTCCAGTATCGGTCTCCCAAACAAAATTCAAAATGTTGCTTAATACAAGCGATTGGGCTGCTCCAGTATCCCGCAGGACTTAACTGGCACTTGATTGGATCCTTCTTTAACCGAAATGAAACCTTCAGTCATGAATGGTTTAAAAATATCCTTAACCTTTTCACTCTGAACTCAGGCAGTTAGTACCACCCCTTTTCAGGACAGGACAATTTGTTATTATGTTCCCTGGCTTCTTACAATAGTGGCAAATAACATTCGAACATTTTTCTTTCACCCATTTCTCTTTCTCTCTTTCTTTAACCTCACTTCTAGATTTTCTTTCTACTCTACTTGGATTATCAGCAGTATTCCTTTGAAAGGTTTTCCCTTGTGTCCACTTAGGCATCGGTTAAATCATATTCCTTTGCAAATTTAGCCAATGCTTGCCAAGTTTTTATATTTTTCTCTGCCAAGTAAACTTGAATATCATCAGGAATGCAATTTTTTAATCTCCTCAATCAGAATGATTTCCCTCAATAAATCAAAGTTATTTTCTACTTTCATTGCGGCACACTACCGATTAAAATACACAACCTTCCTATAAGCAAAATCCAGGTAAGATTGGTTTGCTGCTTTTTTTAAACTCCTGAACTTTTGTCTATAAGCCTCTGGAACTAGTTCATAAGATCGGAGTATAGCCTGCTTTACAAATTCATAATCAGATGCTTGTTGTACAGTGAGACACGAGTACACCTGCTGGGTTTTCCCTTTAAGAACACTTTGTATCAGGAGTGACCACTGGTCTGGTGGCCATTTTAAATTTACAGCTACTTCCTCAAAATGCTGAAAATACTGGTCTATTTCAGCTTTCTCAAATGGAGGAAATAACCTCAATTCTCTACTGACCAGAAATCTCTCATCCTGACCAGCACATGGATTTTTTTCTTCTCCCTCTCCTTGCATGAGGGTCTGTTTTAATTTAGCTAGTTCTAGCCCATGCTTCTGTTCTTTCTCTCTCTCCTCCATTTCTGCCTCTCTTTTTTCCTCTAACTCTAGTTTTCTCAAAGCTAACTTTACTTCCTCTGAAGTTTTCTCCTTCGGAAACTATTCTAATGCAGCTTCTTCAAATACACCCTTTCCAACATAGTGCTTTACAATCTTTTGAGCAATTTCCTTTTTTTTCATCCCAGTTCTTACTGTAAGAAGTTTTAACTTGCCAACTATAACCATCAGTTCTGACTTTTTAGCCATTTTTAAATTAACCACTGAAGGGTTAGTTATGAACTGGTCAATATTCATAGTTGCTGGTTTTTCTGCTGGAGATTTATACACTCACCGTTTATTTTTAATTTCATTCTGGAGGTTGAGTCAAACTCAGACGACTAATAAGTCGTCGCCCCGAAAGCTTCCAAATTGGTTTGATCCTGGATGATTCCCCCAAATTATGTTACAAGATCAAACCAGCAACCACAGAGAAGGCATATCATTCAGGGGTAAAGATGAACAATATTTTATTAACAAAAATTCACCTTCAAACTTTAATTCAAAATCCCCCCTTTTATAACAATGCCCATTGGTTTCTATGTAAATTTCTATAACAGTGTAAAACTAATAAATTCCCCAGCCTAAATATAACATATGTAATTAAAGTCTAAGTTATTATTTCCAACCAGCCCACAGAAAAACTTAGACACAAAACACAAAAGACTCACAAAACTTCGATCTCAACCGAAGCAAAGATCATAAACAAAATTCAGTTTATTTGGTAAACTGAAGCCAAAAGATCTTTGAGAGAGAGAGAGCATGAAATTCAAAGTTGTCTTCTTGTGTTGCTTGCAGAGAGAGGAACCACTGGCTTGGTCTGGATCCTTCTGGCTGCCTTCGGAATGTTCATCTCTTTTAAAATGTCCAACATTTTAAACTGCCTCTCAGACAATGACTCTGCTTGGACCTCCTTCACAGCCACACCCAGTGGTGGTTTGTCTTCCAAGTCCAGAAGTTTCTAGATCATCTTCTGCACATGCCCAGTCTGTCTCTCACTCTCTCTGCAGTCCACCTTCACCTTGGCTCTCTAAGGCAAACTGTCACTTTCCAACACAAAACCACACAACACATAGGCTTACACGCAATCTCTGTAACACCACTTACTGCATCATTTTTTTACATCTTCTTTGTAAAATTCTTATTTTCAACCATTCTCTCTCCACATTTTTTAACTTCTCCAGTTAATAACATCAGTGATTGCTGACATTCTCCAAATAGTTTTTCATTTCAGCTGTAAATGCAAAAGGCTCTAATTTTCTCCACCTTTTTTGCCATAGTTCCTTGTTCGAAAAGTATTTCTTGTTCTTCTTGCTCCTCTTCCTGTTCATTTGAGCTGGAAGCCTCCAGTGTCTTTTTTAAAGTTGCCTTTTTTTTGTGATCTGCGCATGCGCGACTTCTCACATATGCGCAGAGTCACTTCATCACCCGTAGTGGGCAGTCATTTTCTGGGAGACTTTGTACAGCAGTGTCCAAGGTCCCCTCAGCTCCTGTCTTGTCTCCACGGGGCATTACCTTCCGGACAGCTCCAGGATCATTCTTCAAGCTAGGCCTCACTTCCTTATCTTGTTCTTTTTCTTGCTCAGCTTCTTGTGTAGTTATAACTGTTTTTTTTTTTTCTTTTTTAGTAGCATTTTAAATAACATTCCAAGTCTTCCAACACTTTTTCCTGCTTTTTTTTCTTCAACTTTTTTAAAACTTTTTTGTGGAGAGTAGGGATTTGCAGTCTAACCCCATGTCATGACTGGTTACATTTTTGTGTTATGAAGTGAGAGAGAAGATTCTGGAACTGGCAGCTAAACAAGCGAAAGAAAGACAGTCGCCATTACTTTATAAAGGAAATAAGATTTTCTTTTACCCTGATATAAGCTTTGATTTGTTGAAAAAGAGAAAGGAATTCAAAGCAGTTAAAAATAGAAAAAAGTTTATGCCTTTTTCTTAAGGTATCTGGCAGTTTTGAATGTTTTTGTCCCAGATGGGAAAAACAGGTTTTTTATGGAGTCCTAATGAGGCAAAGGTATTTGCAGATTCATTGCCTGAAAGAGAAAGACAAGTAGTGGGAGACACTTGAATGAAATATATCACTGAGTGGTTTCAGTTATTATTACAGTTTTAAGAGCGATTACTGTACTGCATTAGTTGGGAGTATGGAGCTAACTGTCGTGAGTGCTGGTGTGGTTTCGACCACAACTCAAATAGATCAAGGGTTTAAAGACGCTATACTAATATTGTAGGCTTTTTTTTTGAGGGGGAGGGTTCTATCTTTTTTCTTGTTTGCCCTTTTTACTTGTACACCTAAATTAATCGAGCATTTTGAAAAATCTTCTTAATGATATGAGAGTGAGAGGGATGGGAATGGAGAGGTGGATGGCTGACAAATTTAATAAAGATGGGAATATTGAACTTTATTAGAGTTAATATTAATGGGATACAGAATCATATAAGATGGGAGAAATTATTAATATATATGAAAAAAGCAGAAGTAGATATTGATTTTTTTTACAAGAAACACATTTGATGGAAAGAGAGCATGAAAATTTGAAAAGAGACTGGGTTGGATTGGTATTGGCATCTTCATTTAATTCAAAAGGTAGAAGCACAGAAATATTGATAATAAAAATTTACCGATTAAAACATATTAGATGCTACTGTATGTAATGATTAATTGTCAAATTTATTCAGAATAATGTGCTTTAAAGAATGTATATGCACCTAATGTAGATGATGAAAAAATTATACAAAATATATTTATGCAATTGTCAAATGCTAAAGGGAAAATTTATTAGGAGATTTTACTTTCACTTTTGTCCCCAAAATTGGATATGTCAGGTAATAAAATGATGATTTTTTGAAAAATTTTTATTGATACAGAAATGAGTAATATTGCAACCTCAGAAAAATATTCATCTTTATACAATTTACCCTTCCTATTAAAATTATTGTTAAATCTTTCCATTTCTTTAAATCCTCATAATTTTTTTTTGTAATGGTAGATCATTTAATTTAAATAAATTATTTAAATTTCTATCAATATTAATTCCTAAATATTTAATTGCTTCTTTTTGCCTCTTAAACTTAATCACCTGTTTACTTAATGTTCAGTCCCCAACATTCATAGGCATCACTTCACTCTTTCCCACATTGACTTTATAACCTGATATCAAACCATATTTTGCCAATCGTACATCTATTTTCTTCAATGATATTTCTAGTTCTGAAAGATATAGTATAACATTATCTGAAAACAAGCTAATTTTATGTTCTATATCTTCTATCATAAAAGCATTAATCTCATTATCTCTTATCACTTCTGCCAATGGTTCTATAGCCAATGCAAATAAAAATGGTAATAATAGACATACTTGTCTAGTTGAACTTTCTAATGGAAAAGGTTTAAATATTTGCCTATTTGTGACCACATTAGATTTTGGATGATTATACAAAGCTCTTAACCAATTTATAAAATCATTTGGAATTCCGAAAACATTCAATACTTTAAATAAAAAGTCCCATTCTAGTCTATCAAATGCTTTTTCCGTGTCTACAGCCACTGCTACTGTTGGTATTTTTTCTGGGCTACATTTAATAAATATAAATTTAACTATATTTTCTGCAGATCTATGTTTAATAAAGCCAGTCTGATCCATATTTATTTATTTAGGTAAATATTTAGTTAATCTGTTAGCTAATAATTTGTATACAATTTTATAATCTGTATTTAATAATGATATCAATCTATAAGAGGATGGTAATAAAGGATCTTTCCCTTTTTTTGGAATAACTTATTAATGCTGTTTTAAAAGATTCTGGTAAGTCATGAGAGTCTCTCATTTGATCCAAACGTCTGACAAAAACAGGAATTAACAACTCCTTAAATTCTTTAGAAAACTCTGGACAGGAACCATGGAGCTTTATTATTATTGGGAAAAGACATCAAAATATCATATACTTCAACATGCATAAAGGAATTGGATAATTTTATTTTTTTCATCAACATTTAATTCAGGCAATGTAACTTGTGATAGATATTCATCGTCCTTTAAAGATTCAGACTGATATAATTGTTTATAATAATTCACCTACTCCTGTTCCTACTTCCTATGTTCCTATAAAATCATCATTAATTTCTTGTGTTTTATATGTAATTTGACCTGTTTCACTTTTTGTTGCTATTATTGTTCTTGATCATTGCTCCACTTTGAGTTTCCATGCTAAAACTTTGAGCTCTATCACCTGATTCATAATATTTCTATCACGTATGCAGTGCATCTCTTTCTACTTTATAAGCTTGTATTGTATTAAGTTTCAATTTTTTTTATTCCAATAATCTTCATTTTTTGCAATTCCTTTTCTAAATACAATATTATCTTTGTTTAATTGATGAACCTTTCACATATTCCTTCTTTATTTTAGATGTGTAACTTATTATTTGTCCTCTTAAATAGGCTTTCATAGAGCCCATATAATAAATTTATTTGCTACTGAGTGTTCATTAATTTCTAGAAAAAACTTTATCTGCTGTTTCATAAATTTACAA